>NC_067245.2:311480379-311783409 GCF_019359855.2 Lolium perenne
AATATTGGATCATGTGATCTATGGTTGTAAGACAATATGTGTTGTAATAAATGATGACTCTATGCTACTTACTATTATGTCTCGCAAAAACATTATTCCTGGGATTGCGATGTACGGCATAATAGGCATCGGGACTTAAAAATCCGGGTGTTGACAAGTTGGTATCAGAGCCATTGTTTGACCTTAGGAAACCCTAGTTAGAATGGACGCTCAAAAACTTAGTTTCAAATTCCATGATTTGACTAGTTATGAAAACCTTATTCACCTTCTTACCTTGAAGAGTCTTTTACAAACTTTAAATTCATGCCCTTCTTCTAAGTGAATTAAAATTTGGAACACTTGCACTTATCTAACTTAATCATCTCATCTCTCTACAGATGGATCACGTCGTGGACGCGCAGCCCTTTCTCCAGACTGAGTTCTATCAGTTGGGGAACGGTGGAGAGATCATCTTCGAGAGGGACCTCTTCTCCCTCTCAGAGTTCCTCGGGCGCCCACCACCGGAAGTCTTTGGCGGAATGCTGAATGACCAACCTGGGGGTCAACTTCAGTGGGTGATCATGGTGGACCTTCGTGGAAGGTTCACGCTCCCAATGAGCGCAAGGATCCAGTTCTCCTTCAGGGAGAACAACTGGGCGGATGGTCTCGCAAGGGGACTTCAGGAAGGACTCGCACGTCTGTGCGGGCAAAACTTCATGGACTTCACCGACAGTCGCTTTGTGCACTATGCAAGGCACAACTCACTCGGAGTGCCAATGAACCTGCCGTCACACCCGCAGCTTCGCCACCATGTTGATCATCTTGACTTCATGCTGAGTGAGACCCGCATCGACCTCGACAACTCCCGCGAATACGCCAACCACACTCACATCCAGTTGGCGCAGCAGGCGGAGACCATCAAGGTCATCGCCGGAGAACGCAGGGCACTCCACCGTGCCAACCAGAAGAAGGATCACGCCATCAACCGCCTGAAGGCCAGGATCGCCACTCTGAAGGCGACCATCGCTGCACAAGCTGAGCAGATCCAGGAGCTGGAAGGCGAAGGTGAAGGGGAGAACATCCAGGGGGACGGCTACTCCTACGTCAGCAACGACGACGACTACGAGGAGGAGGAAGACGACGACCTGGAGTTCCACCCTTACGAGGATGGCCACGAGCACCTCGATGCCGGGGTAGACAATGTCTACCCTATCAACGTCGATGGCGAGTAGTCCCGTCTGAGCACTTGCCCCCGTGTTATGTATTGGTCCTTTGTACCCGCCCCATGTATCGTAGTTTGTTGAAAGGGTTCTTAAAACCCTCCTGAACATTTGGCTTGTAATATGTGCTACCTCCATGACTATGTTTGTGTGTGTGTAATATTATTATTATTATGAATCAAGTTTAAATTGTATTTTATCCCAAAATGAGCCATAGACATTTCCCTCTTATCTCATGATCCCTATCACTGTTCAGATGGCACCCCCAACTCGCAACATGACTCAGGAGGCAATGCTGCAGATGCTGCAACAGATGTTGGCTGATAGAGAAGTTGAGAGAGCTGAACGGCAAGCCAACCTAGCTGCACTTCAACAACTTGCTCAGGGCAATCAAGGCCACGGAAACCACGACCACCCAGGGTCAAAGCTGAAAAACTTCCAGAACACTAACCCACCTGTGTTCAACAAGACAGAGGAACCCCTCGATGCTGATGATTGGCTCCAGACTATGGAGAACAATCTCGAGGTTGCCGGAGTGGAGGACAACGAGAAGGTGTTGTTCGCCACCCACTATCTGGCTGGACCTGCACGTGCCTGGTGGACAAGTACCCGCGCCTTACATGCGGGGAACCTGATGACTTGGGAAGACTTCAAACTCAAGTTTAGCAAGTATCATGTGCCCCCGGGTTTGATTAAGAAGATGAGGGATGAGTTCAGGGAATTGAAGCAAGGCAGAATGACCGTGGTAGAATACCGCGACAAGTTCCTCACTTTGTCAAGGTACGCCCCGGATGAGACGGACACCGTCGAGAAGAGGAAGGAGAGGTTTCTGAATGGACTGCATGATGAGATGCAGACTGTACTGATCAATATCCCCTTTGCTGACTTAGAAGCCCTCGTTGACTCCGCCATTCAGATGGAGGGGAAGATACACCAAGCCAATGAGAACCGCAAGCGCCGTATGATGAACCAGAGTGGGCCCAGCAACAACCACAAGTATCGCCCCAACTCAGGTGGAGGGTTCGCCCCAAGAAACAACAAGCCCCCGATGCAGAATCCACGTCCGAGTTATCAGAACCGGAGTGAAGGAAACCCCAGGTCAGGAGGACACAACAACTACAACAACAACAACAGCAACTTCAACCGCGCCCCACCTCGCGCCCCCAACAATAACTCCAACCCTGCTCCAAGGACTGGGAGCAACGCTGTTCCCATCACCCCCAAGGACAAGTCAACCTACAACTGCTACGAGTGCGGAGTAGCTGGGCACTTCTCCTATGAGTGCCCCAAGAAGCTCGCCAAGACTGCCGCCAACACCTCGGGCCCTGCGCAGCAGCAGCGTCGTGTCACCAACAACAAGAAGTTCGCCCCCAACAACCCGAACAACCGCAACGGCCGCCTCTACCACATGAATGCAGAAGAAGCTCAGGAAGCCCCAGACGTTGTGCTGGGTATGTTCTCTGTTAACTCAATACCCGCAAGAGTGCTGTTTGATTCTGGAGCATCGCATTCATTCATTACCAAAGATTTTGCATGCACTAGTAAGATTCAACCCATCAGTTTGAAGCATGTCATGATAGTTCAAATACCTGGATCAACAACTAAAGCTAGAAAAATTTGCAAAGATGTGCCAATCAGAATACATGAAATAGAATTCTATGCAAATTTGATTGTTTTGGGAGCCAAAGGTTTGGAAGTAGTCCTGGGAATGGACTGGATGGCGAAACATCATGGACTGATTGATTGTGCCAAGAAGGCCATCACCATGACTAGTAGCACCGGAATAATAGTCGAACACATATCTGAAAAGATGCCCCGAAAATTTACCTGTAACCAAAGCCTAGCCAAACCCACCTTGGATCAGATCAGGGTCGTTTGTCGATATCCTGATGTGTTCCCGGATGATCTACCCGGTATGCCCCCAGATCGGGATATCGAGTTTATCATCGAGTTAATCCCCGGAACCGGACCTATAGCCCAGAGAGCCTACAGCATGAACCCGGCAGAGTTAGTGGAACTGAAGAAGCAGCTGGATGATATGCTATTCAAAGGTCTGATTCAACCAAGTGCGTCACCCTGGAGATCGCCAGTTTTGTTTGTGGATAAAAAGGACGGTGCCACTCGTTTGGTTACGGACTATCGTAAGCTTAACGATGTCACCATTAAGAACAAGTATCCGTTGCCCAAGATAGAAGATCTGTTTGACCAGCTGACCGGAGCCCGAGTATTCTCAAAGATTGATCTGCGGACAGGATACCATCAGTTGAAGATTCGTGCCACCGATATCCCCAAAACTGCCTTTACCACCAGATATGGATTGTATGAGTACAATGTCATGTCATTTGGATTGACCAATGCCCCCGCTTACTTCATGAATCTCATGAATAAGATCTTTATGAACTTCCTGGACAAGTTTGTCGTTGTTTTCATCGACGACATCCTCATTTACTCCAAGTCCGAGGAAGAACATGAGCAACATTTGGAAGTGGTCCTAGATACCCTTCAGGAACATCAGTTGTATGCCAAGTTCAGCAAGTGTGAATTCTGGTTGAAAGAAGTAGGATTCTTGGGTCACATCTTGTCAGCCGGAGGAATTGCCGTTGACCCCGCAAAAATCAAGACTGTTGAAGAATGGAAAGCCCCAACCACTCAGACCGAAGTCCGTGCTTTTCTTGGATTGGCGGGATATTACCGCCGATTCGTTGAAGGGTTCTCGAGTATAGCAAGACCGATGACCCAATTGTTGAAGAAGGACCGGAAGTTCGAATGGACCGACAAGTGTGAAGAGAGCTTTCAACAGCTCAAGTTAAGATTGACAACAGCCCCAATATTGGTGATGCCGGATATTACCAAGCCCTTCGATGTGTACTGTGGCGCCTCCAAGATTGGTCTTGGATGTGTGCTGATGCAAGAAGGCAAAGTGATATCTTACCTATCAAGACAGCTGAAGCCGCATGAACAGAACTACCCAACCCATGATTTAGAGCTAGCAGCGGTGGTGTTAGCGCTGAAAGTATGGCGTCATTACCTCATGGGTAATCGATGCGAGGTTTACTCGGATCACAAGAGCACGAAGTATATCTTCACCCGAAGGAGCTGAATATGAGACAGCGCAGATGGATAGAGTTAATCAAGGATTACGACATGGAAATCCATTATCACCCCGGCAAGGCCAATGTGGTAGCAGATGCTCTGAGTAGACTGCCGTGTCAGTTGAACTCCCTGTTAGCAATTGAGCAACCTAGCCTGTTTGAAGAGTTTGAACAGTTTAGACTTGAACTGGTTAGCGAAGGATACCTCGTGACATTGAACTCCAACCCACCCTGATTAGTCAGATCAAAGAAGCTCAGAAAGGAAATGCTAGCATTGACGGAATCAAGAACCAAATAGCCGCCGGAAAAGCACCAGGATTCACCGTAGATGAAGAAGGAGTGCTATGGTATAACAAGCGCCTTTGCGTACCGTCAGACTCAGAATTGAAGCAAGTTATCCTGAAAGAAGCTCACGACACCCTATACTCCATTCACCCCGGAGGAACCAAGATGTACCAGGATTTGAAGGAACAATTCTGGTGGCATGGAATGAAGAGAGAAATTGGAAGCTACATCGCCAAGTGTGACATCTGTCAAAGAGTCAAAGCAGAACACCAACGCCCCGCAGATCGTTGCAACCCCTCTGATTCCCGAATGGAAGTGGGATTCCGTAGGAATGGACTTCATCACCGGACTGCCCAAGTCTAGTAAAGGAAATGATTCCATCTGGGTAGTGGTCGACAGACTGACCAAAGTCGCCCACTTCATCCCCGTCAAGACCACCTATCAAGGACCGAGACTCGCAGAGCTATATATCTCAAGGATAGTCAGCCTGCACGGAACCCCGAAGTCGATAGTATCCGACAGAGGATCCCAATTCACCTCCCGATTCTGGCAGAAAGTCCATGAAGGACTCGGAACTCGCCTGAATTTCAGCACAGCCTATCACCCGCAGACAGATGGACAGACAGAAAGAGTCAACCAAATATTAGAAGATATGTTGAGAGCATGTGTGCTAGAGTATGGATCTAAGTGGGAAGACTGCTTGCCGTACGCAGAATTCTCGTACAACAACAGCTACCAAGCCAGCTTGCAGATGGCCCCCTTCGAAGCACTGTATGGAAGGAAGTGCCGTACCCCTCTGAATTGGTCGGAAGTAGGAGAGAGTCAAATCTTTGGACCAGATATTCTCCGAGAAGCCGAAGAGAAGGTTCACAAGATTCGTGAGTACCTCAAGACAGCCCAATCAAGACAGAAGAGCTACGCCGACAAGAGACGCAGAGAGATGACCTTCGATATCGGAGATTTCGTATATCTCAAGGTGTCCCCTCTTAAAGGAATGCAGAGATTCCAGCTTAGAGGAAAGCTTGCACCTCGATATGTCGGACCTTTCAAAGTCCTGAGCCGCCGAGGAGAAGTATCTTATCAGCTGGAGTTACCGGAAGAAATGTCAGCGGTGCACAATGTGTTTCACATCTCGCTACTCCGGAAGTGTTTAGAAGTACCTGAGAAGACCGAGGTTTTCAAGAACATCGACCATCGAGCTGTGGATATCAACTCAGATCTGACCTACCGCGAAGTACCTATTCGCATCCTGGAAGAAGCCTTCAGAACCACCCGTACTCGAAGTATCAAGTTTCTGAAGATCCAATGGAGTAATCACACCGAAGAAGAAGCCACTTGGGAGAGAGAAGACTTTATGAGGACTGAGTACCCAGATCTCTTTAGTACCTAGTTTTCTCAGATCTCGGGATGAGATCTTTTGTAAGGGGGAAGGGTTTGTAACATCCCAAGTTTCAACCATAATAAACAAGAAAGAGAAATTCCCCAAACCCAAATTTTGCAATTAACAAAAACTTTTTCCATGCATATAGTGCCACATATAGATATATGCATTTGAGTGATATTCTTTTGTGCAATTGCCATGATGAGTGTTAGTATGATTAAATATTGTTATGTGAACCCTAAGCAAGATCACTAAACCCTAATTTGAGGGGAAATGGAGAAGATGAGAAAAACTCATTTCTCACTCACATACACAATATGCTTTTTAGCAAATCCTCAACCAAGGCCAAGATTGCTTGCCCCATTGCTTCTAAAATGCTTCAATGTGATAAACTAACACTTTTGCATCCTTGGAGCAAGAATCAAATCAAAAGGAATCAAGATTTCATCATACATGTGATAATGGTCACTTAACCCAAAATTATTTTCTTCACTACTTTACCCCTCTGTATTTCTCAAATCTTAAACTAAGCAAGGTCAACTAAAGCCAGGTCATCCAAGACCATGTCAAGATGAGTAACTTTGATGTTGACCACCCTCCCTAAAGTTGACTAGGTTGACCAGAATAAGAGGGCAAAGAGGGAACCCGAGAGAGAGAAGAAGATCACCTCAAATTTGAAATGTTGCAAATCACTTCCAAATTGAGTGCCACCACCACCAATACATCACAATAATTATATAAATGAGATTCACCAAAGAGATTTTCAAAATTCAAAAGAAAGTTTCATGCGGGCATTTTGTCGAACAGGTGGCAGGCAGCATCTGGAATTTGTGTTACATGCTATTGTCCAGCAGATTTGAGCCTAAACCACTTTTGCAATGTGATCATCAGCCTCCCCTACACCCCTGCCTCTAGCCCAGTACTTGCATGGTCGATTAAAGTCGAGGAGAAACCCTAAAACCTGCCAAACAATGCCATGCCGGCCACCTTTGGCACTCCTCTCCCTGGCCTCTCCCTCGTCGTTTCTCCATGTCCTCGAGCATCCCTGCAAAGACAAGGACGCCAACGGTACGCAGCCCCAGCTCGCCAAGGCTTGGCATTGGCCAGCAGCAGCGCGTCCAAAACGTGCCAGGACGTGCCAGCCGGCGTGGTGATCACGCCCTGGACGCGCCAGGACGCCACGCACTCGACCGCTACCGTCCTCGCCCTGCATCCCTATCACCGCGTCGAGCATCGCCTCTGCACCCTCTACACGCTAGACGAACGCCCGTGCCTGCCCTGCACCGTCGCCGTCGCCCTAGACCAAATGATGCCGCGCGCCCCGTGATAGACATTGCCAGCGCTCGAGCTCTCCCATCACCCTTTTCTCTGTCTCGATACAGGTTGAGCATCTCCAGTACACCGGCTAGCCGTAGCAGTCCTTCGCTTGCCCTTTCGCTCGCTGGAAACGCCACGCCATGGCCGCGCCCTTGCAGCACCCCGCGGCACCCATCGACACTATAAATAGAGGCCCTCCCAGCAAGCTCTCCTCACACCAATCGACTCCCCTCTCACCACTGATCTTCCTCACCACCATAGCTCGTTCGATTGCCGCCGGAGGAGAAGCAATTTCAAGATCGGAGCCGCCGGGGGACGCAGCTCACCGTCGACGATTGGCGCCACCCCGAGCGCCGCCGCTGCTCCCAAGCTCTTCCCCATCTACTACACCTTCACCGCGCATACTGCCTGAGACCTGCATCGGCCTGGTAGGCTCTCCGACCCCCTACTGCCGCCGTGACCTCGTCGGAATCCCGTCGGTGACGACGACGCTCACCCGCCGTCGATCCTCTTTCTAATCCTACGGTCGAGATAGAAAATACCGCTTCGGCGTTTAAAGAGGCGCCGACAGGTGGCCCCCACCCTGTCAGCGCGGCCCGAGCGCGCCCGACGCGTGTTGGGCTGCGAAGTGCTGTTGAATTTCGTTTCGGCCCAATAACTCTTCCCGCCTAAGCCCACAAATTTCAAATCCAGTTTATTCTTTATTCAAATTGCTCTGCTGAATGTTTAGTAAAATTTGAATAATTTGAATTCTACCAAACCAAATCTAGCAAACTTTATACCGTTGGAAAGCCCATGACTTTATCTATCCAATGCCACTGGCCCCATCTCCATTTTATTTGTAGATTTAATTTGACAAAAAAGACAAGACAGGGACTTTTGCACATTCAAACTTTATTTAAAATTCAACCAGAATAGATTTTTAAGTAATTCCAATTCTAATAAATCACAAATGATGTCCTCTAATTGATTATGCAATAACATAGCCCTGTTGTTTGTATGATCATGGACTAGATCAAATAAAATGGCTATGTAGTCATTTCTAGAGCTTTTTAAAGTGGAATTCAAACTCAACCCTAATATGAGAATTACCTCTCATTTAAATTTTGATCCTAAGTACTAATAACCAGGGGGAATGACTTAGGCTAATGAACCCTTGAGAATTACTACTTAGAGATTTTAATTCATTTAAATGTTAAGTTTTAAAACTAGGTGAAGTATAGCACTTCAATTAAATTGAACTCACATATAATAGATATGAAATGTTGACTTTGTGTCAACCTATATTTCATACCTTATTATTATATGAAGAGATTAAATCTTAATAAGAGGTAGTGAAAAGAAATGATTTCTTTAAAGACCTACCTACCAAATTTAACTTTGAGGAATGATGAGAGGAAATTATTTTTCTTTCAAATAAAGACAAATCCAATAATCCACCATGCCATGTTTGATTGATGATAGGACTAGTGTGTGAACTATTTTGAGTGCCTCTAGTTTAGTATGTGAGCTTGGTTTAGTATTTATACCTCGTATTCGTATATAGACGCTAGTAACGAGGAGTACCAAGAGGAGGAGGGCTACTCTCAGGAAGAAGAAGAGAACTTCGATAACTACCCAGCTCAAGGCAAGCTAACCCTTGCTGAAAACAAGTGCTTAGCTCTACAAGAGCAAAGGCATCCTTACCCTTTACTTTTATATATTACCTATCCCATGTTTTTACTTGCTTTTGCTTTTGCTTATTTATTTCAAAGTACTTTTTGATTTATGATTTACTTGTCTGGAATAGAACAAGAGTATCAAAGTTAGCCTAAGCAAATAAAGCTAGATAGCACCCCCTCATGACTAGTTGCTATCGCTAAGAACTAAAATTGACTACTCTAGATGGGAACATTTGTGAAATGAACTAAAGTGAAAGATTTTGAAGGTGAATGTGACCTTGAGGAGATGGTGATTTTTGATAAAATAGATGATTGAGTTTGAATGCGATCCCCTTCCAATTATACAAGTACCCCCACAATACCTGATTATGGGTAGGGCTTAACTAGAAGCTTGTGTATTTTAGTATGGGTTCCCTCTGAACAAACATCATAGGGGTTACGCTGCGGCTGCCTCCGTTACTTGTGGATTGATGTTGAAATGAGGTGAATGTATGGCCCAAGCCCTGTGCAGTTCCCGGGTTAACTGCGGTTTCCACCGGGAGGCCAAGCTCATGGGGAGAGGTGCTCATACTAGCATATATAAGTGAAAGGTTTCGATTGATGATCCGCGTACTGTGTTACGATGATTCGAGGTTACCCTCGACGGATGTAATCAAAAGTTGTGGCACAAGAGTACAACCTCTGCAGAGTGTTAAACCTATTCGAATAGCCGTGTCCACGGTTACGGACGATTGGAAAGGCCATACTATCTCCGTTATCATTAAAATGTTTTGATTCTAGAAATGAATGGTGGCTTGAAAGGTGACATTATGGTGATCCATAATGAGTTGTGGGAATGACACTAATGTTCCCACTTGAGTTAGTCTAGCACATGATAAGGCTTTACCAAAGATTTATGAAACTAAAACTTGGCTTTATGCAAACAAACCTAGAGCTTAGCACCCCCTTTCACTTAATGAGTATTTATCTTAGAGTTAGTTTGCGAGTACTTTAAAAAGTACTCATGGCTTTGCCCTGGCTATTCAAATGCCAGACTATGAAGGAGAGCACCAGTATCAGGATGACGGACAACAGGACGTCTACGATAACTAGGATCGTCTTCTAACGTCAAGCGTTGCCTGTGGAATAGATCGTCCACTACTACTTCGCTTCCGCTACTATTTGTGATGTTGAACAATATATTCGTGTAATATTGGATCATGTGATCTATGGTTGTAAGACAATATGTGTTGTAATAAATGATGACTCTATGCTACTTACTATTATGTCTCGCAAAAACATTATTCCTGGGATTGCGATGTACGGCATAATAGGCATCGGGACTTAAAAATCCGGGTGTTGACAAGTGGTCAGCCCCCTCCCTCTCCTCCTCATTATATAGGTGGAAATCCCCAAGTGTTGGTATCCAAGTCTTCGAATAAGACCCCAACAATGAAACCTCCCATATGTAGGGAAACCTACCCAAGGTGGGAATCCCACTTGGGGTGGGATTCCCCCCTTCCATGAGGGGGGTTGGCCGGCCACCCTAGGGGAGTCCACCTTGGACTCCTCCCCTTTAGGGTTGGCTGGCCATGCAAGGTGGAGTCCCTCCGGGACTCTACTTTCCATGGTGATTTCTTCCGGACTTTTCTAGAACCTTCTAGAACCTGCCATAAATGCACCGGATCATTTCCAAACTTGGAATATGACTTCCTATATATGAATCTTATTCTCCGGACCATTCCGGAACTCCTCGTGATGTCCGGGATCTCATCCAGGACTCCGAACAAATATTCGAACTCCATTCCATATTCAAGTTCTACCATTTCAACATCCAACTTTAAGTGTGTCACCCTACGGTTCGTGAACTATGCGGACATGGTTGAGTACTCACTCCAACCAATAACCAATAGCGGGATCTGGAGATCCATAATGGCTCCCACATATTCAACGATGACTTCAGTGATCGAATGAACCATTCACATATGATACCAATTCCCTTTGTCACGCGATATTTTACTTGTCCGAGGTTTGATCATCGGTATCACTCTATACCTTGTTCAACCTCGTCTCCTGACAAGTACTCTTTACTCGTACCGTGGTATGTGGTCTCTTATGAACTTATTCATATGCTTGCAAGACATTAGACGACATTCCACCGAGAGGGCCCAGAGTATATCTATCCGTCATCGGGATGGACAAATCCCACTGTTGATCCATATGCCTCAACTCATACTTTCCGGATACTTAATCCCACCTTTATCACCCATTTACGCAGTGGCGTTTGATGTAATCAAAGTACCTTTCCGGTATAAGTGATTTACATGATCTCATGGTCATAAGGACTAGGTAACTATGTATCGAAAGCTTATAGCAAATAACTTAATGACGAGATCTTATGCTACGCTTAATTGGGTGTGTCCATTACATCATTCATATAATGATATAACCTTGTTATTAATAACATCCAATGTTCATGATTATGAAACTAATCATCCATTAATCAACAAGCTAGTTTAAGAGGCATACTAGGGACTTCTTGTTGTCTACATATCACACATGTACTAATGTTTCGGTTAATACAATTATAGCATGATATATAAACATTTATCATAAACATAAAGATATAAATAATAACCACTTTATTATTGCCTCTAGGGCATATCTCCTTCAGTCTCCCACTTGCACTAGAGTCAATAATCTAGTTTACATTTGTAAAGATATAACACCTTGGCCTTCCGGTGCTTTATCATGTATTGCTCACGGGAGAGGTTTTTAGTCAACGGATCTGACGCGCTCAGAAACGTATGTATTTTGTAATTCATTTGCGTCTCAACGCATCATTCATTTCCAAATGAGTTGGCATTAATTATGTTTGGTCTTCTGGTGGAACCTTAATTCCGCGGTCTGAAATATGTCACTAATATTGTCACACACAATATAGCTTCAAGGTTCTGACTCTGTCGGAACTACACCAAGTTCTCAAAGAACCTCTTGACTTAACATTCTTTGTCATTGTCAAAACAATGACATACTCTGTCTTCTTTTGTAGAATCCGTCACAATATTTAGAACTCTTCTAAATTTAGCATAGACAACTTCTAGCTCATTGTGCTACCTTTTAAACAATACTTAGTCTAATTTGAGATTGAAATTATATTTTATATGTGACAAAATCAATATCGGTGTAACACCTTACAGTGATTTGTTTGTCATTTCTTCATACAAAAATATATATATATATATCCTTAGTTCTTCTAAAGTACTCAAGGATATTCTTACTGTCGTCCAATGATCATCATATGAAACATTCTGGTATATGCTCATAACACTTTATAGCACATGATATCTGATTGTGTACATATTATTTGTGATCTATAATCACTCATGTGTTTTTACTCATTGAGTGTCAGATACACTCAAGTCTTGTTAAAACTTTAACATGATAAGAATATTTTCTTAATATTTCTATATTGAACTATTTCAATATCTATTCTATGTACTTTGACTTAAACTTATTTATGTGTTTTAATCTATCTTCATAGATCTTGACACTAAATTTGTTTCAGTCCATATCCTTTCATTAAAGTTAATTTCTCAATGAATCCTTTTAATCAAGTATATAATTACATTATTTATAACCAACTATATGTCACCTACATAAAGTATTATAAATATGTCTTAGCGCTCCCACTTAATTTCTTGCAAATGCAAGTTTCTTCATCGTCTCTGATGAAATCAAAAACTCTTTGACTATTTCATCTGGTGAAGATTCTAACTCCGCGATACTTACTTCATCCAATTGAAGTTCGTATACCTATCTAGTATTCCACGGACCAGCAAAACTCTTGGTTTGTATCTAGTATACACCTTTAATACACACTTCTGTTAAGTAGTGTATTTTGCCATCCTACTAACATATCTCATAAAAGAAATATGTAGTGATTACTAGAATAATCCACATAGACTATAAGCATTGCTACGGAAGATCTAATCTTATCGTAGTCAACTCTTTAAACTTTGTCGTAAACAACTTTTCGACAAGTTGAGCTTCTTCAAGGATATTTCATCCAAGTCCATCAATTTCATAGATCCATTTACTTTCAAAAAGTATTCATCTATCTTGGATTTCATGGCGTATAGCCATTTTAACGGAGTCAGGGCCCATCATAACTTCTTTGTTTGTAGTTGGTTTATCATTGTTCAAAATCAATCCTTTGTCCACAAATCATTTATTTGATCACAAAGTAAACCATACCTACAAGGTTCAATATGTACTTCGATCTCCATGGCTAAAACACTTTGTAGTCATGGGAGCCATGATCGTCGCGGTCGCTTCCGGAACCAGTTTCCGATGCTGCGCTACTCTGATCATTATGCTCAGGTTCATAAACCTTATCAAGTTCTATTGTCCTCCCACTCAAATACTTCACTAGAAACAATTTCTTGGAAATAAGAAACATTGACAAACACTTTTGTCTTTGTCTCGTGGGAAGAATTCCCAATCAAATATCTGGGATAACCAACAAAGACATTCATCCGATTTTGGTTGTAAACTTATTTACTTATGCTATGCATACCAAAATTTAAGAAAAGACTGTCAGGTTTCATACCCATGCCATAACTCGTATGGTGTCATTTCAACGGATCATGATGATGCTCTATTCAGTGTAAAAGCGGTAGTCACTAAAGCATAATCCACAAAAATATAATGGCATCAATATTTTATCTCATCATTGATCCAACAAAGTTTGGATATATCTCTTGGATACTTCATCATCACTATGATACTCCAAGAAACGTAAGTTGTAGAACAATTTCATAACTTTCTTAGATGTTCGCTAAAACTCGTAATTCAAATATTTTCACCATGATCCAAGCATAGATATTTGACTTTTCTATTACGATGATTTCCACTTCATGCTGAAATTTATTTGAATCCTATTCAAATGTTTCAAACTTTTCCTTATTGAATATATCCACATATATACTCAATTCATTGTTTGAAAGTTTTCATGAAGTAGAAGAATCTTCCGCACACAACTATTCCCAGTGAACCACATATATCATTATGTATGTTTTCACTAAGTTAGTTGCCCGTTCAACTCTTCGGCCTATGAACGGTATTTCAGTCATTACCTTTCAGAAAAGATTTTGCAAGTGCCAAACGATTCAACAAATCGAATGACTCCAAAAATCCATTTGCATGGAGTTCCTTCATGCGATCCTTTCTAACTTGACCTAAATTGCGGTTCCACAAATAAGTGGAATTCAAATCATTTGCCTTATGGCATTTTTAGCGTCAGTGTTATGTATGTGTGTTTCACCATTAAGATTTATAATAACTTATCCATTTTACATGGAGTAATGTCATAATTTAAACAACTCATTGTTTTCATTTGACCAGAGCAAAATAACAATTATTAAGTTCTTTATTATAAATTCTAAGGGCTAGATAGAATGCCAACGACGAACATAATAACACTTTATTTTGTTCCAGACGTGCATTTCTATCATATTCCTTGTCAGTCACTTAGGCCATTGTATTCTTGTATTGCGTTGTTTTGTATGACACTTCATACCAACCAATATGGTACTAATACCCAAGAATTTCATTGTGTGACTTAACTAGGAATACAACCATAACATGTATATCATTTATATACACCTGAGCTAGACTTTCTAGTCTTTTCTTTTCTTTTTGCCAAAATATCTTTTGCAGTTTCTCTTTTAGCTTTCCTCATTATTCAGAAAAACACTTCAACATTAATAACTTCTAGGTTTGTTGGTCAAATACCAATAACCTTGAGGTTCTTACTTTGAAGTTGATCATCATATGACAAGTGTTCCAGATTTCACTATTAGTAACTTTGTAATATGATGAACAATTTCACTCATAATTTTATCCATCATATCATGACGACTTTCCGAGACCATGTCTGTACATGCTAGGCTTGTAAAGTTTTAACCTTGGTATTTGCATGTGCAAATCTAGCTTGCACCCGTTGTATGCACACGTAGAATCTATCACACCCGATCATCACGTGATGCTTCGAAACGACGAGTTTTAGTAACGGTGCATATTAAGGATGGTCACTTCATGGATATGCGAATATCGTTAGTGCCCCAATAGTTGGAGGATTGTGACGCCTTGCATCTTCAACCTTCGTACATTCCCATAAAACTTATGAGTTCATGTAGTCTCACCAAATTATATTCTATCATCTTGCAATAAGGTCTTAGATATAACATATATCGCATACCTTGATTATTTCTGAAAACTAAATTTTCAGCTCCTTACTTTTCAAACAGATTTGAACTTCAAGTTTCACGGAGACAAGATAACTTTAGGTACTAATTGAAACCATAGCTCTTTGAATCAATAATGTGAGGTTTACTAAAAGTTTGCAATAGGACTTAATCAATTCTTGATTCTTTAACAATACGGTACCAATCCGTAAAGTTTCTTGTCAGATTTTAACAGTATTTCTATCTCAATTATAAGACTAGAGCATAGTAGTAAACGGATGCCAATACTACAAAATTAATTCAAAATACTACTAAGACTATGTTTATGATAATTAGTTCATGTTTTAATCTAATTACTAATGAACTCCCACTTAATACAACATCCCTCATAGTTGTAAAGTGGTACACGATCCAAATCCACTACACCAAAACCGATCATCACGTGAGATGATGTAGTTTCAATGGTGAACATCAACATGTTGATCATATCATCCATATGACTCGTGTTCAACCTTTCGGTTTCCATTGTCCCGAGGCCATGTCTGTACATGCTAGGCTCGTCAAGCAAACCCAAGTATTCCGCGTGTGCAACATGGCTTACACCCGTTGTATGTGAATCGTTGAATCTATCACATCCGATCATCACGAGATGCTTCGAAACGACGAACTGTTACAACGGTGCATACGAGGGGAGAACACTTTATTATCTTGATATTAATGTGAGGGATCATCTTATAATGCTACCGTCGCGATCTAAGCAAAATAAGATGCATAAAAGGATTGACATCACATGCAGTTCATATGTGATATGATATGGCCCTTTTGTCTTTGCGCCTTTGATCTTCATCTCCAAAGCACGGACATGATCTCCATCATCTTCGGGCATGATCTCCATCATCGTCGGCGTAGCGTCAAGGTCCATGGCGCCGTCTTCATGGTTGTTCACCTCATGTAGCAACTATTACAACTACTTTGAAATACTACTCAACATGAAAATTAAAGACAACCATAAGGCTCCTGCCGGTTGCCACAATACAATAATGATCATCTCATACATATTCATCATCATATCATGGCCATATCACATCACCAAACCCTGCAAAAACAAGTTAGACGTCTCTAATTTGGTTTGCATATTTTACGTGGTTTAGGGTTTTCGAGAGAGATCTAATCTACCTACGAACATGAACCACAACGGTGATACTAATGTTTTCAATAGAAGAGTAAGTTGAATCTTCACTATAGTAGGAGAGACAGACACCCGCAAAGCCTCTTATGCAATACAAGTTGCATGTCGAACGAGGAACAAGTCTCATGAACGCGGTCATGTAAAGTTAGTCCGGGCCGCTTCATCCCACTATGCCACAAAGATGCAAAGTACTCAAACTAAAGATAACAAGAGCATCAACGCCCACAAAACCATTGTGTTCTACTCGTGCAACCATCTATGCATAGACACGGCTCTGATACCACTGTAGGACAACGTTGCATAGAAAACAAAAAATTTCCTACCGCGAACACGCAATCCAAGCCAAGATGCAATCTAGAAGACGGTAGCAACGAGGGGTTTATCGAGTCTCACCCTTGAAGAGATTCCAAAGCCTACAAGAGGAGGCTCTTGTTGCTGCGGTAGACGTTCACTTGCCGCTTGCAAAAGCGCATAGAAGATCTTGATCACGATCGGTTCCGGCGCCACGAACGGGCAGCACCTCCGTACTCGGTCACACGTTCGGTTGTTGATGAAGACGACGTCCTTCTCCCCGTTCCAGCGGGCAGCGGAAGTAGTAGCTCCTCCTTGAATCCGGCAGCACGACGGCGTGGTGGCGGTGGCGGTGGAGATCTCCGGCGGAGCTTCGCTAAGCATATGCGGGAGAAGTGGAGGAGGAGAAGAAGCTAGGGTTTGGGCAGAGAGGGGGGTTGGGCACCGGCCCTCTAAGGGGTGCGGCCAAGGCTGAGCCAAAGAGTGGTCAGCCCCCTCCCTCTCCTCCTCATTATATAGGTGGAAATCCCCAAGTGTTGGTATCCAAGTCTTCGAATAAGACCCCAACAATGAAACCTCCCATATGTAGGGAAACCTACCCAAGGTGGGAATCCCACTTGGGGTGGGATTCCCCCCTTCCATGAGGGGGGTTGGCCGGCCACCCTAGGGGAGTCCACCTTGGACTCCTCCCCTTTAGGGTTGGCTGGCCATGCAAGGTGGAGTCCCTCCGGGACTCTACTTTCCATGGTGATTTCTTCCGGACTTTTCTAGAACCTTCTAGAACCTGCCATAAATGCACCGGATCATTTCCAAACTTGGAATATGACTTCCTATATATGAATCTTATTCTCCGGACCATTCCGGAACTCCTCGTGATGTCCGGGTTCTCATCCAGGACTCCGAACAA
Organism: Lolium perenne; assembly: GCF_019359855.2. Taxonomy (NCBI): domain Eukaryota; kingdom Viridiplantae; phylum Streptophyta; class Magnoliopsida; order Poales; family Poaceae; genus Lolium; species Lolium perenne. The sequence goes on from NC_067245.2 coordinate 311,497,929, forward strand.
ATATTCGAACTCCATTCCATATTCAAGTTCTACCATTTCAACATCCAACTTTAAGTGTGTCACCCTACGGTTCGTGAACTATGCGGACATGGTTGAGTACTCACTCCGACCAATAACCAATAGCGGGATCTGGAGATCCATAATGGCTCCCACATATTCAACGATGACTTCAGTGATCGAATGAACCATTCACATACGATACCAATTCCCTTTGTCACGCGATATTTTACTTGTCCGAGGTTTGATCATCGGTATCACTCTATACCTTGTTCAACCTCGTCTCCTGACAAGTACTCTTTACTCGTACCGTGGTATGTGGTCTCTTATGAACTTATTCATATGCTTGCAAGACATTAGACGACATTCCACCGAGAGGGCCCAGAGTATATCTATCCGTCATCGGGATGGACAAATCCCACTGTTGATCCATATGCCTCAACTCATACTTTCCGGATACTTAATCCCACCTTTATAACCACCCATTTACGCAGTGGCATTTGATGTAATCAAAGTACCTTTCCGGTATAAGTGATTTACATGATCTCATGGTCATAAGGACTAGGTAACTATGTATCGAAAGCTTATAGCAAATAACTTAATGACGAGATCTTATGCTACGCTTAATTGGGTGTGTCCATTACATCATTCATATAATGATATAACCTTGTTATTAATAACATCCAATGTTCATGATTATGAAACTAATCATCCATTAATCAACAAGCTAGTTTAAGAGGCATACTAGGGACTTCTTGTTGTCTACATATCACACATGTACTAATGTTTCGGTTAATACAATTATAGCATGATATATAAACATTTATCATAAACATAAAGATATAAATAATAACCACTTTATTATTGCCTCTAGGGCATATCTCCTTCACCTTCAGTAAACCCCGGGTACTATCTTCGGCAGGCCCATTTGGGATGCCTATGTCAGTAGCCCCCGAGATTTTGCTTGAATCGTAGGGTCAAGGAAAATCTCCACTGTTTATTTTTATTCGACAACTTTAACTTTTCTATATTTCTTCTCATAAACTTCTATATTGTACAGGGATAATGGTAATTGGGGCTAGTTCATCTGACGGATCAGGTACTAGTTAACTACTCTAGTGGCAATCCGCAAAAACCTACTTCAAGATCACGTCCCTGGACATGATCTCGGGATACTGGTGTAAACTTCGACAGGTGCCGCTTAAGGTCTTACCATTCTGTCGAGTCCCAGTAAAATTTATCGGGTACCTAACGCGTCCGTTAGGATTTTTCTTCGTATCTGTTGATACGGATAAAAGTAGTAGAGCGCAGTCTTCGGCGATGCCACGCCCAGCAGAATGGATCTGGGGTCTTACCTTCGCAAATTTGCGGCATTCAGAAATTGATCGCAACTTTGGCGTTCTGAGAATATATTGTCGAGTGTTTTTTCGGCTGTTGGATTGGCACATTTTATCGAGTCAAAGATGACTTATATTGCTCTCCCGATGGGAGTATATGCAGAGTTATTTATAACTCGAAATATACTTTTTTCCTCTGCTATTTTTCTTTTTCTTTTTTCTTTCTTCTTCTCTCTCTTTTTTTTTATGATTTCATCGGGCACGCGAGCAGCGTTCCCGATGGGAGTAGCCCCCGAGGCTACAGCCAAGGACTTGTACTTGGGTGTAGGCTCCACGCCTTATGCCGCTATATTTTCTTTTATCTCCCGAAGTTTTATAATTTCTCGGGTGCGCGAACAGCGCTCCCGATGGGAGTAGCCCCTGAGGCTATGAACAAATATTTGTATTTGGTCATAGGCTCACGCCATTTCTATCTTGTCCTTCTGGATCTTTTCCTTTTTTCCAAAGTAGCCCCCCGAGCATTTGATCAAAAACTTGTATTTGATCAAAGGCTCAGCATTATTTTCCATGTCGCCTTTTATGAAATTGTAGAGTCGAATTTTTTCCTCTGCCAAGGTAATGTTATTGCTGACGATAGCCACGATTGCGAACCCAAAATCGCGAGAAGCCTTCTCCCACTGCCTTGCGGGCCCAATTGATCCACTATCTTGACATGTCGTGCAAGTGGGGGACACACGTCCTCCGCTTTTTCTGGCGCACGTACCGTAACTTCTCCAATGTTGAATTACTTTTTTACCCTCGTTTCCACGTGGCTACCATCTGCCACACATTTTCCTTATCCAACGGTTCGTCGTTTCACCGCACCCCTATATAAGATCATCTTCTTCCTCCTTGAGCACTTCCGCTCGCGCCGTTCTCCTGCTCTCATCTGCAAATTTCCTCCTGCGACCCACAACCACCTTAGCTCCTCGTCTCCAAGCTGCAAACCCTGCGCCATTGTTGATGCCACCGCGTCGATTGACAAGGCACAGCACGCCGGAATCCTCCATGGCCGCCGTGGATCTGGGGACGGCAGAGTGGGAAAGATCAAAGATTTCCACTCAGGACATCAACATGCTGAAGAAGCTGGGGATCAGCAAGAAACCCAAGGCACTATGCTTCCCCAGTGAGGAGAGCTACCCAACCCCTCCAATGGGGTACCGGGTAAGTTTTGTCGACCACCTCATCCGCGGTCTTTCCACCCCATTCATCCTTTTCTCCGCGGACTGCTTTTTATCTACGGTCTGCAACTCCACCACCTCACGCCAAATTCGATCCTCCATATCTCCATTTTCATCACTCTTTGCGAGGCCTTCCTTGGCGTCCAGCCTAACTGGGCGCTATAGAAGCGCATTTTCTTCTGCCGCCGTAATGGCTCGCCCAATGTCGCCTATAATATAGGCGGCGTTGTAATTTCTGTTCGGCCCACTGTCGACTACTTCGACGTCAAACTCCCTGACTCTGTTCAAGGGTGGCGCAAGAAGTGGTTGTACATTCAGGAGGAGAACCATGGATGTGCTGAGGACAATATCCCTCCTTTTGATGGCGCCGAGAAAATCTTTCGCCGCCGCTCCTGGGACGCAGAGGCTACCGAAGAAGAAAAGGCGTCGATAGAAACCTTGATGGCTCGCATTCACGAGTTGCAAAATACTCGCGGCAAAGAGTTATCGGGTATCCAAATCACTGCATACTTTCTTAGGACTAGAGTGCAGCCACTTCAGGCTCGCAAATATCCTCTCTGGAAATATGCTGGCGAGAAGGACGCAGATCGGCTGTCGGTGGATTTGGAGCTCAAGGACTTGGAAAAGCTTGTCCGAAAAATCTCGTCTCTCAGCAAAAAAGATCCTGTCCCTTCTTCTTGTCGTGTAAAACCATTCAGCGCCGCCAATCCACTTCCCAAGGTAATCTTTGTCGATTGTTTTGTTATTGCGTTGCTATCCTTTTTTGTAACTCCTTTTCTGATATCTTCCCCAACTTTATTTTTATTTTGCACAGAACCATCCAGACCTTGTCTCGCTTCCTCCTCTTCCTGAAGGTGGAGAAGTCGAGGAAAGGGCCATTGTCACTGATGACAACCAGGAGGCCCCCTCTTTTGTGAATGAACCCGTGGATTCTCTAAAATCTGCGGGATCTTCTGGAAAAGATGCTGCCTCTGAAGGCACTGCGTCGGCACTATCTCCTCCTCCTGCTGTTTCTCCAAAGAACAAAAGGAAGAGGAATGATGTCGAAGATTCCGGCACCTCCAAAGCCGAAGAAGTTGATCCTTCACGTCAGAAGGCAACTTATGATCCATATCTCGAATCCCTCGTCAGCTCGTAAGTCACCTTGATTTCCCCTTATTTCTGTACTCGAAGATTTTTGTCTCATCTTGCTTTTTATGCTGTCGATCTTTAATCACAGTGATGATGAGGAAGAAGTACCAACTCGTGACGTGGCTCCTCGGACGAGCACGTCACATACTTTAATTGTTTCGGAGACGCCAGTTGAGGGAGAAGAATCCTCGCCTCCTCAACAAAACGTCGTCACCACCACTCCTCCTTCAAGCCCCCTTGCTCCTTCACCAAAAAGGACAAGGGTTGAAACAATCGTTGAGCCTGCCCCTCAATTGGGTAGCTCTTCTAATCCGCTCTTAGATGATGTAAGTTTTTTAATTTTCTTGCCAGTATCTGCATTTCCTCTGTTTGCTTCTTTATGCCTTCACATTTTTCTCATACCGATGTTTTCTATCTTTGTTCTTCTTTGACAGCCCATGATCAAAGAGCTTGTTCGCATCGGATCCCAATTCATTGGATACCGTGAGTATGCCAGTAGGATTGAAGGTAATAACTTTTTTGCTGCCATTGTTTCTAACTTCTTGCTCCTATTTTTGTCGCAATTTTGACGGTTCTTTTCTATTTTGACAGAGAAACTTGCAGAGGCCAACAAGCTTGCCGACACTCTTGCTCAGAAACTGGAGCAAAGTGAGACGGCTCGCAAGAAAGCCGAACTTGATGCTAGCCGAGCCAACGCAGAGGCTGATGAGGCCAAGGCGAAAGCTGCTAATGTCGAAGAACTGCAGAAGATACTTGAGGATGCCGAAGCTGCTTTAAACGAGCACAAGGCCGCGCAGGCTACTCGTGAAAAGGGAATCCTCAAGCACTTGAACACGCAAAATCGGCGCTTCCTCGGTAACTTTGTCGATCTCTTCTATTTTTCTTAGGACTTGCTTTCTTTTGTTTTTACTTGCTGTCGATTAACATATATTTTCTATGGCAGGTCAAACAAGCCAAGAGTTTGATCTTGAGAATCCCACCAATGATCCTCTGCTTGACGCACTTTCTTATCTGGAGTTTCATGGCCAAGAAATTCGCGAAGGTGTGGTAAATGCTGACGCAGGGTTGTCGAAGCTATTCCCCTACTTCTTCTCGAAGAAAGAGAAGCCTAAGACTTTCCTTGCCCTTGCCAAGGACTTCAACCCACCGGAGGATCTTGGACTGAAGATGCGCCAGGAGAACATGAAGGTTGCTGTCGAGAACATTGTTGCCTTGGTCGCTGACAGCCAACAAACTGTTGACTGGATGAAGGTTGGCGACACTGAGCAGATAGAGCAAACAAAATGGCGGTCGCTGATCAAGGCAGCCAAGCCCAACACGAAGAAAATCCTGGCCTATCTTGGGATCAAGCCATCTGCAACTCCTAGCTCATCAAGGCCGGAGGTCTAGTTGCATGCCTCTTTTTTTTCTTTTCTTTTCTTTGCTTTCTCTGTTTCTTTTGCCCTTGTCGCCACTTTAGCTGTGGCGACAATTATCCTGGTAGTCCTTTTGGAGAACTTCTTTTGTAATGTCCATGTAAATTTTCTAGAAATCAATGAAATTCCTCCTGGCACTATCATTGATCCTAGGACTTTTCTTTTCCAGTTAATATTTGATAACTATTCGACCAATCCTTGCTCTGCCGATGCTTCGCCTGCTTCTTCCTTCTCGAAGAAAATGCTAATCGATGATAACCCCCTCGAGGGTTCTTCAAGCAAACATTTGTCGGAAGATTTGCAAGAACTTCGACAGCAAAAGAAGCCATCGCTGCGAAGGACGCTGCTGTTGCTGAGGCTGCTGAAACTTCTTCTCGCGAGAACTATATGCTTCAGCTAATGACTGACGCCAATTTGGACATGACAGGTATGTTTCCTGCTCATAACCATGTTGGATGTTGTTCTCTGCTATTCGTTCCTTGATATTTTGTTTGCTGTGCCAGGTTCATTTCTGGATACTGCTGCCGAAGACCAACGTGTTGAAGCTCGAACCACTGTTTTGCTGAGACTGGCTGCGCAACATGGATCGAACTTTTGGGTTACTCCTGAGCGCACCCGCCAAATCGTCAGATTTCAAGATCGCGCGGCTCAGGTCCGTGACTTCCTTGACTTCTGTACGAAGACTTTGTTCTTAGTTTATGGAACCATGTTCCCTCGGAACAAGATGCCAGAGACCCTTCCAACTTTAATGGAAAAATTTCGGGATGCTCCTCGAATCCATGGCTTTGTGCGGGCTCAACTTTCTGCTGGCGCAAGATTTGCCATGATGATGATAAAAATTTGCCATCCGAAATTGCCCATAGATCAAATTGTTCCTACTTGCCTGGCGAAGATGGCAAAGAAAAAGAGAAATATGGGTAAGATTGATGATTTGGTGACTCCTGTTGCCGAAGATATGATGGATGAACTTCTTCGGATGGATTCTGAGTTCTTCGTGAAGGGAAGCTATGCTGAGCATAGTACTCGTCCTTCTACTGAGCGAATAACCATAGACCATGTGCTAGGTTTCCCTTGAAAACTTTTTCCTCTTCTTGCTATATTTCCATCATTGATACATCTTTGTGTATTTGTAAACACAATCTATATTGTAAAGCTGTCAACTCTGTATTTTTCTATTTTTGATCACCGAGCCCCCGAGCCTTTGGTTGGAGTTTATACTATTTTGTTATCTCGAAGATTTTTCCTCTTGTTGTAAGAAAATGTCTTTATTTTTCCCATTGATGGGTTGCAAGCCCCCGAGTATCTTAGTGTCGAAGTTCTATATTTTTTGTTGCGAGGTTCTTGGACCAAAGCAATAAGATTTTGACGTGTACACTATATTTATAATTGTTAGCTTCCGATGTTTATATTTGGCGAGGTATTAGCGTACCAAGGCGAAATATTTCGGTAAGTCTAGTTTGTCTATATTGTACGTATTTTAAGACTTGAAGGCGTTGAGCCCCCGAGTGTGTCGAAGAATAAGAAGTATATCTCCACTATCTTTATTATATTGCAGCACCGCGAGCCCGCCTCATTAAAAACCTTTCCGGCCCCACTCGGTGCCCCGAAAAGGAAAAGAGTGCGTCTGAAAACTCGCGGGCGTTTCAGTACATTGTATTTTTACAGAGGAGGACTATATTTCAACTCTAGGCGTAGAACCGCCTGAGCTGCGCCACGTTCCAGGGGTTTTTCTCGGGAGCCCCTGTCTTCTTGTCCTTGATCCTGTATGCTCCTCCGTCGAGGACTTCCGTGACGACGTAAGGCCCCAACCATGGTGATTCGAGCTTCTCAGTACTTTTTTTATTTAACCGTAGGACCAAATCCCCGACCTGGAAAGACCTGGGCCTTAACCGTCGACTGTGGTAGTTTTTGAGGTCCTGCTGGTATTTGGTGACTCGTGAAAGTACTTCGTCTCGAGCTTCGTCGAGTGCGTCCATATCATCCTCCCGAGCTTTTTGTGATGTTTCTTCGTCATACTCTGTTACTCTTGGAGAATCATGCTCTATTTCGATTGGTAATACTTCTTCGGCTCCGTGGACGAGAAAAAACGGAGTTTCTTGTGTCGCCGTATTTGGTGTTGTTCGGATACTCCACAAAACACTTGGCAATTCCTCTGGCCATGTATGTCGAGCTTTTTCAAGTGGTCCTAGCAGGCGCTTCTTGAGGCCGTTGCAGATGATACCATTGGCTTTCTCGACTTGGCCGTTGGTTTGCGGGTGCCCAACTGACGCAAAGTGCAATTTAATGCCTACTTCTGCGCAGTATTCCTTGAATTCCTTGGACGTAAAGTTTGAACCGTTATCTGTGACAATGCTATGAGGCACTCCAAACCGAAAAACGAGCCCTTTCACGAATTTTATTGCCGACGCTGCATCTGGTGAATTTATTGGCTTAGCTTCTACCCACTTGGTGAATTTGTCGACAGCGACCAGCAAGTACTCATATCCTCATGGCGAAGCTTTGTGCAACTTGCCCACCATATCAAGTCCCCATTGGGCAAAGGGCCACGACAATGGTATTGGTGTTAATTCTGCCGCTGGAGAGTGAGGTTTTGCGGCAAATCTTTGACACGCGTCGCAGGTTCGTACTATTTCCTTGGCATCCTCGATTGCTGTCAACCAATAGAATCATGCCCGAAAAACCTTGGCTGCAATAGCTCGACTACTTGCGTGGTGGCCACATATTCCTTCGTGTACATCCTTCAGAATTATTCTTCCTTCTTCGGGTGTGACACACCTTTGCAGGACGCCTGAAATACTTCGCTTGTATAACTCCCCTTTGATCACTGTGAAAGCTTTGGATCGTCGAATAACTCGCCTTGCCTCAACTAGATCGTCGGGTATTTCTTTCCTGAGGATATATGATATATATGCTTGCATCCAAGGAACTTCTACCATCATCACAAGCTCTTGGTCTTCTTCGTCCTCCGTAGTTTCTTTGAGGGGCGCCGAAGTTTTTTCTTCCTTTGCTTTTTTCTGCACCTTTTTCGGCTTCGTGGATCTTGATACGTCTCCAACGTATCTATAATTTCTGATGTTCCATGCTTGTTTTATGACAATACCGACATGTTTTGTTCACACTTTATGTCATTATTATGCGTTTTCCGGAACTAACCTATTGACGAGATGCCGAAAGGCCGATTCTTTTTCTCGCTGTTTTTGGTTCCAGAAAGGCTGTTCGGGCAATATTCTCGGAATTGGACGAAATCAACGCCAAACCTCCTATTTTTCCCGGAAGGCTCCAGAACACCGAAGAAGAGTCGGAGAGGGGCCAGGGGGCCACCACACCATAAGGCGGCGCGGGCCAAACCCTGGCCGTGCCGGCCTAGGGTGAGGCCACCCTGTCAGCCCTCCTGCGCCGCCTCTTCGCCTATAAAACCCCTTTCGACCTAAAAACGCAGTACCAATTGAAGAAACTCCAGAAAGACTCCAGGGGCGCCGCCACCGTCGCGAAACTCCAATTCGGGGGACAGAACTCTCTGTTCCGGCACCCTGCCGAGACGGGGAATTGCCCCCGGAGCCATCTCCACCGCCGTCTCCACCGCCATCTTCACCGCCATCGCTGCCTCCATGATGAGGAGGGAGTAATCCACCCCCGAGGCTGAGGGCTCCGCTGTAGCTATGTGGTTCATCTCTCTCCCATGTACCTCAATACAATAATCTCATGAGCTGCTTTACATGATTGAGATTCATATGAGTTTTGTATCACTATTCATCTATGTGCTACTCTAGTGATGTTATTAAAGTAGTTTTATTCCTCCTGCACGGTGTAATGGTGACAGTGTGTGCATCCGTGTTAGTACTTGGCGTATGCTATGATTATGATCTCTTGTAGATTATGAAGTTAACTATTGCTATGATGGTATTGATGTGATCTATTCCTCCTACATAGTGTGAAGGTGACAGTGTGCATGCTATGTTAGTACTTGGTTTAGTCGTGTTGATCTTTCATGCACTCTAAGGTTATTTAAATATGAACATTGAATTGTGGAGCTTGTTAACTCCGGCATTGAGGGTCCGTGTAATCCTACGCAATGGTGTTCATCATCCAACAAAAGAGTGTAGAGTAGTCCTATTATGTGATCATTGTTGAGAGTGTCCACTAGTGAAAGCAGGATCCCTGGGCCTTGCTTCCAAGCATCGAATCTCGCTTGTTTACTGTTTTACTGCGTTACTACTGCTGCGTTACTACTGCTTGTTTACTGTCTTGGGCAAAGCACTTTTCTGGTGCCGTTGCTACTGCTTATTCATACCACCTGTATTTCACTATCTCTTCGCCGAACTAGTGCACCTATTAGGTGTGTTGGGGACACAAGAGACTTCTTGCTTTGTGGTTGCAGGGTTGCATGAGAGGGATATCTTTGACCTCTTCCTCCCTGAGATCGATAAACCTTGGGTGATCCACTTAAGGGAAACTTGCTGCTGTTCTACAAACCTCTGCTCTTGGAGGCCCAACACTGTCTACAAGAATAGAAGCTCCCGTAGACATCAGATCTCTCCGCTATTTCTTCCCAAAATACTCCTGGTGGGATTGGGAGGCACTGCGACCCGATGTTTGCGAGAACGTCGGCTTCATCATTACTCAATCTACTGATGTGATTTACCTCGCACCCATCAAACAGCTTCTCGAGCTCATTGTACACCTCCTTGTATGCCATCATGCTATCATTGACTGCGTCACATTGGTTCATAACTTGCTGAGCCACCAATTGTGAGTCGCCAAAGATTTTTAATCGAGTTGCACCACAAGCTTTCGCCATCTTCATCCCGTGTATGAGGGCTTCATATTCTGCTTCATTGTTGGATGCGTTAGGGAACGTCATCCGGAGGACGTATTTTAACTTGTCGCCTTCAGGTGATATAAGTACCACTCCTGCGCCAGCTCCTTCTACTCTCTTGGACCCATCGAAGTTCATGGTCCAGGTTCTCGACAAATCTGGGGGTACCGTGTTATGCAGCTCCATCCACTCTGCAATGAAATCTGGCAGAACTTGCGACTTGATTGCCTTTCTTTTTTCATACGTGATGTCCTGAGGGGAAAGTTCTATTCCCCAAAGGGAGACACGCCCTGTAGCTTCTGGATTGTTCAGTATATTTGAAAGTGGTGCTTCGTTTACTACTATTATCGGGTGTGCCAAAAAATAGTGGCGCAACTTCCTTGCCGTTGCAATTACTCCATATGCTAGTTTCTGGTACTGCGGGTACCGCTGTTTGGAAGGCGATAAAACTTCACTGATGAAATATACTGGCCTTTGCACTCCATGGAGTTTTCCTTCTTCTTCTCTTTCAACAACTAGCACCGTGCTAACCACTTGGGGCGTGGCTGCAATGTACAGCAGGAGAGGTTCCTTTTCCTTCGGTGCCACCAAGATTGGTGGTGTCGAGATTGTGCGCTTCAGATCCTCGAAAGCTCTGTCGGCCTCTTCGTTCCACTAGAATTTCTCCCCTTGCTTTATCAGAGCGTAAAATGGTAACGCTTTTTCTCCCAGCCTGGCGACGAATCTGCTCAAAGCTGCGACTCGCCCAATTAGCTGCTGTATTTCTTTCAACTTCGTTGGCTTCCTCATTGTTACGTTAGCTTGTATTTTGTCGGGATTTGCTTCAATCCCTCTTGCTGAAACTAGGAACCCCAGAAGTTCTCCTGCTGGGACGCCAAAAGAGCACTTCGTCGTGTTCAGCTTGAGGCAGAATTTGTCGAGGTTGTCAAAGGTTTCCTTGAGATCCTCGATCAATGTCGCCCCCTTTTTTGATGTTATGATGACATCGTCGATGTATACTTGCACGTTTTTCCCAATCTGTGTCGCCAAACACTTCTGCATCATCCTCTGATATGTTGCTCCCGCGTTTTTCAGACCAAAGGGCATTGTTCTGTAGCAAAACACGCCATACGGTGTGATGAACGCTGTCTTTACTTCATCTTCTTCTTTCAATCTGATCTGGTTATAACCAGAATATGCGTCCAGGAAGGAAAGACGTTCACATCCAGCCGTGGAGTCGATAATTTGATCGATCCTCGGGAGGGGAAAGTGATCCTTTGGACAATGTTTATTGAGGCACGTAAAGTCGACGCACATGCGAAGGACCTTAGTGTTTTTCTTCGGCACCAACACAGGATTTGCTACCCATGTGGCCTCTGTATGCAGCTCCTTTATAAAACCAGCTTCTCGTAGTCGATCTATTTACGACAAAGATAGCCTTGCGGTTTGGTTCCGAAAAACGCCGCAAAGGTTGTTTGATTGGTCTCGCTAGTGGATCCAAGTTTAGGTGGTGCTCGGCAAGTTCCCTGGGTACTCCTGGCATGTCAGCTGGACACCATGCGAAGATTTTCCAGTTCTCACGGAGGAACTCGACGAGCGCGCTTTCCTATGCGAGGTCCATGTCGTTTGCGATGGACGTCGTCTTTTTCGGGTCTGTCGGGTGAATCTGCACCTCCTTAGAATTTTTCTCAGTATTGAAAGTTGATTCTTTATTTGGCCTTCCAACGTCTGGCAGCACGTCGTAGTCAGTCATACTCCTTGACGCCAAATACTCAGCTTGCATCCCGAAAGTTTCTGATATCCGATGAAAATCCTTATCGCACTTATCGGCTAAGGCGAAGCTTCCTTTGACTGTGATTGGTCCCTTAGGTTCAGGCATCCTCCACAACAGGTATGTATAATGTGGTACCGCCATAAATCTAGCATATGCTGGTCGTCCCAACAAAGCGTGATACTGCGACGGAAAATCCACAACTTCAAACTCCAGCTTCTCGATTCTATAATTCTCTCGGGTTCCAAACTGAACGTCGAGATTAATCTTCCCCAGTGGATAACTTGGTTTCTCCGGTGTGATACCATGGAACCTTGTGTCTGTTGGCTTCAAGTTTGCTAGGGATATGTTCATCTTTCTCAATGTATCTGCATACATAAGGTTTAGGCTGCTGCCACCATCTATGAATACTCGAGAGACATCAAATCCCGCAATGACTGCTGGTAGGATAAGTGCTGACTACCCTGGTCGAGGAACTTGCTGCGGATGATCTGCTATGGTGAAACCAATATCTTGCCCTGACCAATTAAGATACTCGACTGTTGGTGGAGGCATTTTTTCTGCCATGAACACCTGTCGCGAGATTACTTTCTGAGCCCTATTGGATGGCCTTCCCTTCTGAATCATCGACACCGCTCCGTTGGAGTTAGGATCAACGTAAGGTGGTGGTGGAGGTGCTGCCGCTATTCTGAGCTGATGTCGATTGTCTTCCGTAATCGCAGGAGGAGGTGGCAAGTGAATCTCACTCCTGGGTTCTCGAGGATTTCTCTGTGCTGCCCGAGCATTAGCATGTTCTGCCCACCTTAACATTGCCTGAAAATTGCGACAGTCTTTCTGCAGATGTCCTGACTGTCTTTTTCCGTTGCTGTCGAGGAAAAAGTGCATCTGACACGGCCCATTCATCATCTCTTCAGGAGACACGAAAGGCCTCGGGAACCTAGGCCCGCTATTTTGCCTGTTGTTTCGAGAATCATCTCTATTATCGCCTCGCTGCTCATTGCTTTTCTGATAATCATCTCTGTTGTTTCCTCCTGTGTTTGCCCGAAAGCCTGCCGAAATTTGTCCTGGAGCATCATAGCTCGGGTACTACCGGGGAAATCGTCGCCTCGGTTGATAATTTCGACCACGGTCCTCCTCTGGCGACCTGTGCCGTTTGTTGTGAACAACATCTTCTCCATCTGCCCATCTGTTTGCTATTTCCATTAACGCGGATACTGTCTTTGGGTTGGTCCTCCCCAAGTCCTCGACAAAATCTCCATGCCTGATTCCTGCGACAAACGCATCTATCGCTCTTTCGTCAGATATATTTTCTGCCGAGTTTTTGATGATGTTCCACCTTTGGATATATTTTCTCATCGGCTCGTCTGGCTTTTGTCGGCATGCTCTCAACTCCTCTAACGACGCAGGTTTCTTGCACGTGGACCTGAAGTTCTTGACGAACACGTCCTCGAAGCTTTCCCAGCTATCGATAGATCTTGCAGGAAGTTTCTTTATCCAGGACCGTGCGGCTCCACTCAGATGCACCTGGATGCTTTGCATAGCTGTTGCTCTGGTCCCTCCTATAAGCTTCACTGTCTCGAGGTAATCCACTAGCCAATCCTCTGGATCTTGAAGGCCATCGAATTTTTTGAAATTATCAGGTAACTTGAATCCCGAAGGTACTCGAGTTTTCCGCACTCTCCTCGTGAAGCACGGCAAACCACACATATCCTCGTTGTTTAACTCTGGGGACTGCCGATGTTCCCTTCTGCTTTGTCGCGCTCTGTCGACTCTTGCTTGTGCTGCCGTGTCCCTTGCTCCACTTGGTCCTTCAGGAGCTGCTGCCGCAGGTCATGGACTATTTTGCCTTGCTGTTCCTTCGGAAGGTGTTGATACAAACGCCGTCCCCATGGCTCCAACTCCTGCTATCACCATGTTGTACAGTGTTTCCCTTGGATCTCCTGGAGGTGGTTTAGATGCGAGGATAAAAGCTTGTGTCGCCATATACCCAGCCTCTGGTGTCTTAGGGATGATGTTTCCTCTTGTGTCTATCGACATAAAAGACATGTCGAGGTTTTGGACCAGGTGCTCTCTTTCTCCTTCGGGTATGTGTTGTAACCTTGATCTTGCTCTGTTCCGAGCCTCCCTGTGGCTATCACCCGAAGTTCTAGATTGTCGACTCAACTCTGCCCTTCTTCTGCTGGATGCAGAGGCTACCTCCTTTCTTCTGTTTAACTCAGCTGCCTGTTTTTCCAACTCTCTTGCGGCTCGTGCGAGTCTATATTGATATGCTTGTAGCTCCTCTGGCGTGGCTGTGGTGGCCATTGGCTCTGTGCCATCCATAGCTCTCGCGGCTCTATCCCATGCTGTTTGCGGGAGTTGGACTCTGTGACGCGGCTGTTGCCCGACGTATTTATTGCCTAGGCCTCGCCGCAAATCGGAGGGATCGACGTATGGATTTCCCAGATCGTCGAAAGCCTCAGATGTTTCCTCTTGGTCATGACTTGGCTCTCCAATGACATAAATCTGATGATATTTTGTGTTCAGATCTATGCTGGGTTTGGTGACACCATCGTTGAGATTGGTGAAGACCTTGCCCATTGTAGTAGATTTGTCGATGAAGTTGTAGCTGTCGACACTGCTTGAGCCATCGCTTATATATGAGTCCGCAGATGACTCAAACGACATGTCACTAAAGATCTTGGCAAGTTTTTCTCTTGCCCTGGTGCTGATGTAGCATGACGATGAAGTTTCTTCTTCTCCTGATTCGGTTGACAATGTATAGCTTGAAAAATCGGAATCGACCGCCGACGATCCCGACGAAATCGGAATTTCGACACGATACGATCCTTCTTTCTCGACGCGAAAGTGAAACCTTCCGAACGTCATCTCCATAGGCTCCGCCAGATACGCATATGCATCCAAACGGGAGGGTGGGTGAGGAACAAAATCGACAGGACCAGCAGCGATCTGTTTACCTCGATCCATTGCGTTGCTTGCGGTTGACGATGTCGAAGATTTTGAACGTGCCATCGAGATCAGATCCTTACGCCTCTAGTTCCCACAGACGGCGCCAATTGACAAGATATTAACTTGTCAATGCCTACGGATTGTAGACTAGGGTTTAGTTGGAAGTAGAGGGCAAGTAGATCTCGAAGGTTTCAGCCGAAAAGTACTCGACGATTACAAAACTAGGGTTTGAGAACAATGATTCGATGATCTCTGCGTCCCTCGACTCCCCCTTATATAGGAGGCGGAGCCGAGGGATTCGTGTTGTACAAGTTACAAAGTCCGGGAAGGTTTCTAACTCATCCCGCAAGATTACAAATAAGACTTTCTATTACAACTCTAGCTTTCCTTAATAATATCTTGGGCTTCCGAATCTTCTTATTCTTCGGGTAGTGGGCCTTCAGTAAACCCCGGGTACTATCTTCGGCAGGCCCATTTGGGATGCCTATGTCAACAGGCAACCCTTATCATTAGTCCGTTGGTATGCGAGAGGGAAAAGATATAGCTGGCTTCCCTAGAGCCATTATAGATCTTATGGTCAACGCGAAATGTACGGCGCTAGAATCACTAGACGACATTGGTGATTAGTCCTAAATAAATAGAACCCTTGCAATGGAACCTCCACCATGTCAACACATACCATGGTTCCATTGCCAACCACATAGTCATATTAATAATTTGAAAAGTAACATTTCATTTTCAATGCAAGAATGATAAGTATATAGATTTGTGGTAAATTGATAGAAAATACTCAAGATGACATGAGCAAGGGTGAACTTGCCTGTGGACTGCGAGATAGTGCAGTTCGATATGTTGGATGGAACCTGGACCTTGAGTTCTATAAAGAAGCATAATTGTCCGGTAAGGACAATGTTATAAATCCAAATAATGCATGCATGGATATGGATGTATTATTTTATGTTTAATTCCCTTATCCCAGTATTTTATTAATATTTAGGGTTACATTAAGATTTTATGCCTTTGGCAGTAATTTGCAATTACTTTTAAGTTATAAAATCACTTTCTTTTTAGAAAGGAAAGAATTTAAAAGTAATAAAATTTTCCTTTTGGAAAATATTTATTTCAAAAATAATTTGAAATAATAGAGTTTTCTCTATATTTTAGGAATAAAAGAAATAAGAATAATAGAATATTCTCCTTTGGAAAATATCTTTCTTAAAAGGAATGACTTAGAATAAATAAATTTCCTTTTTAAATATTTGAAAATAAATATTTGAACTCATTTGAATTTTTTTTCTTGATTTTTAAATATAAGGAAAAATTACAAATTAAAACTTCCAAGTTTGAATTTAAATTCAAAAAATCGAAATTTTGAATTTGTTTTCTAGATTTTATTTCTTATTTTATTCTTGCTAAGAATAATTTTTCATTCACTAATCCAATTTTTCTTGGATTTTTAGAGGTATATATATTATTTAAAATTTGGTTGAATTCAAGGGTTATTTTCAAATAGAAAAATGACCAAAATACCCCTTGACCTAATTGGGCCAGCCCACTTATTTGGCCAATTCTGACAGCTCGTTAAGGCCTGCCCAAAAATGGTTCGGTGGAACCGAATCGGTCCGGCCCACCTCACTCACTCACTCACTCCTCTCTCACAAAACCCTAGCGCTCTGGCGACCGCGAGGCGGTAGCGTCGCCGCCATGGCCGCCGCCACGCTCCGGCCGCCCCTGACCTCGCCGCCGACACCGCCTGAACGGCCGCGCAAAGATCTATCAATCCATCCGCATGGTTTCATCGAATCCTTCCTCCTCTTCCACGTCGCCACCTTGCCAGATCTGGAAGCAAATCGCCTCTGGCGATTGGTGGTCTTCGGCAAGCTGTGGACCTCGTCGTCAACGCTAGCGTGTTCCTGGGACTGTCCTGGTGCGGGTGCTGCGTTGGCAGCGCCTGTGCCGTCGTCCTCAGGGTCTTGTGCTATTCATGGAGCTCGTCGGCGTAACGTCGGCGTCCTCCCTGGATTTGCAGCTGCTACGTCCGCGCGAGCACTGCGTTGCCATGTCGTAGCTTCTGCTCCTTCTCCTCATCACCAAGTTTGTGCGCCTCCATGCTACTGTACTTCTTCCTCCTCTGGCTCCCAGGCTTCCTGATGATCCAAGGATCATACAGGGCCTTGCTGCTGTCGCCTATGCATTCTACGCTCTCTCTCTGCAAGCCCTGGCCAATTAACCCATCTCTGGTTACTGGCCAAGTGTATGTTGTTGTTCATGGTTATTGTTGCCCTTCTTACTGGCTTCTGCCATGCTATGCCTTGCTATGCCATGCTCAACATGCTACCTAGGCTTACTGGTGTCCTTTGCTTGCTTGTCTAGGTATATTGCTATGCATTTAATTGTTGGTGATGCTTATTGTCATGCTATGCTATTATTGCGGCACTTGTGATGCATGTGAGGTGCTTTTGTGCCTTCTATATGATTCAATGATTCATTGTATAAGTAGATCCTGGTGGCTAGACTCTCTGTGTTGCTTGGCTTGATCTAATTGATCCATTTGATCAATTAAATGTGAGTGGTTGGTTACTGATGGATTCCTTTGCTAAAGGAATGGTTTGCTTGTTGATGCTGCTACTCATGCATGCTTATGCTTCTGTGTGTGTGCTGCTGCCATCCATAGCTCCCTGGACTTGATCCAGTAGCTAGGATGCAATGGTACATGCTTGTGTTGCCTCACAGTGATGCTACTATATAATTGTTGCATGGATTTGTTATGTATTCATGCCTAGATGGATTAATAATTGATGAACTGCTTATGCAGTGTTGATTAAATGACTTGCTAAGCATGATTTGATATTTCCATGATCAATTTGGAAATAAATGAAGTCTGAATCCATTACTGGATAGTGATGATTTAATGTTTTGCTTTAATTGGATGGATTTGTGTTTGTTGTGACCTCTGTAGCATTGCTACTAACTGGTTGCTCACACAATTGGCTGGATCTTGTTGGCTACTCATCTTTGCTTGCATAGTTGGGAATCATAATTAATATGAATGCCATTATGATTGCCTGTGAAGAAAAATCTAGGGTTTCCTGATGGTTACTTGCTTAGGATCTCACTGGTTGGTTCTTGGTAATTGTTATTCCTAGTAATCCGTCTACTGGTGCTATCTATGCATGTGTGCTTACTTGTGTGTGATGACCCACAAGTATAGGGGATCGCAACAGTCTTCGAGGGAAGTAAAACCCAATTTATTGATTCGACACAAGGGGAGACAAAGAACACTTGGAAGCCTTAACAGCGGAGTTGTCAATTCAGCTGCACCTGGAAACAGACTTGCTCGCAAGAGTTTATCAAGAGTAACATGATTTTATAGCATGTAGCGTAGTAAAATAACAGCGACGAGTAACAAAGACAGCAGTAGTGATTTTAGTAAACAGCAGGATTAAAATACTGTAGGCACGGGGACGGATGACGGGCGTTGCATGGATGAGAGAAACTCATGTAACAATCATAGCAGGGCATTTGCAGATAATAATAAAACGGTGTCCAAGTACAAAGCAATCAATAGGCATGTGTTCCATATATAGTCGTGCGTGCTCGCAATGAGAAACTTGCACAACATCTTCTGTCCTACCAGCCGGTGGCAGCCGGGCCTCAAGGGAAACTACTGGATATTAAGGTACTCCTTTTAATAGAGTACCGGAGCAAAGCATTAACACTCCGTGAACACATGTGATCCTCACATCGCTACCATTCCCTCCGGTTGTCCCGATTTCTGTCACTTCGGGGCCATCGGTTCCGGACAGCGACATGTGTATACAACTTATAGGTAAGACCATAAACAATGAATATCTTGATGAAACAATAACATGTTCAGATCTGAGATCATGGCACTCGGGCCCTAGTGACAAGCATTAAGCATAACAAGTTGCAACAATATCATCAAAGTACCAATTACGGACACTAGGCACTATGCCCTAACAATCTTATGCTATTACATGACCAATCTCATCCAATCCCTACCATCCCCTTCGGCCTACAGCGGGGGAATTACTCACACATGGATGGGGGAAACATGGCTGGTTGATGTAGAGGCGTTGGCGGTGATGGCGGCGATGATCTCTTCCAATTCCCCGTCCCGGCGGAGTGCCAGAACGGAGACTTCTGGCTCCCGCGACGGAGTTTCGCGATGTGGCGGCGTTCTGGAGGGTTTCTGGCGACTTCGACTTTTCCCCGTGCGTTTTTAGGTCGAGGCCGATAAATAGTCCGAAGGAGGGCGTCGGAGGCCGGCCGAGGGGGCCACACCACATGGCCGCGCGGGCCCCCCTTGGGCCGCGCCGCCCTATGGTGTGGGGCCCTCGGGCCTCCACCTGGTTTGTCCTTCTGGCTCCGTCAGTTCTCTGGGAAAATAGGGCCTTCTGCATAAATTCCGAGGATTTTCCCGAAAGTTGGATTTCTGCACAAAAACGAGACACCAGAACAGTTCTGCTGAAAACAGCGTTAGTCCGTGTTAGTTGCATCCAAAATACACAAATTAGAGGCAAAACAATAGCAAAAGTGTTCGGGAAAGTAGATACGTTTTGGACGTATCAACTCCCCCCAAGCTTAGCTTATTGCTTGTCCTCAAGCAATTCAGTTAACAACTGAGCGATAAAAGAACTTTCACGAACACATTTGCTCATATGATGTATATATTCTCATGCTATGGCTAATACTTAAGTAGTTCATAGTGAGATACATGCAAATAAGATCATCTAACAGCTATGTCAATCATGAAGAGGTACCAACAATTAATAATAAGCATCATGAATCATGTATGTAAGCAGGATTGCAATGTTCATAAGAGAATATGATAAAGTGGTATCTCGCTTGCCTGTATTTGATTGGCAAAACATAAATGCCCGGGCACCTCTGGAGTTCATAGAAAGACTATAAGTAGTGATTGTCAAAGATAAAAGCATCAAAGTTATACCACAATCAATCATATTTTGAGACAAGCATATTATACTAAGAATGACAGTTGTGCTCTCAAGATAGTGCTCAAAGAAATAATGGAGACACAACATAAAAGTAAAAGATTGACCCTTCGCAGAGGGAAGCAGGGATTAACATGCGCTAGAGCTTTTCATTTTTGAAATCAGGAGTAAAATTATTTTGAGAGGTGTTTGTTGTTGTCAACGAATGGTAATGGGTACACCAACTACCTCGCCAACCGGACTTTCAAGAGCGGCTGCCATGAATTATTTCATATTTATTTGGCACTCCTTCCAGCCTTTCTTTCACAAACCATGGCTAACCGAATCCTCGGGTGCCTGCCAACAATCTCATACCGTGAAGGAGTGCCCTTTTATTTTATTTTTATTATGATGATGACACTCCCCCCAACCTTTGCTTACACAAGCCATGGCTAACCGAATCCTTCGGGTGCCGTCCAACAATCACAAACCGTGGAGGAGTGTCTATTTAAGTTAATTAATTTGGGACTGGGAATCCCATTGCCAGCTCTTTTTGCAAAATTATTGGATAAGCGGATGTGCCACTAGTCCATATGAGAGTCCGTCAAAAGTAAATGACAAGGTCGAAAGCTAAACACCACATACTTCCTCATGAGCTATGAAACATAAACACAAATTGAGAAGCATTTTGAAGGTTTTAAAGGTAGCGCATGAGAATTTACTTGGAATGGTTTGAAATGCCATGCATAGGTATTTATGGTGGACACTCTGGAATAACTTGGTTTTCATGTGTTTGGAAGCACGAGCAGCGTTCCCGCTCAGTACAAATGAAGGCTAGCAATAGACTAGGGAGCGACAAATCAAGAGAGCAGTAACTGTCATAATCATGCTTGCGGCAAAATAAATTAACGGAGGTATAAAAGTGATACAAGAACTCTGAAACAATATAAATCATCGAGGCTTAATTGACTTTGGTTCAGTCATATGCATGTGTGAGCATGTGCCAAGTCGATATAAATGAATTATTCAGAGGAGGATACCACAATGCCATACTTACTTATGAATAAAACAATGCAAGCAAACATCCATGACATGCTACTCATATTAATAGATTGGAGCTAATCATGAGAGATCATAAACTACTAGACTTTCTCAAATAACATATACCTCACATGAACCAACTAAGCATGCTCACATGGATGAGTATATGTACAAAAATGAAAACAAATAGAGTTCATACCAGCCTCTCACCACAATCAGATTGTCGTAGATCGTCATTATTGCCTTTTCACTTGTGTAGCTTGGATAATATGAAATGAAAACCACGCTCCAGCCACCGAAGACCATTGAACTCATAAAGAACTTTACAAACCAAAGAGGAACAGCAAATATTTTTGGTGTTTTCGAATTGCAAATAAGAACAAAAGGAAACAAGCAAACGAAGCAAATTTTTTTTGGGTTTTCTTATAGCAAACTAGCAATAGCAAATAAAGCGAAACAAATGCAAGAAACCAAAGCAAAAAAATTATGAAGAGAAACAACAGAAATATTTTTGGTCTTTTCATGTTTTGGGAAGGAAACAAAACAAAAACAAGAAATAGCAAACTAAAAGAAACACAGAACAGCAGGATGACAGAAATCTGCCAAAACCTGACAGCAGTACAGAAATCGATTTTTACAAAAATCTTACGTTGCTCAGCTCGAAAAGTGTTCAACTAATGAAAGTTAGATAACAACCTGGGCAACCTGCACAAAAATTGGCAGCTCAAAATAACGCTCTGGCTGTGCGCACGAATTTTTCTAGTAACAGTCCAGAATCTGTTTTCAGGCAGCACTTCCCCAAATATCATCTTCCTCTCATTAGAAAACCACTCAAACTAACAAAACAAATATGTACAAGTATCCAGCAACCATAATATGCAAAGAATGAGTGATGCCGGTATACCTCCCCCCAAGCTTAGGCTTTTGGCCTAAGTGGAGTTCAACCCCAACGAGGATCGTTGTTCCTCGCCGGTGGGTAATTCATGGAGTAGTCATAGTAAAGTTCCTGTGCAGAAGAAAAGCGTGGAGGCTCCACATATCCAACATGTTGATGCGAGGAACTTGCTGCATCGGATGATGAGTCGAGGTGCTCCTCGACCTCCGTGTCGTCTCTTGCATGTTGACCTCCTCTCTCTATGTGTGCATCCAGTGCACCTTCTGTGACCGACCAATCTCCCCTGGAATCAAGGTTAGACAAAACAGGCGCAGGCAATCTTACTAGTTTCTCAGTTTTCTTAGTTATTCTCCAGACTTTCTTATAAAATATCATCTTGTAAAACAGGTTACCCAAGTTGGAGGAATCTGAAACAAATTCATGTTTAATCATAGAGGCTATGTCAAGTTTTTCTATGGGGAATGGAATATCAAAATGATGAGGTTCTACATTATGAAAAGCTAGTAAACGAGAGGCGATGAGACCTCCACAAATTCCACCTTTCTCACGGTTAGTAGCAAGTCTATAAGCTATCAATGCCCCCAAATTATAAGTCCTACTACTTTGCAGTGCCGCAGCTAGAAAAGCCAAATCCGGGATAGAAAGTTTACCACCAATCTTTTTAGCAAGAACGCATTTGGTAATAAAATAGGCAAAGTAGCGGATAGCCGGGAGCTGAATACTAGTGATTTTACCACTATCCCCTGAGAAACTCCTTCCATCGCTAATCATCTTGAAGAGGTCCAAGAGTTCTTGCGGCGATCCCCTTATCTTCTCGCATGACCCCCATTGCGGTACTCTAATTGCTGCACAAAAAGCACTAAATGGCAAGTTGACAGCTTTATTGTAAATTTTATACTGGACCGTGGGGTTAGATCGCGACCAATTGAACTTAAAGTCCTGCACAAAAGACATAGTTAATTTTGCATATTGTCTTGGCTCTCCTTCAACAAAGTCACTCAGCCCTGCACGAGAAATTAGACTTTGAACATCTTCAAATATCCCCGCGCTTCTCATGAAATCCGCGCACGGGTAGTAAGAGGGGTATACTCCCTCTTCACGGTTCACCCTCATAACTTGTTGGACTTCCAATTCTTGTTGGTTCAATTGATAACTATTCCACTCCATTTTCTGAAATTTCAACAAACAATATAAAAATTTGATTTGTTGACATATAATCAAGGGAAACTACCATAGGAACTTGCTAGAGTACTAATCATGCATCAAAACTAATTTCTACCACTTAGAACAAGCATGCAAGCTCACTAAACATGTTACCTACAGCAGCAAAATATTCAAGATATACTCAACCAAACAAAATTCTACTTGGATGGGTGGAGGAGTCACATACCAAGGAGCAAATGTGCCAAATTTCAGCACGAAATCTGGGCTGAGCAAAGAGATCGAGAAATCTGGAGCTCTTGAGCAAAAACGCGAGTGAGAGGAACTTGGTACGAGTTTTTTCGGGAGAGAGAAGGTGCTGGGAGAAAGAGATGGCAAAGTGGGGCAAGGAGGGGCCCACACCACATGGTGGCGCGCCCACCACCTTGGCCGCGCCGGCCTGTGGTGTGGCACCCTCTGGTGCCCCACAGGTCATCCTCTGGTGCTCCCAGGTTCCTCGTCGAAAAATAGGGCCAACGGTATAATTTTTGTGAATTTTTGAAAACTTTGAAAAATGCACATTTCTGGGTATTTAATTTATTATTACTGGCCAGGAAATTTTTTGAAATCTCCAATTAACTAAGGAACTTTACAAATTAAAAATGCTACAGCAACTAGAGCAAGTGGAGGAAGAAAGAGATGTTGTTTACCTCCTCTATGCATATAAAAGGTATTTGTTAACAAGGTTGATCAAGTCTTGCCACCAAATAAATTTTACATAGCATAAGAAGACATAAACCTCAAATCAATCATGTTACCTTGAATTGTATTGATATGGATCCAATCACGAGAGTTTGATATTCTTCTTTAGGCTCATATATAGGACAATCAATAGTTCCCACTTTGATAGTTCTCACATTAGAAATAGTATTAACTCCGCGCGCTTTCTCAATCCTCTTGGGGAAATAAACGGTATGCTCCCTATCATCAACATTGAAAGTAACCTTTCCTTTATTGCAATCAATAACAGCCCCTGCGGTGTTAAGAAAAGGTCTCCCAAGAATAATAGATATATTATCATCTTCAGGCATTTCCAACACAACAAAATCAGTTAATATCAAGTAGTTAGTAGTAACTTGAACAGGAACATTCTCACATATACCAACAGGAATAGCAGTAGATTTATCAGCCATTTGCAAAGATATATCAGTAGGTATCAACTTATCTAAATAAAGTCTCTTATAAAGAGAAAAAGGCATAACACTAACACCGGCTCCCAAGTCACATAGAGCAGTTTTAACATAATTATTCTTGATAGAACAAGGAATAGTAGGTATACCTGGGTCGCCCAACTTCTTTGGCACTTTGCCATTGAAAGAGTAATTAGCAAGCATAGTGGAAATTTCCTCATTGGGGATTTTCCTTTTGTTAGTAACAATATCTTTCATATACTTTGAATAAGGAGGCAATTTAATAGCATCAGTCAAAGGGATTTGCAAGAATAAAGGTTTCATCCAATCGCAAAATTTATTATAGTGTTCTTCTTCCTTTGATTTTAGTTTCTTAGCAGGAAAAGGCATTTGCTTTTGCACCCAAGGTTCTCTTTCATTACCATGTTTCTCAGCAATAAAGTCTTCTTTAGTGTACTTTTTATTTTTAGCATGCTTTTCAGGTTCTTCTTCAACCTCTTCTTTATCAGGAGCATCATTATTATCATTATCTTTATCATGTTCATTACCACTTTCAGTTTCAGCATCAGAAATAGAAATACTATTAGGATCATTAACAGGTTCAGAGGATTCTACAACATTTTTATGTTTCTTCTTCTTTTTCTTCTTAGAATGAGCACTAGGTTCAATGCGTTGAGAATCTTGTTCAATTCTTTTGGGATGCCCTTCAGGATATAGAGGATCCTGGGTAGAGACACCACCTCTAGTTGTTACTTTATAAGCATGTTTTTCTTTAGAATTATTCCCCAACAAGTCATTTTGCACTTTAGTGAGTTGATCAATTTGAGTTTGAATCATATGAAAATGTTTAACAAGCATCTTAACATCATTGGAGGTTCTCTCCACAATATCATGCAATTCACTAATAGCTCAAGAATTTTCCATTAAATGATTCTCTACTCTCATATTAAAGTTTTCTTGCTTAACAATATAATTATCAAACTCATCTAAGCATTGTGCAGGAGGTTTCGAATACGGAATATCTTCCCTAGTAAAGCGTTGAAGGGAGTTTACCTCAATCATGGATGAAGGGGGAATTATCTCACATATATCCTCTATGGGAGGAAGATTCTTCACATCTTCAGATTTAATACCTTTCTCCTTGAGAGACTTCTTGGCTTCCCTCATATCTTCATCATTCAATTTAATTAAACCCCTCTTCTTCAGTATTGGCGTTGGAGTTGGTTCAGGCGTAGTCCAATCATCATGATTCCGGCTTATTTTAGCCAATAATTCTTCAAATATTGCCCTGGAGTTCTTTTCCTGAAAACACAACCAGCACAACTATCCAGGTATGCCCTAGACTCAATGGTTAGTCCACTATAAAATATATCAAGTAAATCATGCTTTTCCAGATCATGATCAGGCCGAGCTCTAATAAGAGAGCAAAATCTCGCCCAAGCCTCAGGCAATTTCTCTTCATCCTCCTGGTTAAAATTATAAATTCTCTGCAAAGCAATATGTTGAGCACTAGCAGGAAAGTATTTACGGAAGAAAACATCAAGCAATTCTTTCGGACTTTTAATAGAATTAGGTGGCAAATTATTATACCAAGTTTTAGCGTCATCCTTTAATGAGAATGGAAAGATTTTAGCAACAAAGTAAGTACGCATCTTGACATCATCAGAAAACAAGCTACTTAGAGTAGATAACTCAGTCATGTGTTCAACAGCACTTTCTTTTTCAGTACCACAAAAGGGTGTTTTCTCAACAATAGCTATATGAGATAGATCAAGAGAAAAATCATAATCTTTATCCTTAATGTTTATAGGAGATGTGGCAAACTTAGGATCAGGAGACAGTTTATATCTAACAGCATGTTCTGCAAGCAACTTTTTAATTTTTCTTGCATCAGTAGTAGCATTGCAGTTTTCAATAAAATCATCATTAAGCTCCACATAATCTTCATCAGGATCATCACTAAAATAATCAAGTTCAGGTGAATTAACAGGTGTAGTAGCATTAGGAGTTTCAGTATTTTCAATTTGTCTAGACCTAGCAATTGTAGCATCTAGAAAAGATCCCAAAGAACCACTATCATCAAGCACAGCAGAAATATTATCAATATTATGAGAGTTTTCAGATTCAGCAGAAGTACCCGCATGTGAAGCATGTGGCGGTGAAACAAGTTTATCAATCACAGATGGTGAATCAAGTGTAGCGGAGGTATTCAGAATTGTACCTTTTCTTGTAGTGGATGGTAATATGGCGACCTTAGTATCGCGAGGTTTACCCATGATGGAGAATTTGCAGCAAACAATATTAATCCAAGTGAACTTCCAAATAAAGCTATGCTCCCCGGCAACGGCGCC
This sequence comes from Lolium perenne, assembly GCF_019359855.2. Classification (NCBI taxonomy): domain Eukaryota; kingdom Viridiplantae; phylum Streptophyta; class Magnoliopsida; order Poales; family Poaceae; genus Lolium; species Lolium perenne. The sequence goes on from NC_067245.2 coordinate 311,524,116, forward strand.
AGAAAATAGTCTTGATGACCCACAAGTATAGGGGATCGCAACAGTCTTCGAGGGAAGTAAAACCCAATTTATTGATTCGACACAAGGGGAGACAAAGAACACTTGGAAGCCTTAACAGCGGAGTTGTCAATTCAGCTGCACCTGGAAACAGACTTGCTCGCAAGAGTTTATCAGTAGTAACAGTTTTATAGCAGTAGCAGTAGTAAAATAACAGCAGCAGAGTAACAAAGACAGCAGTAGTGATTTTAGTAAACAGCAGGATTAAAATACTGTAGGCACGGGGACGGATGACGGGCGTTGCATGGATGAGAGAAACTCATGTAACAATCATAGCAGGGCATTTGCAGATAATAATAAAATGGTGTCCAAGTACAAAGCAATCAATAGGCATGTGTTCCATATATAGTCGTGCGTGCTCGCAATAAGAAACTTGCACAATATCTTCTGTCCTACCAGCCGGTGGCAGCCGGGCCTCAAGGGAAACTACTGGATATTAAGGTACTCCTTTTAATAGAGTACCGGAGCAAAGCATTAACACTCCGTGAACACATGTGATCCTCACATCGCTACCATTCCCTCCGGTTGTCCCGATTTCTGTCACTTCAGGGCCATCGGTTCCGGATAGCGACATGTGTATACAACTTATAGGTAAGACCATAAACAATGAATATCTTGATGAAACAATAACATGTTCAGATATGAGATCATGGCACTCGGGCCCTAGTGACAAGCATTAAGCATAACAAGTTGCAACAATATCATCAAAGTACCAATTACGGACACTAGGCACTATGCCCTAACAATCTTATGCTATTACATGACCAATCTCATCCAATCCCTACCATCCCCTTCGGCCTACAGCGGGGGAATTACTCACACATGGATGGGGGAAACATGGCTGGTTGATGTAGAGGCGTTGGCGGTGATGGCGGCGATGATCTCCTCCAATTCCCCGTCCCGACGGAGTGCCAGAACGGAGACTTCTGGCTCCCGCGACGGAGTTTCGCGATGTGGCGGCGTTCTGGAGGGTTTCTGGTGACTTCGACTTTTCCCCGTGCGTTTTTAGGTCGAGGCCGATAAATAGTCCGAAGGAGGGCGTCGGAGGCCGGCCGAGGGGGCCACACCACATGGCCGCGCGGGCCCCCCCTGGGCCGCGCCGCCCTATGGTGTGGGGCCCTCGGGCCTCCACCTGGTTTGTCCTTCTGGCTCCGCGCCTTCTACGGGGAAAATAGGGCCTTCTGCATAAATTCCGAGGATTTTCCCGAAAGTTGGATTTCTGCACAAAAACGAGACACCAGAACAGTTCTGCTGAAAACAGCGTTAGTCCGTGTTAGTTGCATCCAAAATACACAAATTAGAGGCAAAACAATAGCAAAAGTGTTCGGGAAAGTAGATACGTTTTGGACGTATCAGTGTGCACATGTGTGCATGTATTCTAGTTTATATGCACATGATTTGTATCTGGATGACTCTAGCTCTAGTGGTTTTCCTCTCCTGCCAGTGATCCTTGGTGAAAACCAAGTGATGATCACCCCTTGAGCATCTGCTCAATCCCATGACCTGTGTCATGCATAAATAATGGATTGGATCCACTGGATCCACTCCAGGAACTAGATATACCTTGTTCCAGTTCCTAGAAAGAGATATTGTGTTGATGCAGTGCTTTTGGTGAGTTTATTTTTACAGCCCTTCACCTCCAGCTCTTGGTTGATATCCTCCTTAGGTCACCATGCTTCTCTGGTTGATTACTTGGTGGTTTTGGATGGATGATTGGATTCTGTGATTGTGGGTGCTATTCTTGAGCAAGAACACGATGAACTCTATCCTATTTTCTTTCTCTGGTTGCCTGGTGAATACTTATCTGGTCGACTGTACATTGTTTCTAGGGTTTCTGCCCTACTTATATCTCTGGTCCTTCTTCTCTGGCCATGCCACACAAGCCTGGTTTGGCCTGGTGACTAGGCATTGCCTTGCTGTTGCTTGCACATCAACCCATGAGCTGTGTGCTCATATGGTGAAACTTGAGCCCCTGGGTGTGCTCAGGTTTGGTCTGCTTCATCTTATCCTTATGGTGTCCATGGTTTTGGACAAGCACAAGTGTATATGACACTTGGTTCCTTCCAAAACTGAATACTGACTTTATATTTAACCCATGTATAGTATTTCTGTTTTGTTCTTGCAGGTTTTGAAGGTGAATATGACTACAAAAGCATTTCTTCCAAGTCATTAGTCTAGGATTTTAGTTTAGGATCAAATAATGTAATCTTATTTTTATTTCTGTTTATTTTTTTATTAGATTATTATATGAAGAATATTGTAAAGACAATGTATGTGTGCGTATATCAATAAAGCTCAAGGTTTCTCTATGAGCTTATTTGTATTTGTAGCAATTCTATTTTTAAATGTTTGTTGTATTTAATTTTTAATTTGAAATTCAATGTCATTTGAATTTATGAGTTGTATTAAATTATGAATTCATATTTCATACTCCCTCCGTCCCAGTTCGCAAGGCTAATTCCCAAAAAATATTTGTCCCAAAATCCCTCACCTCATAGGCACATTTTGCATTTAATGTGGGAGTAAACCAATTCATTTTTGCTTATTGTTTAATCTTTGAGTTATCAATTCAATATATCTTGTTACATGAAATCAAATCCCAAAATCAACAAAATACAAAAGAGTTCATGTCAAAATTCATAACTCAACTTGCCTAACCCTAGTTGCAATTGAGAGAGAACCTCGATCCCTTTTAGGTTTAGTTGCAATAAGGCACGAAAATTTTCCTCGTTTTGCGATGAAATGCACATCCCATTCCTAAGTCTACCCTTTGTTGTTCCTATGTTCTGGGTTATCACACGCTAATCGTGAGATAATGAAAAAATAGGGTAGAGCGGAAAAAAGTGGCATATGGGGGAGTACTTTTATTTCCGGTGTTGCTAGAGAAGGAAACGATAGTATTTTCTTGACTGAAATAGGCAGTGGGTGATGGAGTGAGTATATCTTTCTAAAGGTAACATAGAAGAAGGTAATAGTATTTTCCCAGGTGAAAGATGCGACAAATGGCGGAGTAAGTATATTTTGGTGGTATCATAGAAGAACACAACATCATTTCCAACTGAAAGAGGCAGCGGGTGATGGAGTAAGTATATCTTTCTAAAGGTAACATAGAAGAAGATAATAGTATTTTTCCAGGTGAAAGATGCGACGAATGACAGAGTAAGTATATTTTGGTGGTATCGTAGAAGAACACAACATCATTTCCAGCTGAAAGAGGCACTGGGTCATGGAGTAAGTATATCTTTCTAAAGAAAACATAGAAGAAGGTAATATTATTTTCCCAGGTGAAAGATGCGACGAATGATGGAGTAAGTATATTTTGGTGGTATCGTAGAAGAACACAACATCATTTCCAGCTGAAAGAGGCGCGGGTGATGGAGTAAGTATATCTTTCTAAAGAAAACATAGAAGAAGGTAATAGTATTTTCCTAGGTGAAAGATACGACGAATGATGGAGTAAGTATATTTTGGTGGTATCGTAGAAGAACACAACATCATTTCCAGCTGAAAGAGGCGCGGGTGATGGAGTAAGTATATCTTTCTAAAGATAACATAGAAGAAGGTAATAGTATTTTCCCAGGTGAAAGATGCGACGAATGGCGGAGTAAGTATATTTTGGTGGTATCATAGTAGAACACAACATCATTTTCAGCTGAAAGAGGCGGAGGGTAATGGAGTAAGCATATCTTTCTAAATATAACATAGAAGGTGGTATTTTCCAGGTGAAAGAGGCGACAAATGACGAAGTAAGTATATTTTGGTGGTATCGTAGAATAGCACAACATCATTTCCAGCAGAAAGAGGCAGCGGGTGATGGTGTAAATATATCCTTTTAAAGGTAACATAGACAAAGGTAATATTATTCTTAGGTGGAAGAGGCGACAAATGGTGAAGTAATGAAATGGAGATCTTTCGACGCCATGGAATCTTTAGGCTGAGCTACGAGGTATGGGTTGGAAAGAGTAGCGATGGGGCGAGACAAAGTGAAAGTTGCGTTGGGAGAAATGAAATGGAGATGGAAACTGAGAATATGAACAGTCGCTTTTCGGCACGCACATGGTGGTGCTCACCGTGCCGCTCCATGGGCTTCCCCTGACGGCGCTTGCAGTCAGCACCGCCACGTGCACCACATTGGTTACCGATGTTGCCTTCATGCCGGTAACCACGCACCGACCTTGCCGTGTCGCGGTATTGACCCTGCATCGCACCACGTCTGCCCCTCAAGCTTCTTGCGACCAAAATTTCAGCTTCGTCTTCGGCGGTGGCGCCTTGTGCGGCTTGTGGAAGGGCGCCTTCGCACGCTTCTTACCGACTGCCTTCTTCACCGTCGTCTTGGGATATTTTGGTGCCATGTCATCTTTAGGCCGAGTGCATGTCGGTGGTGGCAAGGTTTTGGTGGGAAAGAGCAGCGACGACACGGGACAAAGTGAAAGCCGCGGAGGAAGAGATGAACTAGACATGAAAATTGAGAATATGAACCGGCCAATGTGTCAATGACATGGCTGACCCGCACTCGCCACGACGTTTTGAAAATTGTACTCCATCCGTCTAAAAAAAACTGCTCAAATTTACTTAGATAGGGTTTATTTAAATAAGTTTTTTGGGGGTGTAGATGTAACTGAAAAAGTTGAGCAGCTTATTTTAAAACAGACGAGGGGTAACATGTTTTTGAAAACTTCCACATGACATTCACACCCCAAAGAAGAAAACATTCGTCCACGAAAATTCCACCGCGCAGAACCGCAAGGCAATGCGCGCGCAGGACCCAAAGCCTATGCAATCCCTGGACCCACTTCTCTCAAAATCTCTGCACACATCGCAATCTGGACGGAGGTTACCCGTTTCCACAATTTCTCCGTACACAAGGAATATCGCAGCACCTCTCACATACAAGTGGGGCCAAAGAAGCCGACTGCAGGTAGGTCCCGCTCCTTCATGTGAGAGGTACAGGTAAAACCTGCCGTGAACAAGTATTAAATAGCCATTAGTTAGCAGCAGTTAATGGGAACTTGACAGGCACAGCCGATAAAGTTTGTCCCATTAACTTCCACCGTCAAAAAGCCCTAGGCGACAACCGACAACGAGTCGCTCTCCCAGTCGCAGTCGCTGCACGGTGGGCCAGGGCCTCGCAAAGCGCACGAGGTGGGCCCGCGTGTCATCCGGCGGCGCTCCGGCAAGCCAGTGGCCGTAGCAGTTTCCGCCCGCCCGCGGCCAGAAATCGCCTCCTCACGTTTCCGGTACGGATTCCCCTGCCTCACACGACTCGCTCCCCCCGCATCCATCCATGGCGTCCCTCTTCGGCGCCCGCCGCCGGCGATCGCCGGAGGACAACGGCGAGGACAGCGACGGGTCCGGATCCGAGCCCGGGCGGGCCAAGCGCCGCCGCCTCGAGCCGGAGGGGGCCAGCCCCGGCGGGTGGCTCTCCACCTTCGTGTCCGGCGCCAGGAGGGTCCTCTCCACCGTCCTCTTCTCCTCCTCCGAGGAGCAGGTCTCAGAAGACGAGGAGGAGGAGGAGGAGGACAGCTCCGAGCCGAGCCAAGGTCTGTTGCTTAACCCCCTTCCCCGTCTCGATTTGCTCTCTCGCCACCCACCACCTAGGGTTTCGGTTTCCTTCTCTCAAATTCCTTTTGCTAACCTCTGGAACTAGTCGCAAAGTAGTGAATGCCGAGTTCTCGAGCGTGTCTAGAGCAAGGATTTTGTCTAGCCAAGTGGAATTGGGGGATAAACAGCGCCCACGAATTCGTTCGAAAATTGAGTTGCCCAACTCTTGGTCGTGGGTCACCATGGGATTAATTTGCTTAACCTTTTATTCTTCAGACTCCAACCTATTTATAATATACAGTAGTTCTCTGGTTATTAGGGTTGGTTATTTAGGGTCGGACCACTTTTAACATTAAGTAATGGGATGCAGAGTGTTAATGAAACTGTGATAGGCTGCTAGCATTCCAAGGGATATGCACGCAAGTAATGGCACAAGTAAAGTGTTTTCGTAAATTCAGTCAGCTGCAGCACATCTCCTCTCGAGTTCAGACTTTCTCTCTCTGTGAGTGTGTGTGGGCAAACAAACTAATGTGGACACAAATGGATACGTCCAGATTACCTCCCGGCTGTGTATCGCAAAACGCAACCAAAGGTTACAGGGAAAAGTACATGGAGATGTAGGCATCTACGCATGAAATTGGCATGGCCACATGCACATCAGTTCTTATCAGTGAGGTGTAGGGTAGAGAACTGAATAATGCGTGTCATGTTTATTTCAATCTTCAGAACTGAACATCATGCTGTCCAAAAGGAATTGTAGCTGAGGTGGCCCCGCATGGATCGATTGCCACCTCAGGTAAAAGAGAGGAAGAAAAAGTGCCCATTTACCTGAGCTGGTCGTTGGTGTCGGGAAGGACGGCCGGAGAAGCGCCTGTAGTTTCACCGGAGAAGGCTGCAGCCGCCGGTGTACTCCATTGTTGCGGTGAAGCAGGCTGTAGAGACGAAGGAGGCTGGCACCGTCGCGACGCCGCCTGCCAGTGATGTCGCTGTTGCGGAAGCCGCCGGCGGAGGGGAGGGCAGGTTGTGGGAGGGGCGAGCAGGTGGCTTGTCGGTGGGGAATCGGGAGCGTTGTGCCTGGTGCCCTGGTGCGGGTTAACCCTTGGAACAGACGAATCAAATTCTTTGGACCTAAATGAATTTTGGGTTAACCAATATGCCCATTAGGCTCTTTTTTAGGTTTAACCAATGGGAAAAGGGGAACCGAGTCCCATTTTTAGTTGTGGGGTATAAATACTTGAGTTGACTTGTGGTATTCAACAATTGACGCTGAACATTATCACTACCTGGAGCCTCAGTTCCATGATTTGGCTTGCTGAACGTAGCTCATTGCTGAGTTCCAATTAGACCTGAATGGTGTTTGAGTGGGATATACAACTTTGGCTCTATTTGGATGAATATGCGAGTTCAAGTAGGTAGTTCTCTTGTGGTTAGAAAAATACTCAATCTTGTGTTCAGAAATGATGCGCAATTTGTTCAATTGTTTAACAGTCAATGTTGAGGAAAATTATTAACCGGTAACTGCTTGGTTGGCTGGCGAGTATAACATTAATAGGTTAATCGGCCAGTTAATTGACTACTGGGTGAACCTCTGAGCAGGGATTAATGGGCCGATTAACTGGTCAGTTGGATGACCTTTTGAGCTAGGTAAACAGTAGCAGTGGGGGCGTTAATATATGTTGCTTCCCTGTAAGCTTGATCCGTTATCGAATACTAAGAATGCTGTCCTACTACATATAATTTCGTTTTACTTGTAAAACTTTGTCCTCAATTGCTTCTGATCATCTCCTCTTGTTGATTGTTTGATGTCTCCTCACAATTGCTATCATGATCAGCTTTGCACCAGTTGAGTTATGCTTAGATATGTTATAAATGTGTTAATGTGAAGTACATGTGCAGATGGAAATGAAGATATCCATAATGGTAATGGAGCAGCAGCTCGTTACAGTGAGTCAAAGCTCGCCATTGAGAAAATGGTTATGAAGGAATCATTTTCAAGGTAATGGATTATATTGTTCTGTTGTACACGTTCTGACATTTATAGTCCATTATTTTCTGGACAGACACTATGAATTAGAATTGGTGGTAAAAGAATCTAGTCTAATTTATGTTTTGTTCATCAAAACTGACGTTGATCTTGTAATGTTCAATAATGGACTGTAGCGACATATACTTCTTAATTTGAATCAAAGGAAGGACCAAGGTCTTCTAATGTTACCACTGGATATGATAGGCTCTCTTAGAAGTGCAAGTCTAAGAAAATGATCTAGTCCGAAGCACAATGCTGACTTAATTAACTGTTATGCATATTATTTGTAAATGAGATATTTTGGTTGTTTATATGCGGTAGACACAAAAAGTTTACAACTTGATTTCTGGATTAATCTCCGTTGGATGTGCTACTTTCCCTCTTAATTATCACTATTCATTGTTTCAGGGATGAATGTGATAAGATGGTAAAGTTGTTACAATCGCGAGTTACAGATTCAACATTTCCTGAAACCTATGAGAATGGAACGCCAAATGAAATTCCAAGAAGGAAATCAGGTGCTGGCCATGATTTTACAGGAGCTTGGCGTTCCTTGAATCACAATAGAGATTTCCCTGAATCAGGCTCATTTTCTAGTATTGAACCTGGGTACTTTTCTCCTGGCTCTCCTCTCCAAGCATCACCTGAGCTATGCAATGCAGCAGTTATGGAAGCAAAGAAATGGTTGGAAGAGAAAAGGCAGGGATTAGGCACAATTGCTGAGAATCACGGACCTTGCACATTGAACACTGAAATGTTCAAGTCTGTGAGTCCCAATGTAATTTTCCTTTCCTACTGTTCTAGCCTTTAAGGTTTAGGTGATTGGCATGGTTGAATGTTTATCTTGGTTGCTTCTATTGTTGCTTACCATAATGGTTTGGCATCTCATGCAGCCCGTTGAAGATGACAAGGGTTCTCCTGTTGATGTTGCAAAGTCATACATGCAGTCATTGCCCCCATGGCAGTCCCCTTTATTAGGCATTCGGAAGTTTAAAACACCACCCTCTGGTGGAGTACATATTAATGTTTATGAAAGGAAGTCTAAGCTGTCCTCGCCTGCAAAGGTAATTTAACATATTAGATAAATGGTAATACCAGATTACCAGGTCACCAGCCTAGTAATTTTGATCATTTGTTGAGTGATGCTTAATTTCGAATAACATCATTCCCTTGATCTTGATGGATTTTTGAAGTTTTTTCTATACGAGTATGAACTCTGTAATTGCTGCTATACTGTTTGTGCTGATTGATATTCTATAGTCTTAACTGCTCTAGATCGTATTTCACTAAATAGCTGCCAATCTCTGTAAACAAGTTGCTCCGTATGCTATGTACTGTAGCCTGTAGGTATCAATAGTAACTGGATTTGTTAAAAGATTAATTTTGAAATAGAACAAAGTGACTGTATTTGATAAAATAATTGATGTTAGCATGGAATTTTGTCAGTTGCACATTGATGTGTTTTTTTTCCTATTATTGAATTATTTTGCCTGTGCTTGTATAGTAATGTCTCAGCTATACTTGTGTTTTCACTTATAAGTTTTTTATTCTGTGAAGTTCAACACCGAGGAAGACTTCTTTTCCAGCGCCAACTTCAGGGAAAACTTGGAAGAATTGCGAAGAGATCGCATGAAGTCTTCTGAAACTATTTTAGAATCTTCTAAATCCAGGCTCCGTGGTTCTACTTCCAGTTTGTTTGACAATGATTTGTCTTTGTTCTCGCCGGGTACTCGTGAGGAAATTAGACCTGTACAGAGTTGTAAAGGTGAACGCTTCTTTACACACATGAGCTTTTTATGGCACCAAATCACTCAGGTTGCATACTTCGATATTCAGGAGTTTGCACCTGTTGGCTGCAAACGACTAATTTATGACATGTAATCAGGTTCTGATAAAGCTGCTGCAGCAGAACCAGCCAATGAGTGCTCTTTACCTGTTGCACCAACTAAAGATGGGAACGATGTGAGTTATGATTCTGCCTGTATGATAGTGTTTCAGTTTTTGTACATCTGGGATCAGTTTAACATGTGTCGATCTCGCTGTATTTTCTTGTCAGTTGTCACATAGCAATTGGAATTTCATACTAAAATTGGAAAAGTTAGAACAATTTTCATCACAGTTATTTAGAGACACCGGTAAAGCGTAGATGTTTAGTTGTTATAAACATAATCTGGCAAATCATTGTTCTACAGTACCTTTCGCAAAGTATAAATAATAAATTATGTTTATGAGATACTTGTTTTAATCTTAAGGGTACTGTTGACTCTGTGGACCCTGCGTGGAAGGACAGTAATCTTGTCCAAGAAAGCCACCCTGCATCCAAAGTTCATCCTGGTAGATTATTTTCTCTTTCCTATTATTTTTTTCTTTCATTTGTGACTTCAGTTTGGTAACCATGTTTGAAGTGTCACAATTCCCCAATTTTGTGAATACCGTGGCCTAATGTCTTCTTTGAATGGCATGCTTGGTGTAGATGACGTACCACAGGGGAACCATATGCCTCTCACAAGGTCAGCTAGACGCACTTAACACAGATTTGTGGTATTCAAGTAATGCTGCTCTATATTTTAACCATGTTGAATTGTCACAGTGCTGCGAAAGACGTTGCTGAACGCAGTGGAGATATTAATTCTGTCCCCGCAGAACCAGAAATTCACGAAGAATCGCTTATGAACTCAACCTCAGGTTTGTAGAGATATCCCTTGCTGACATAAATCTTGCAAGCTGTGTGCAAATGCATTTTTTTTCCATTGTTCAATTAATCAGATTGATTTTGTTTGGGTGTGAACTTGCCTTAGAGCGGTAGCATCTTCTAGCTGATGACAGCTTTTAGTCATCATGTAGGCAAGCATGTGACTCTTGGTATTCTAAACACTGGTCAATAATCCTGATACTAGTTTTATTGTCAGTATATTGCTGGAGTTGTCTTTTAGTCATCTATGGTCAAATTACTTTCAGTATCATGATACGGAGTACTAGATTACTAATTTTGCAGTGCCGCTTTTAGTCATCATGTAGGCAAACATGTGACTGCTGGTATGCCAAATTTTTTGAGTGCTTCTTTTTGTCCCTCCACCCAATTTAACTGTGCAACCATATACTATGTCTAGTACAAGAGCTGCTGCGTCACTTAATTTTGGCCGGAGGGAGTAGAATGCATGTTGAATTGTCTTGTCCAAAATGGCTGGACTTGTAGAGCTAGAGCAGAATATACCATATAGTTTTGATCGTGTTTTCGCAATTATTGTCTGAAATAGCTACTATGCATGCTTCTGATGACTTACTGATTGTGGAATTATTCTAGAATCAAGACCGAAAGATGCAGCCCCCCAGACCGAGATTAGTTTACGTGCCCTAAAGAAAAAAGTGCAGACCAGTTTAAGTGGGTCGACCAATAGAACTTCTGCTAACGGGTAATGTGATATGTACTAATCTTTTTATATTCTGTCACTATTTGTTGTAGTTTCTATTTTGACGTGCACCATTAACTGGCTCTTTGTGTGCAGTCTTCTGGATCGGTCAGATGGTAACTCAGGGGTAGATTCCTCGCGCAATGATAATCCTGGCTGCACCAACTCAAGCAGTGCGGTGCTTCCTGATATTAACGAGCTTATCAACTCCACAACTGATGCAGATGGTAATTGTGTTGATAAAAACGGCACAATAAAGGATTCAGAGAAACCTGTGGATGGTAATTCGGTTGAAAACGGCGCTGAAAACCATTCGGAGGAGCCAGTGAAGGTTGCCCCAAAACCTCTTCGGCGAGGCCGGAAAAGGGCTGCTCGGAGGAACTAGTGTAAGATGAGAGCAGAAGCACCTGGTGTGTGCCATATTGCCCAGTACTAATATTAGTGGCCCGAAGGGCGGTATGATACCTAGGTTAACTAGAGCTAGTGCCCCATTGATGTATCTCAGATAACGTGAATCCACGCTTGTATCGATGTTGTATTGTATTATTTTAGGCTTCACACTGGCTGACCACTTATCACGGTCTAGTTGTTGTGATTACTAGGATCAGTAGCTGATTTTCGTTTCCGTTTCATCCGAGTGTGAATTGTATTATGGGTAGTTTGTGAGGACGGAAGAATAACTGTTTGATTATTACTTGATTGTATTATGCTTGCATTTATCACACAAGCATTGGTACCAACTGTTATGTATGTGTTCTTATTCTTGGTCGTATCTTGTAAAACATTCTATATTGGTCTTGCGTCAGTTCATTTCTATCTGATGACGAATGCCATGTTCGTACGGGGATGGCCCTCGTGTCAATGCTTTGTTCTGTGGCGGTCGACTCGTATGGGTCAAACTCTTCTGCTGATGTTGCTTATCCATGGAGTGACTGATACATCCCTACTGTACTGTCTTTTCGTTGGTGACGTACTGCGATATAGTATTATGAGAGCAACTGAATCTATATATCTGCATCTCAAGATGGAAGGGCGAGAACGATTCATTGGATTCGAACATGAGGATGCATAGTAGCCATGCGTCACATCAATCTATAGCTAGCACACTGCTCGTACCTGAATATCTTGTACAGTATATATATAGTTTGCAGAGGGAAGATATTTCTCATGAAAGGAAAAGATAGTATGGCCAGACGCCAAGCAAGCACGCTGCTACGCGACAGAGCGCGGCAGAGTCCTCACATCATGACCCAAATCGAGACCCCTTATCCTGAAAGATCTCCGGTCCCCTTCCCCGTTGTGAGCACACAGCGCGATCCCAGGAGAAGGGGTCCCCGGCTGGGCAACAATGCCACTGCCGACGGCTGATCGTCCATGGAGGACACTATAACGGAACGACACGCCTAGCCTAACAATAACAAAACAACTCGAGAGACAATGGATGACGACGACGACACGACGACCTAATGGCTAGCTACCTAGAGCATGGAGCTGGAGCAGGCGGAGGAGGGGACGATCTCCACGGAGCCGTAGTGGGTCAGCTCCCTGATCATCTCCTCGATGCAATCCTCGTCGCCCTCGTCGGCGGCCCAGCCGTTGGCGCCGCTGGGTTTGACGTGCTCGTTGTTACCTCGTCCCGCGCCGCTGGCCTCGTCCTTCACCGCCGGCGCCGGTGACGTCGACATGAAGCATTTCTCCAGCTTGGCGCGCAGGCTCGGGGAGATGCTGCCGCCGCCGGTGCCGTTGTTGGGGAAGTTGGTGCGCGCCCCCGGCCCGCTTATGAGCCGCGCCGCCTCGTCGTAGGCCCGCGCCGCGTCCTCCGCCGTCTGGAACGTGCCCAGCCAGACCCTCGCCTTCCTGCACCACAGCAATCGAAACATAAACACCACTATACACATCACAACATTGGTCATCTCTGTGTACGACAGATAAACTGCACAGACAGAGACACAAGTACATAAACTATATATATGTCACAGAGAGTAAGTGTGGCGTTGACGACGTACATGAGCGGGTGGCGGATCTCGGAGACCCAGGCGCCCCAGTGCCTCTGCCTCACGCCTCTGTACCTCTGAAGCTTCGGCATGTCCGTCTCTCCTCCTGGTAGCTACCCTACCCCTCACTCTCAAGTCTCACCTGATGGATGGTCTGCCCAGGTGCCGCACCTGCACATACGCTTTATATATCGCTGCTCCGGCCAGGGGCCAGGGGGAAGGCACAGCCTGCAAGAGATGGATTCTAGCCAGTACGGACGGCTGGATAGATCATAGATAGATAGAGGCGATCCTTCCCGAGATACAGCATATCAGCATGTGAGATTGTCGCCATTGATCAGGTGCTTATTAGAGAGGCCAAATCAATGTACACCATGATTAATTTGATTAGCTAGCACGTACAGGGTGACCAGACGACCACAGATATATATGGCATGCATGCATCCACCACATCTGGCCTCTGGATGGATGGATGGATGGATATCAGATAGATATAGCCATATTTTCTGCGAATAAATAAGATATAGCCATATTAGTTAGGGCGTCAGTATGCGGCACGGTAGGTGCCGCCGCCCGATCTTCTTCGTATCTTTCGGTTGCCGGTCGCATGGCACGTGGCGCTCCTAGCGTGCACCCTCGATAGGCATGTTTCATCCATTGATTTTATGCTTTACGATTTGTACGGTGTCGTTTCATCATGTTTCGTCACACTACGGGCTGCCACCAAGAAAAATGGGTCGCATGGCAGTCGTGTCATGTTCTCGTCTTATCCTAAAACCAAATATACATATGTTTTGGATATCACTACCGATGTTAATAAGTTTTTCATCCATTGTTTTCCTGCTTTACGATTCATACAGTGTAGTTTCATCATGTTTCGTCACATTACGGGTTGACACCGAGAAAAATGCACGGGTCGCATGGTAGCCTTGTCAAACATGATAAGATTCATATGGTGTTATTTCATCTGCTCCGTCTTAACCTAAAACCGACTGTATATATGGTAGATATCACTACCAGTGTTAATATGTTATGTTGGGTTTGGAGCATCTAGATGGCTGGTCAAGTGCTCAAGCTATGTTATGTTTGACAATGCCAGACGAGCAGTGTCATGGAGCACACGTATCAGCGAGAGGAAGAGGTCACGTCGTACATACATGAAGTATTAAGGGAATGAAAACTGAGTAGTCATTGGCTTACATAGCCGACAGAGTGACCGTTCTATTTTACTGTGGCAGGAGCCAGAGGGTAATTTGTATCCTTAAAGGTCGTAAGACTACTCGGCCAACAAGACCATCCCCTATAATTTTTATCCTTAAAGGTCGTAAGACTACTCGGCCAACAATGCCATCCCCTGAGGGAAAATCGATCGATCTGGATATCATGTTTTGACCTCTACAGTGAATTATGGCTCCCACTTTCTACCACAGTCGTCGGATGCTGTTATTTTTTTTACCGGTTGCTTCTGCTTCTGCTTGCATGGCGGCTGGTCCAGAGCGTATGCGGGTCACCCACATCTGGCATCTGGATGGATGGCGATCAGATAGATATAGCCATATTTTCTATAGAATAAATAAGATATATCCATATTAGTTAGGGCGGAGAAGGTTAATATGCGGCGCGGTAGGTGCCGCCGTGCGATCTTTGTTTCATAGCATTCGGTTGCCACTCGCATGGGCACGTGGTGATACTAGGGTGCACCCTCGGTAGGCATGTTTCATCCATTGATTTCCTGCTTTATGATTCGTACGGTGTTGTTTCATCATGTTTCGTCACATTATGGGTTGACACCGAGAAAAATGGGTTGCATGGCAACCTTGTCAAACATAATATGTTTCATACGGTGTTATTTCATCCGCTCCATCTTTACCTAAAACCAATTATGTATAAATGTTTTGGATATCACTACCGATGTTAATATGTTTTTCATCAATTAATTTCCTGCTTTAAGAATCATGCGGTGTTATTTCATCATGCCTCGTCACATTACAGATTGACACGGTGAAAAGTGGCTTGCATGGCAGCCTTGTCAAACATAATACAATTCCTATGGTTTCATTTCATCTGCTCTTTCTTAACCAAAAACTGACTATATATATGTGTCAGATATCTCACTACTGATGTTAATATATTTTACATCCATTGATTTCCTGCTTTACAATTCGTACGGTGTTATTTCATAATGTTTACTCACATTACGGATTGACACGGATAAAAAAGGGTCACATCGCAGGAGGAGGCATTTTAGCTCATAGGAGCATTTGCACTCATTATGTAAAATAATTAAAAAATAATTTTAAAAATGTTACAAAATGCTGACATAAAATTTGTGGTGTACATTGTGACATTTTATGCTCGTACACAAGTTTTTGTGAAAAAATAATATTTTATGTGGCATGTAAAAAAAAGACAAAAAAATCCTATACGTAGTCGTGTTGTACCATCAAAATTTGTCTTTTTTAAGGAGACACATAAAAAATAAAATTTTCTGAAAACTTATGTACGAACATAAATGTCTAGATATACATGCAAAATTTTATTTCGATTTTTTTTTGACACTTCAAAATGTATTTTCATATAACGAGTTCATATGCTCATATGAGCCAAAGTGGATTTCCCGGCATCGCAGCTTTGTCAAACATAATATGATACATACCATGCTAGATATCACTACCAGTGTTAATATGTTGTGTTGTGCTTGGAGCACCTAGACTCGGCTGGTCAAATGATCAAGCTATGTTATGTTTGACAAGGCCAGACGAGCAGTGTCAGCACACGCGTCAGAGAGAGGAAGAGGACACGTCGTACGTACACCAAGTATTTAGGGAATGGAAACTGAGTAGTCACTAGCGTACATAGCCGATGAGGACGCGCGGTCAGCGCAGTGGCCAGCCAGCCCGCCTGGGATCGATCCCCGCAGGGGACGATTTTCAGGTGTTTCACCGGGGCTTTGCTCCAGAATAAAATCCCCTCCACACATATATGCCACAACTACTAGCTCCTAGGGACACTCAAATTATGTGTGCTGTGTGTATAGTTCTAGGATCTAACTTGTGCACTAGTGGTGTGCGTGTGTGTGGTGTGAGTGTGGTGTTGAGTTAGTGCATAAGTTCAGATACTACAACTGTAACACAGATCGAGGGGTCTCAAAAAAAAAAAAAAAAAAAAAAAAAAGCGTACATAGCCGATAGAGTGACCGTTCTATTTCACTGTGGCAGGAGCCAGAGGGTAATCTGGAATAGAAAGAGATTAGATAGGTCATGATGCCCCCTGCTTGATTGGTCGCCACCTGGAATGCAGACAAAAGACTTTTGTATGCTGAAAGTCGGCGATTTGCACAAAAATAACCCAAAACTGAAAGAAAAGCACAGACTGACCCTCCGGCGAAACTATTTCACCAATCTAACCCTTTTGTGTGGCGCCCCTCCCACGGGCGCCACATATGCCCATGTGGCTCCCCTCCTGCCGGCGCCACTGACCCAGCCGACGTGGCCCCCTCGCCGCTGAGCTGGTGCGCCCATCCGACGTGGCAGCATGTGTGGCGCCCCTCCCAACGGCGCCACACGTGCCAACTTATATCATGTTTTCGGTCCAAAACATCCAGGGGCTCCGGAACGTCTGGGACTTAGCCGTTTTGCGAGGCTCGATGTGTGGCGCCGATGCCACGGGCGCCACACTAGCATGTGTGGCGCCGATGCCACGGGCGCCACACATCCACTTAAGTGTGGCGCCCGCGCCCAGCCCGACCATCTTCTTCTCTGTTTCTTGGACGACCTCCCTCTCTCCCCCAAGGCGGCCGGTGGTTCCTCCTCCTCCCTCCCTCTCTCCCCCAACAAATCGGCCACAAATTCGTCAGATCTGACCGGCCAATCTCTTCCCCATCCATTCCTCAAGGTAATCCCCTTCGAATCCCTCACATTCATCCACTAATTTCATAGATCTTGCTAGATTTGCACATGAACCCTAGACATGGAAACTAGATTTGAAATGGCTATGTATGTGTTGAATGTGTATGTGTAGGAACCCTAGATATGTAGGAACCCTAGATATGTAGGAACCCTAGATGTGTTGAATGAAATTTTACATGTATGTGTTGAAATCCTATGTATGCATGTGTTGAAATGTCTAATATTTGCCTAGCAAATGCATTCAAATTTGTTACATATGCCTATTATTTGTGATGGAATAACTCATGTATTCTTGATCCAAATATTTGTATGTGTGTATGTATGGAACCTTATGTATGTATGTGGTGAAAGGCAAAATTGGAGCATGTATTTGGATATGAACTCTCATGTATGTGTGATGTATAGGTGATTCGAAAGTTAGATATATTCTCATGTATTCTTGATGGAATAACTCATATTTGTTAGGAATGTATGTGTGATGGCTTATTTGGATATATTCTCATGTATGTGTTGCTCATACATGTAGGATGGTGTGGCTTCTGGATGAAGAGTACGACAGGTTGCACCGGGCTGTTCATATGACGGAGAAGAGTACGTGGTATTCTATTCTCTCAGTAACTAGTACATCATCTACATTGCCATGTGAACGCTTCAATTGTGTATGCTATATTTGTCACAGCGGAAGGAGATCGAAAAAACAGCTGAGGAGTGCGAGGTTATGTGGGAGCAGAGCGGGAGAGATGACAAGCCTGTCCGACCGTTGCGGTATTTCATTAAGGTATGATCACCAACTTTGAATGTACGATACTATGATGTGGTGGATTTGTAACCATGAACGGGATGACGCAGAACACTGCACGAAAGATGCGGCGGTTAGCCAGCTTGCTAGGTTGCCGGGAAGCCGAAATCGCTACATCTTCCTCTTCAGAAGAGCGGGAGGTATGGACTATTTTGTTGCTGTCAAACATGTTCTTACTAATTTCAACTTTGTAATCTCATGTGTTCGTGTCTGTGAAGATTCCTGAGGACGAGCTAATTCTGAGTCAAGCCATACTTCCAAAGCGTACCTCCAAGCAAGCCGCACGGTCAGCTTACCAGTTGAAGCCAAGGGGCAAGGGTCCAAACCGGTACACTCCGGAAGATTATGTCAGCCGAGGAAAGAAGGTTGTCACTGAGGAGGATGAGGGGCCGCGGCGGAGATCAGATATGTCGAGGATGAGGAACGACGAGCCGTTCTCTTCAGAGGAGGAGGAGGATGAGGAGGAGGAGGAGGAGGAGCAGGAGCAGGAGCAGCAGCAGGAGCAGCAGCAGGAGCAGCAGCAGGAGCAGCCACGGCAGCGGACGAAGAGGATGGCCGTCCGGAAGCAGCCCGCGAGGACGGCACGTCGAGGACGCTACTAGGATGTGCCCACGAGTTGTTGTGAACTCTATATTCATAAGTATCGATTTGTGAACCCTATGTCATGTCGAACCATGGTCTGTAATGCTACTTGTTGTTTGAATCTACGTGCTCCAATGTGACCTATGAAGTGTTATATGTGTATGTCATGAAATTGCTACTTGTTGTGTCCAATGTTGTACTCGTAACTGTTGGAGTTTGATAGGATTTTTCATGTTTTTAACAAAAGTCAATGTGTGGCGCCCTTCCAACTGGCGCCACAAGTGCTTGTGTGGCGCCCGTGGCATCGGCGCCACACATGCCAACTTATATCAACATTGGGTCGAAAACATCCAGGGGGCTCCGGACGATAAGTCCTTAGCCGTTTTCGCGAGCCTCTATGTGTGGCGCCCGTGGCATCGGCGCCACATATGCTAGTGTGGCGCCAGTGGAGTCGGCGCCACACATCGAGCCTCGCAAAATGGCTAAGTCCCAGAGGAATTGTCTCACAGTATGCTCGGGGGGATTACAAGTGCATGTGTGGCGCCGTTGGGAGGGGCGCCACACATGCTGCCACGTCGGATGGGTTAGTCTGTACTTTTCTTTCAGTTTTGGGTTATTTTTGTGCAAATCGCCCTGAAAGTCATCCATGTTCAGCCAAATGAGGATTTGGAGCTTGGACATGTCCTCTCATGAAAAGGATTATAGAGCAAATGTCCAAAACAGGTGGCCATGCTTCACGACAGAACTTCAGAATTGACAAAAAAAAATGATCTTTTCGGAAAAGTTCAGCTAAAAATAACCCACCTCCAAATTTTAAGTAAATCAAATATTTTGGTCCTATTTACGCCGCCTTCCTCCGCAGTGTTGAAAAAAATGATCTATTCCAAAAAAAAGTTCAGCTAACAATAAACCACCTCCAATATTTTATCTAAATCGAACATTTTTGTCCAACACCGTCCTCCTCAGTCTTGAACTTGGCTATGTCAACACCCACGTACCTCAATGTTGTACAAAAAAAAACTTTGCATTTCACGAAGAAACAAGATTTACCACAAAGCAATCGTTCGAAAGACAAGTTTACTAATAGGACAACAATTGATGTCCAACTATCTGATGTGATGATCTTGTTGTGCAAGATGGGTCATGAGAGTAATCTGCGTCCGGGTTTAGTTCTTCTGACGAAAAACCATAGCATGCGTGCTACCGCGTATTTTTTGTTTTGTTACAAATGTACAGAAAACTAGGCCGTATGACCTATGAATATAAGAGATGAAAAGATCTTGGCCTAAATGAATATGGACATGGCTTTTATTTCCGGAAAGGCGCTAATTCATTTGCAGAAATCCCATAGTTCACTACGGGAAAACACTACGTTGCCGTGCGACCAATCGCACGGCAAAGGGGCCTATTTGCACGGCAAAGGATTTGCCGTGCGTCGGCGCACGGCAGCGTCTGCACGGCAACGCCCTCGACGGCAAAGAAGACATTGCCGTGCGCCTGACCAAACCGCACGGCAAAGGCTCGTTGCCGTGCGCGCTCTCGTTGCCGTGCGACCGAGCGTTTGCCGTGCGCGCGCTCGTTGCCGTGCGCCCACTCCTTTGCCGTGCGCGCCGTCTCTGCCGTGCGTCCTGGAGGCTGCCGTGCGCCCAGACGTTGCCGTGCGCCCCGACGCTGCCGTGCCACCAAACGCTGCCGTGCGCCCCGACGCTGCCGTGCGCCCCGACGTTGCCGTGCGCCCGCTCGTTGCCGTGCTTCTCCTCTTTGCCGTGCGCCCACTCCCCAGCACGCACGGCAAAGGATTCTCCAGGGACACACTGGCTTCCCAGGAGCACAGGCTTGCGCCACGTGGCGCCTTTGCCGTGTGTATGCACACGGCAAAGTGACCAAATGTCCTTTGCCGTGTGCATACACACGGCAAAGGCCCCTGGTTTTTTCATTTTTTTTCTGTTTTTCTTTATTCCCTGCATTTCAAAATTGCATTTCACATATATATAACATATACAACATATATATTCACCATAGCATCACCAAACACATGAACAACACCACAAATACATCGAGCACACATAGTTTATGCATAACAAGTGCAATGTCCACAAATACATCAAGTACAAGTGCAATGTCCACAAATACATCAACACACATCAAGTACAAGTACAATCCATAACGGGAAAGTCCACAAATCCATCAAGACCATGCCATCAACCTTATTGTCCTCCTCCGCTTCCGCCGGCCTCATTGTCATTGCCTTGTGACATAAAATCTATAAGCAGGTTGATGGAATTAACATGCATTTGCATATTGAACACTTGAACAAGCACAAGTAGCGGGTTGGGCACAAGCGTAGGAGGACTCACCGAGGTTCATGCTCCGGATGATGTTCATGTTGTTGACGGTGATAGGTGTCCCCGGGGTCTGAGTGGGCGGTGGCGGCATCCACATGGAGTAAGGTGGAGGAGGAAGACTCCCCGGTGGAGAAGACAGAGCCGTCTGGCTCATGAGCCAGCTCATCTGTGCCTGCTGCTGCTGCATCATCTGCTGCTGCTGTTGCATCTGCTGCATCATCTGTGTCTGCTGCTGCTGGTACTCCAGAATCTGCCGCTCCATGTTCCGTGCGTGCTCCTGGGCCGCCTGCTCCTTCGCTGCCATCTCCTCCTACGTTGTGTTGCCGCGATGTCATTAACATTTCAATGGAAAAAGCATGTAAAGGAAATGTAGAGACCCGAGGAAGAACATACCCGTAACCGCTCGACAGCTAGATCCGAAGCCCGTGGCCGGGGCTCTACCTCAGGCTGGCCGCTCTTACGACCACGACGGATCTGGCGGAGAGAGGGAACCCTCGCTGGGTCGACGCACCCGTCACCAAACCATAGGCGGCCATGCTTCAAGCCTTCTCCCGCAAGCACCGCGACCTCAGGGTCAAAGTCCTCGGCCTCTGGATTGGCGTCCTCGCCGTGCTTCTGCTTGAACTTGGAGACATACGCCGTGCACTGGGTCTCGGATTGCGGGTTAACCCACACGGACCCCGTCTCAGGATCAGGCGTCTTCCTTTGCTTCATCTTCTTTAGCACGGCAAAGACGTTAGGCTTCGCTCCTGTCCTGACTTCCTGCAAAAGAGAACATGTAATTGAGTGAAGTGACACACCCTTGCGGAGTTAACAAATATATAACATGAATTCAAAGAATGAAGGAACCATTAATTTGCTCACCTCCTTCTGCAGGTGAAGAGAGATGGGGATGCTGCCTTGGATATGCGATCCACCTCGCATCTCTGCCCGCTTCGCCTTGCCCTCCTCGTGCTTCTTGAGGTACTGGGGGCATGTCCACCACATGACCATCGCACGAAAGCACCTATCGTCGTTGCCGACGTACTGAGGAGGGTTCTACATGCACAAGATAAACCCATTATGGTAAAATAAACTACATGGCGATAAAGAAATCAATAACACATAAATGCAAATACCTGCAAGTACTGCCACGGCTGCATGAGCGTGTCGCGAGCGTCCTCCTTACTCATGTGGACGAAGCGGTCGGCGTGCCAGTCGCGGACGCACTGAACACGTGCCTCGTAGTGCATGCCAGTCACCCTCTTCCTTGCAAGCTGGTGTAGGACATCATCGCACGCATTCTCCTTGCCCTCGGCCCTCTTGAAGTATTTCTGCAACCATGCACATAGGTAAAACAAGGGGCATTAGTGCAATTATTGTGAACCAAGGAGAGTGTATGAATGGTAAGAAGTCAAAAGTCACGTACCCAGAATTTGGCAACAACCATATCCGCCGCGGTGCCGCGGCCAAGAGGATCTTCCGCGAGGCTGTAGTGCGCCCACCTCCAAGCTACGTCGCAGCCACCAGTAGGCAAGTTGACTATCCCAGGGAAATACCACCTAAGTAGGCCCCCAAGGATGTTCGAGTACCCACGTGGCGGTCTCTGCGTCGGGTCTTCAAACTGGAACGAGCTGCACCATGAAACGACAACATCAATATGTATGTGATAATAATTTTGATAATGACAAAATTGCGATAACGAAATGCCAAAAAATAACATGTACCTCCTTCCATAGGGCACAAGAACAACGTGCCTGTAGCGCCAGCTCCTCAGCGAGGGGAGCTGTGTTATCCCACGCCGATATGGCTTCCTATCACGTGGCCTCAGCCTCTCCAAAGCTGGAACGTACTGGTAATCCTCCGGCTCACACCACTCTAGGCTTGGATCAGGATCGAACACTAAGTTCCCCAACCCCTCATCCTCCGAGAGGTCCTCCTCGTCCCCCTCCTCCTCCTGGTCCTCCCCACCCCCCTCCTCCTCCAGGTCCTCCCCACCCACCTCCTCCTCCTGGTCCTCCCCACCCCCGTAGTGCTCCTGGTCCTCCTCCTCGTCATCATCATCGGCTGCGGGAGGGGGGCTAGGACTAGGAGTGAGTACCCGCGTCGCATTCTTCCTACGCGGCCGCCCTGTGGGAGCGACAGGAGGGGGGCTAGGAGGGGGGGTAGTAGCTCGGCCCCGCCTCGAAGTCCCTGCACCTACCAAGTCCTTGAGCTTCTTTTTAAGACCGCCACCCCTTTTTTTTGGCGGCATGCTTCAATCACCTGCAAACACAAATGAAGAGAGAGGTTTATTAGTACGCAATATTGTAAAGAGATAAATATTAGTGAAAGCAACAGAAATATAAGTAGATGAACATTAATGAAAGCAACAAATAATGCAAAAGGATGAACATTAATTAATTAGTGGAAGCAACAAATAGCTACCATAGAGTTCTCTCAAACATAGCACGGAGTTCTTACAAATAACCTAGCTAGACAATCTCTATTACACGGAGTTATTACAAATAGGCTAGCCTCACAATTACTACTACATAGATCAGTAGCCTGTGTCGCCATCCGTGATTGGACCGCGTGTCTCCTCATCGTCATCAGGCTCGGCGAACCAATAATCATCAATGAAACCTGGAGGTGGTCCATCCGCATCGAGGTCAATCCCTGCTTTGAACGCCTCGAGCAAACTCAGGTCTTCCGGGGCACAGACATCCTCGCCTTCATCGTCTGCATTGTCTCCATCCATGCCCGCGTCTTCTTGTTCATCGTCTACGACCATGTCATCGATAGTCGGCAAGCCGATTGTGAAATGGCCGGGGAGCCCTTCTTCCTGATAAAACTCGACACTCCTTGCTGTGGGGTCTACGCGGCGGTAATCGTCCTTGTTTGGCGGGGGCGGCCTATTGCGTGAAGGCACCGTCATCACAACATCCCATCCATGTAGACGTTTTGTCGGGTTTCTGCACGCGTACGGGAGATAGAATACTTGAAAGGCCTGGGTTGCCAAGATGTACACATCCTCTCCCTTATAAACGGAGTTCCTTTCAACTTCGACCAACCCAATTTCAGGATCCCGTCTCACCCGACGTGGGTCAAACCAATGGCATTTGAAGACGACGGGATTTAGCCCTTTGTGAAACCCGTAATTCAGCTCGTATATACCCTCGACTCTTCCATAGTAATGGAGCCCATCATCACCTTGACATACCACCCCACTATTTATTGTCTTCGCGTTGGGCCGGCTTGTTGTGTATTGATGGGTCTGGAAGCGATACCCGTTCACGTCATAGGAGTTGAACGCTTCTACGGAATGGTCAAAGCCCCTAGCAATTTTTCTTAGCTCTGACTTCATCTCTTTGTCAGTTCTTGCCTACAAGTTTAGCACAAGAAGTTTAGAACGAGAAATGACCGATAAATGTAGGAAGTGCTAGCTAATTTGGATAGAATAGTACCAAATTACAAAACCAGCTATCAAACCGAAACCGCCTCCCTTATCGAAAATTTGCTTGGATTCTTCCGGGTAGGCTCCTGTGGGTATTCTTCCAATGTATAGCCTTGAATTTCCTATACCGATGAAAAGAGGAAGAGTTAGCCACGAACATACGAGTGAATGTTTGCGAATAATTAAATGGTTCGCACTTACTCGATGTACGGCTTCACTTCGACCATGGTGTTTAAGACATACGAGTGGATCAAGGTCCGCTCAGGTAGGTCCGTTACGTACGGCTTCGAGCCACTTGACTTGCCACCAAGCCCCACGAAGATGCTAAGCTTGGGTACTTCTTCATTGTTGGCGGCATTGTAACGGAGGACCGGGTTGTGCTTTGTGGGAATGTTGGGATCATAGTGCTTAGTGGTGAAGTTTGCCACCTCCACGTTCAGGACTGCCTCGGCTATGGATGCTTCGATCTTGCATTTATTGCCAGTCATTTGACGAAGCTTTTGTGTTTCTCTCTCGGGACCAAACTGCCAACGGCCCCACCCGGGCCCCCTTTAAGCACTCCTCCGCGAGGTGCAGGATCATGTGTTGCATCGGATTAAAAAACCCTGGAGGAAAGATCTTCTCCAGATCGCAAAGCAACACGGGTGCCTCTTCATCCAGCTTCTCAATCACTTTAGTGTCTAACTCCCTAGCACAAATCTGGCGGAAGAAAAAACTCAACCTCGCTAGCACTCGCCAAGTCTTCTCAGGGACATAGCCTCGAATCATCACCGGCATTATCCGCTCAAGCCATATGTGGTAGTCATGACTCTTCAGTCCTTGTACTCGCAGCGTTTCAATGTTCAGGCCCCTCATCCAGTTGGCTGCGAACCCATCGGGGAAAAACAAGGAGTCCTTCATCCATTGGAAGACCTCCCTTTTTTGGGCCTTTGTGAGGCAGAACGGAGCGTGTGGCTTAGTCCAAGTTTTTTTGGCACCATTAGGTGGCTGCATGTTCAACTCTGGCCTATCACACCACCTTTCTTGATCAATTCGAGCCTTTATGTTATCCTTCGTCTTCTCAGTGTCCACAATCGTGCTCCAAATGGCTTCACTGATATTCTTCTCGGTGTGCATTACATCAATGTTATGCGGGAGCTCGAGAAACTCAAAGTAAGGGAGCTTCCATAAGCACGGCTTGTGAGTCCATTGGTGTGTCTCCCCATATCCTAAGAAACCATTCCCATCAGGGCTAGGCTGAAGAGCATCTAACTCGGCCTTGATTTCCGTTCCGGTCTTCGGAATTGGCTTCGGGCCACGGACAACACGGCCTTTCTTGAAACTCTTTACATCACTCCTGTATGCATGCCTCCGCTCAAGGAACTGTCGAGCTTCATCAAAGCATGAATACTTGCCTCCCTTGTTTAGCCAGAAGAAAGTCACGGCCTGTCTGCACTGTGGGCAAGGCCACTTCCCATGTGTACACCACCCGCAGAACAAAGCACGTGCTGGCAGGTCATGCAGGGACGTGTGGTACCACACATACATATCGAAGTACTCCTTCTTTGATGCGTCATATGTTCGGATCCCGCGACCTTCCCAGCCACGAACCAAGTCATCCACCAGCGGTTCCAGGTACACATTCATGTTCTTGCCCGGGTATTTGGGCCCTGGGATTATCATCGACACAAACATGTTCTCTGATCTCATGCAATGCCAGGGGGGAGGTTCATGGGAATAACAAACACTGGCCAACAACTGTATACTGCAGCCGACATACCATATGGATTGAACCCATCGGTTGATATCGCAACTGCTACGCTCCTCGGGTCACCTGCTTTCAGTGGAAATTTCTTCACAAAGTTCTTCCATGCAGTACCATCCGACGGATGTATCATCTTGTCGGTGTATCTGTTTCCTTCCACGGCCCACCTCATCTGCTGGGCAGTATCCTCGGTCATGAAGAGCCGCTGGATCCTCGGTAGAACTGGAAGATAGCGGAGGATATTCTTGGCAACCGTGGTCTGCCTCTTCTGACCATCACCATTGCGGTCTACCTCAAAGTACCTAGAGGAATTGCATTTGATGCAATAATTTGTGTCAGCGTGCTCCTCTCTGAATAGCATGCATCCCTTTGGACAAGCGTGTATCTGCTGAGATGACATCTTAAGGTCATTGAGCAATTTGGTCGAATAGTAGAAGTTTTGCGGCAAGAGGTGCCCTTTCGGCAGAAGGCTGCCTACGACGACCAGCAGGACATCGAACCCCTCTCGGCACCAGTTCCTATGGCACTTCAAGGCCATAAGGCGAGCGATGGCATCTAGTTGGGTAACCTCTGTATTTTCATGTAGGGGTTTCTGCGAAGCAAACAGAGCCTCATAGTACTCCTTTGTGTTTTCCTCCGGGTCCTCACTTGTCTCCGCATCCTGAGGTGTCTCCACCTCTACATGAGAGCTTTCAGGCACATTACCATTAGCCAAGTTTTCTAAGCACCTATCAAAACCAGTGTCATATTCCCCCCTAGGTTGAATCTGCCGCACCTCCTTCCTAGCACGTTTCTTTGCCTTTTCTCCATGGTAAGTCCAAATCCTGTAGGACGGTGTGAACCCAAACTTGATCAGGTGCATACTCATAGTTTCCTTGTCCTGTGCCTTTCGGTTAGCGCACTTACTACAAGGGCACCAAACACTTATAGGTCTGGTAGGGATGGCAAACGCCCTATCCACAAACTGCTCGGTCTTTTCTCCCCATTCATCAGTATAGTTGCACTGACTGATTCTGCCATCGTACATCCAGCCACGATTATCCATCCTCTAATCAGCAACAAAACAGACGAACATAGCATTTATATATCAAATAGGAAATAAATGCATCATATCTTTTTTTTTACGCGTGCATCAACCTGAAACTCTACTAGGTGGGCTCCTAGCAGCCGCCGGATCCGTAGATTGAGTACGTTCTCCCAGCTCTACCCTGATCCGAGACAGAATTTCGGCAGCACCTCCTCGCTGCTCTCCCGATACACGTCTCGGCAAAAAGCCGAGAGGGGTGTGCATCCGGAGAACAACGGGGAGGCGCTACCGAAATCCTGTCTCGGATCGGGGTAGAGCTGGGAGAACGTACCCAACTACGCATCCGCCGGCTGTCCCGATAAATGCCGTAAGAGTTACGGTTCATAATATGCGAGACCACTAATGCATATTTATCCGCGTAACCCTTACGGTCGGGAAGAGACGCCTAGGTATCGCGACAGACTTGGTGATCTAGACAAAAAGAAAACCTAGGTACATGTAAAGGTGGGAGGGAGATTTATACCCTAGACGCGTGAGAGAATCGCCGAAGAAGATCCGGGACGCTGCCCCCCGTCAAACACCCCTGCGACGCTGCCCCCCGTGTCCACCTCGAAGCATCACCTGCATACCGAGGAAATAAAATAGTCATGCAAGTGAACACGACTTTTTAAAAATAGTCATTGGTTGATTTCTATCGCTTCATATGGGATAGGATAGGACGGAAGCATCCAACTGCAAAGCAATCTCAAGTCTCCCCACTCCAACGCCCTGTATTACTTCTTACGCATCAACCAATCCAACACTTCATATGTCATCTCTTCGTTGGCCAACACTCCGCGACATACAACATCGCCTCCACAACTCTAACTTTCTATTAACCCCCGTTCGGCTATCATCGACTAGCACCACTCCCTCCTATTTGCATGCTAATTATTTTATAACTACCCTATATCAACTAGCACAATACCCGTGCGTTGCTACGGAAAATATATATACTCCTATTAGATATTCGATTTGGATGTCTCATCGCTCAGACTCTCTCGATTTAAAACTTTGCCATGATACTAAATCTCGCAGCATATTAATTTCTTGCAACTACCGAATTAATATAACACAATTGTCCGCAT
This sequence comes from Lolium perenne, assembly GCF_019359855.2. NCBI lineage: Eukaryota > Viridiplantae > Streptophyta > Magnoliopsida > Poales > Poaceae > Lolium > Lolium perenne. The sequence goes on from NC_067245.2 coordinate 311,552,091, forward strand.
ACTAAATCTCTCTATTCTCTTCTCTCTTCTCAATATCAGATGCTGCGCACGCAGCAGACCACACCATTCTCGCTGCTCGACCCTCAATCCAAAGATAGGCAAAAATAGGCAAAAAAAAGAGAAGGCCGGGGAGCCATACCTGTCGCGCGGGAGACTGGCCGAGGCGGCGACGGCGGACGGGGCAGGCGGGTCGGGGGCGAGTAGAAGGGGCGAGGCCACGGGCGAGCTCGGGGCGAGCAGCAGGGACAGGCGGCCGGTGGCGGGAGGTGGCGGTGCCGGCCGCGACGGCTGGGAGGGGCAAAGCAGCGCGGGCGCGCGGGCGAGGCGGCGAGCGAGGTGGATGGGGTCTAGGCGGGCGAGGCGGCGAGGTGGATGGACGAGGCCGCGGGCGAGGCGGCGGGCGAGGCGGCGGGCGAGGCGGCGGACGAGGCGGCGGACGACGCAGAGAAGGGGGACGAGAGAGGGCGCGCGTTTTTGTGGCTCAGGCGCGTCCCGACCAGGTTTTCTTATCCGCAATCGTTGCCGTGCGGGGTTCTTTGCCGTGCGGCAAAGAGCCTTTGCCGTGCGGCGCCCCTTTGCCGTGCGCAGGGCGGCCTTTGCCGTGCGGCAGGCTTCTTTGCCGTGCGCCTGCGCACGGCAACGATTTTTTTTTTTTTTTTATCATTTCATTTATAAGGTTGCTAGGATGATTTTGTACCCTTTAGTGCTGACATTGATATAAGGTATTTGAGGCTAGATAGTATGCTTTGGTTCACTCAAAACCATTGTAGGAGGTTACATATATAGAATACAACTACTAACTTGAGAGAAAGCCGTAAATAAGACTCGATCGTGAAGAGAAGGAGGAAAATGTGTACCATGCTATGAAATGAATGAATGCATGCTCAAATTAGCAGAGCAAGAATAAAGGCTATGCAAATATCTTTACCTTGACCCTCCTCAGTAGATCGTATCCTGTCATGCCAGGCCGGCATGCAGTAGTCAGTGACTATGCGTGCTGAAACACCGGAGCTGCAAAACCATGCATCATAAACCCTAACCCTAACCCTAAACCCTAAACCTATACCTAACCATAAATCCTTACCTAAAAGAATGAAAATGTACATAGTTGCACCCTCGCGCGGAGAAATCTAGGGGGGTAGACCCGCTGGGGCACCCGTTTCGCTGTTTTGGGGGGAGGAGGGGGAGAACGACCGCCGGAACACCAGAACCCCACCAAATCTTGCATGTGGACCTATGATATGTGTCAAAGTGTGCTGCTAGGTGTAATGGTGCAAAAGTAGCTCCCCTAAACCCTAAACCCTAAACTGGGGAGGCTTCGAGCCCTAAACCCCTCTAAATCCCTAAACCACGACGCCGGAGCTGCAGAAGCATGCATCATAAACCCTAACCCTAACCCTAAACCCTAAACCTAAACCTAACAATAAATACTTACCCTTTAACCTAAACCCTAGCCCTAGCCCCTAAACCCTAGCCCTAACCCTACACCTAACCCTAACCAGTAGACCTGTGCACACCGTCGATCGTGTGATAATGGCTCTAGCTGCATTTCTATGTGCCAAAGGGTCCCAATCTTTGGTTCTCCATGTGTATATGTACTAAACAAACATAAAGGAATGAAAAGTTACATTGGTGCACCCTCGCGCGGAGAAATCTCGGGGGGTAGACCCGCCGGGGCACACGTTCCGCTGTTTTGGGGGGAGGAGGGGGATAACGACCGCCGGAGCACCGGAACCCCACCAAACCTTGCATGTGGACCTATTATATGTGTCAAAGTGTGATGCAAGGTGTGATTCACAAAATGGTGCATGGCATGGATCCCCGGTCTGACATTCCTCACCTTCGGGCGATAACACTTACCGTATTCCCGGACGTGTACGCTGAAGTGTCCCGCCGCGGGTATATCGGGTGGTAGATTGTGCCAACGGTTGCCACATTTGGTTTTCCATATGTACATGGACTAAACAAACCTAAACCTATGAAAAGTTACATTGGTGCACCCTCGCGCGGAGAAATCTAGGGGGGTAGACCCGCCGGGGCACACGTTCCCGCTGTTTTGGGGGAGGAGGGGGATAACGACCGCCGGAGCACCGGAACCCCACCAAACCTTGCATGTGGACCTATGATATGTGTCAAAGTGTGGTGCAAGGTCTAATGGTGCAAAAGTAGCTCCCCTAAACCCTAAACCCTAAACTGGGGAGGCTTCGAGCCCTAAACCCCTCTAAATCCCTAAACCAGGACGCCTGAGATGCAGAAGCATGCATCATAAAACATAACCCTAAACCTAAAGCCTAAACCTAAACCTAACAATAAATACTTACCCTTTAACCTAAACCCTTGCCCGAGCCCCTTAACCCTAGCCCTAACACGACACCTAACCCTAACCACAAGACCATGAACACCGTCGATCGTGTGATAATGGCTCTAGCTGCTGGTATATGTGCCAAAGGGTCCCAATCTTTGGTTCTCCATGTGTATATGTACTAAACAAACATAAAGGAATGAAAAGTTACATTGGTGCACCCTCGCGCGGAGAAATCTAGGGGGGTAGACCCGCAGGGGCACACGTTCACTGTTTTGGGGGAGGAGGGGGATAACGACCACGGAGCACCGGAACCCCACCAAACCTTGCATGTGGACCTATTCTATGTGTCAAAGTGTGATGCAAGGTGTGATTCACAAAATGGTGCATGGCATGGATCCCCGGTCCGACATTCCTCACCTTCGGGCGATAACACTTACCGTATTCCCGGACGTGTACGCTGAAGTGTCCCGCCGCGGGTATATCGGGGGCTAGACTGTGCCAAAGGGTGCCACACATGGTTTTCCATATGTCCATGGACTAAACAAACCTAAACCTATGAAAAGTTACATTGGTGCACCCTCGCGCGGAGAAATCTAGGGGGGTAGACCCGCCGGGCACACGTTCACTGTTTTGGGGGAGGAGGGGGATAACGACCGCCGGAGCACCGGAACCCCACCAAACCTTGCATGTGGACCTATTCTATGTGTCAAAGTGTGATGCAAGGTGTGATTCACAAAATGGTGCATGGCATGGATCCCCGGTCCGACATTCCTCACCTTCGGGCGATAACACTTAATGTATTCCCGGACGTGTACGTCGATGTGTCCCGCCGCGGGTATATCGGGGGCTAGACTGTGCCAAAGGGTGCCACACATGGTTTTCCATATGTCCATGGACTAAACAAACCTAAACCTATGAAAAGTTACATTGGTGCACCCTCGCGCGGAGAAATCTAGGGGGGTAGACCCGCCGGGGCACACGTTAATTGTTTTGGGGGAGGAGGGGGATAACGACCGCCGGAGCACCGGAACCCCACCAAACCTTGCATGTGGACCTATGATATGTGTCAAAGTGTGGTGCAAGGTCTAATGGTGCAAAAGTAGCTCCCCTAAACCCTAAACCCTAAACTGGGGAGGCTTCGAGCCCTAAACCCCTCTAAATCCCTAAACCACGACGCCTGAGCTGCGTAAGCATGCATCATAAACCCTAACCCTAACCCTAAACCCTAAACCTAAACCTAACCATAAATACTTACCCTTTAACCTAAACCCTAGCCCTAGCCCCTAAACCCTAGCCCTAACCCTACACCTAACCCTAACCAAGAGATCAGCACACCGTCGATCGTGTGATAATGGCTCTAGTCTTTGGTATATGTGCCAAAGGGTCCCAATCTTTGGTTCTCCATGTGTATATGTACTAAACAAACCTAAAATAATGAAAAGTTACATTGGTGCACCCTCGCGCGGAGAAATCTAGGGGGGTAGACCCGCCGGGGCACACGTTCCGCTGTTTTGGGGGAGGAGGGGGATAACGACCGCCGGAGCACCGGAACCCCACCAAACCTTGCATGTGGACCTATGATATGTGTCAAAGTGTGGTGCAAGGTCTAATGGTGCAAAAGTAGCTCCCCTAAACCCTAAACCCTAAACTCGGGAGGCTTCGAGCCCTAAACCCCTCTAAATCCCTAAACCACGACGCCGGAGCTGCAGAACCATGCATCATAAACCCTAACCCTAACCCTAAACCCTAAACCTATACCTAACCATAAATACTTACCCTTTAACCTAAACCCTAGCCCTAGCCCCTAAACCCTAGCCCTAACCCTACACCTAACCCTAACCAAGAGACCAGTGCACACCGTCGATCGTGTGATAATGGCTCTAGCTGCTGGTATATGTGCCAAAGGGTCCCAATCTTTGGTTCTCCATGTGTATATGTACTAAACAAACATAAAGGAATGAAAAGTTACATTGGTGCACCCTCGCGCGGAGAAATCTAGGGGGGTAGACCCGCCGGGGCACACGTTCCGCTGTTTTGGGGGGAGGAGGGGGATAACGACCGCCGGAGCACCGGAACCCCACCAAACCTTGCATGTGGACCTATTCTATGTGTCAAAGTGTGATGCAAGGTGTGATTCACAAAATGGTGCATGGCATGGATCCCCGGTCTGACATTCCTCACCTTCGGCGATAACACTTACCGATTCCCCGGACGTGTACGCTCGAAGTGTCCCGCCGCGGGTATATCGGGGGCTAGACTGTGCCAAAGGGTGCCACACATGGTTTTCCATATGTCCATGGACTAAACAAACCTAAACCTATGAAAAGTTACATTGGTGCACCCTCGCGCGGAGAAATCTAGGGGGGTAGACCCGCCGGGGCACACGTTCCCGCTGTTTTGGGGGAGGAGGGGGATAACGACCGCCGGAGCACCGGAACCCCACCAAACCTTGCATGTGGACCTATGATATGTGTCAAAGTGTGGTGCAAGGTCTAATGGTGCAAAAGTAGCTCCCCTAAACCCTAAACCCTAAACTGGGGAGGCTTCGAGCCCTAAACCCCTCTAAATCCCTAAACCACGACGCCGGAGCTGCAGAACATGGCATCATAAACCCTAACCCTAACCCTAAACCCTAAACCTAAACCTAACCATAAATACTTACCCTTTAACCTAAACCCTAGCCCTAGCCCCTAAACCCTAGCCCTAACCCTACACCTAACCCTAACCAGTAGATCAGGCACACCGTCGATCGTGTGATAATGGCTCTAGCTGCTGGTATATGTGCCAAAGGGTCCCAATCTTTGGTTCTCCATGTGTATATGTACTAAACAAACCTAAAATAATGAAAAGTTACATTGGTGCACCCTCGCGCGGAGAAATCTAGGGGGGTAGACCCGCCGGGGCACACGTTCCGCTGTTTTGGGGGAGGAGGGGGATAACGACCGCCGGAGCACCGGAACCCCACCAAACCTTGCATGTGGACCTATGATATGTGTCAAAGTGTGGTGCAAGGTCTAATGGTGCAAAAGTAGCTCCCCTAAACCCTAAACCCTAAACTGGGGAGGCTTGAGCCCTAAACCCCTCTAAATCCCTAAACCACGACGCCGGAGTCGCAGTAACCATGCATCATAAACCCTAACCCTAACCCTAAACCCTAAACCTAAACCTAACCATAAATACTTACCCTTTAACCTAAACCCTAGCCCTAGCCCCTAAACCCTAGCCCTAACCCTACACCTAACCCTAACCATGAGACCGTGCACACCGTCGATCGTGTGATAATGGCTCTAGCTGCTGTATATGTGCCAAAGGGTCCCAATCTTTGGTTCTCCATGTGTATATGTACTAAACAAACCTAAAAGAATCAAAAGTTACATTGGTGCACCCTCGCGCGGAGAAATCTAGGGGGGTAGACCCGCCGGGGCACACGTTCCGCTGTTTTGGGGGAGGAGGGGGATAACGACCGCCGGAGCACCGGAACCCCACCAAACCTTGCATGTGGACCTATGATATGTGTCAAAGTGTGCTGCTAGGTGTAATGGTGCAAAAGTAGCTCCCCTAAACCCTAAACCCTAAACTGGGGAGGCTTCGAGCCCTAAACCCCTCTAAATCCCTAAACCACGACGCCGGAGTGCGTAAGCATGCATCATAAACCCTAACCCTAACCCTAAACCCTAAACCTAAACCTAACAATAAATACTTACCCTTTAACCTAAACCCTAGCCCTAGCCCCTAAACCCTAGCCCTAACCCTACACCTAACCCTAACCAAGAGACCGTGCACACCGTCGATCGTGTGATAATGGCTCTAGCTGCTGGTATATGTGCCAAAGGGTCCCAATCTTTGGTTCTCCATGTGTATATGTACTAAACAAACATAAAGGAATGAAAAGTTACATTGGTGCACCCGATCGCGGAGAAATCTAGGGGGGTAGACCCGCCGGGGCACACGTTCCGCTGTTTTGGGGGAGGAGGGGGATAACGACCGCCGGAGCACCGGAACCCCACCAAACCTTGCATGTGGACCTATTCTATGTGTCAAAGTGTGATGCAAGGTGTGATTCGCGACTTGGTGCATGGCATGGATCCCTGGTCCGACATTCCTCACCTTCGGGCGATAACACTTACCGTATTCCTGCACGTGTACGCTGAAGTGTCCCGCCGCGGGTATATCGGGGGCTAGACTGTGCCAAAGGGTGCCACACATGGTTTTCCATATGTCCATGGACTAAACAAACCTAAACCTATGAAAAGTTACATTGGTGCACCCTCGCGCGGAGAAATCTAGGGGGGTAGACCCGCCGGGGCACACGTTCCCGCTGTTTTGGGGGAGGAGGGGGATAACGACCGCCGGAGCACCGGAACCCCACCAAACCTTGCATGTGGACCTATGATATGTGTCAAAGTGTGGTGCAAGGTCTAATGGTGCAAAAGTAGCTCCCCTAAACCCTAAACCCTAAACTGGGGAGGCTTCGAGCCCTAAACCCCTCTAAATCCCTAAACCACGACGCCGGAGCTGCAGAACCATGCATCATAAACCCTAACCCTAACCCTAAACCCTAAACCTATACCTAACCATAAATACTTACCCTTTAACCTAAACCCTAGCCCTAGCCCCTAAACCCTAGCCCTAACCCTACACCTAACCCTAACCAGTAGACCAGGCACACCGTCGATCGTGTGATAATGGCTCTAGCTGCTGGTATATGTGCCAAAGGGTCCCAATCTTTGGTTCTCCATGTGTATATGTACTAAACAAACCTAAAAGAATGAAAAGTTACATTGGTGCACCCTTGCGCGGAGAAATCTAGGGGGGTAGACCCGCCGGGGCACACGTTCCGCTGTTTTGGGGGGAGGAGGGGGATAACGACCGCCGGAGCACCGGAACCCCACCAAACCTTGCATGTGGACCTATTCTATGTTTCAAAGTGTGATGCTAGGTGTAATTCACCAAATGGTGCATGGCATGGATCCCCGGTCTGACATTCCTCACCTTCGGGCGATAACACTTAACAGATTCCTGGACGTGTACGGTGAAGTGTCCCGCCGCGGGTATATCGGGGGCTAGACTGTGCCAAAGGGTACCACACATGGTTTTCCATATGTCCATGGACTAAACAAACCTAAAACTATGAAAAGGTATATTGGTGGAACGTCGCGTGGAGAAATCTAGGGGGTAGACCCGCCGTCCCGCTGTTTTGGGGGGAAGGAGGGGGACGGCCGCCGGAGCACCGGAACCCTGATATATGTGGGGGATGAGCATGGAGACTAATTTTGTATTTCACATAGTGTAATAAATAGTCATCAAAAAGAAAAACTAATTAACAAAATAAATATAAGTAGTAGATGAAATAAAATAGTTAGAAAAACAAAAAAAATGTAGATTGGCGCACGGCAAAGGGAGAAGCGCACGGCAAAGGACCTTTTGCCGTGCAACTTGTCTGTCTGCACGGCAAAGTTTGGCTGCACGGCAGTGCCCAGGCCTTTGCCGTGCGCTCTTTCTTTGCCGTGCGGCTTGCAGGGTCTTTGCCGTCCGAAAATCTTTGCCGTGCGCTGCTCCCATTCTTTGCCGTGAGAAATTTCTTTGCCGTGCGCCATATCTTTCTTTGCCGTGATACGTTTCTTTGCCGTGCGCTGCGCTCATACTTTGCCGTGCATTTTTTCGTTGCCGTGCGCTCTTCTTGCTACGCACGGCAAAGAAATCTTTGCCGTGCGGCAGCTCACGGCAAAGTTTGGCTGCACGGCAGCGCCTGATTTTCCCGTAGTGGTTGAGACAGGAGTGTTTTCTAATCACATGAAATCCAAAGTCGGCGGAAATCAAATACAGTATAATTTAATTATAGGGCGGTAAATTTTTTGGGAATGAACACATCAGGGAAGTAAGTATCAGTCTGTTTTGGCATTTTGCTATCCCTGACAAGTCTAACCGGTAAGTCAGCCATCTTGTTGATCAGTGTTGAATTCAGGAACCTGAATGTGTGTACTTCTGATCCTATCTGCCATCATCCACGAACGACACCATGCATGGCACGCATGTGCAGCTCACAAACATCGTTGTCGATGTCGTGGAGACCCAGTTGATCGGATAGTCGCGATCGACGGGCCAGCACGTACGCTTGTGGCGCTGGAGTCTCTGACACTTTTCATCCCAGCAGGAGGAACCCCCGCCGTCGGCGAGGACTTGTCGCGGTTCCGGGCGGAGTGGGTCGCGGCCGTGGATGTTCGGAGGTTTGGGGGAAAGTAGGGTCGCCGTCGCGGCCGATCCCCAGGATATTTCGTCGTGGGTTTTGGGTCCGGAGCCCGGGCCAGGTGCGCTCCCCGGCCGGCCGGACAAAAGCTCGAGTCAGCCGTCTCGCTGCTCGGGCAGATGCACTGCTCTGGTTCTGGCCTACTGATCCATGCGTGCTGTGCTCTGCTTTCCATCAAATTGCACGCGGAGAAGCGTGCCGCTCGGAAGAAAATGTAGGCTGCTCGCTGCCGGATCAACAAGCTTCAGTGCTGAAACCATGGGCAGTAGTAACGAGAGGCTGGTTCCGCGTCCAGCTGCCGTCACCCGTCCGTCAGGTCAGGACCGTGTCTTCAGTTTGGTTTGCCACTTGCCAGGTGCACGACATGCACGTGTGGAGTGGAATCGTGCTAGATGGAGGATATGTGTACGAACGAGTGTCACGGGGAAGCTGGGTTAGGGACCATGCATGGGCAGCCATTCCCTGTTACAATTTGAGATGTTAACGTCTGGGGCTGCAGCAACCGAGATCGCCAGGCGGTTTTTTTTTTTTTTTTTTTTTTTTTTTTTTTTTTGCGGGGGGACACAATCAGATGGAGAGGCTGGTCGGCGAACGCTCATGACATTTGTCTACACCATCTCATCACGTCCGGGGGCAATGATCTGACAGTGCTACTTCTTCGCTCGCCTCATCTTGGGTCACCTCACTTGTTGTTGGAGATGTCAGGTTCACCCAATCTCCATCTGTAGGCGTCGATGCCTGGCAGCCATGCATGTGAGGTTCGTCGGCCGGCAGGTCAGTCGGGCCGTGCATTCGTAGACATCTTCTTATCCCTCAGCCAGGCGTCGATCTAGGCGATTTTGACAAAAATAACTTATTTGTCTATACCTAATAATAAAGGAGCTAACGTTTCCGTGGTTCGGTCCGTTGTTATGCGCTTTCGTCCAACATGTAATACGCCTTCGTATGCTCCCGTGCCTGCTAAATCACGATTCGTCCCAAACCGGAGACAACTCGATGAGGGATTCCTTAGCCTGACTAATCGCTAATGAAGCTGATTTCAACTTGGCCCACCGCAACTCAATTGATGTGGCCTACAACCGAGTACAACTCAACCACAGGTTAGAGTTTCCACTTAATACGTCTTCGTGATGCCTATAACTAGATAAGATCGGCTACGCTGACTTTGGCGTCCTGGTTCGTCGGTTCCTTGGTACTCTCGCATTGGGCCTCGGCGAGATTTCAGATCATATCGGTTGCTAAGCAGTGGATTGCTCAATATTCATCGATCCTTCGTTGGAGAATTCTCTTGATTACTCCAGGTGCGCGTCACGCCGTACCAACAGCGTTTCATCATCTTGACTAGGATATCTTCGTCGCCGATCTCTTGATTACTCCGGGCAACCCGCGGGGAACCAGCTAGAGGGCGTGCACGCTCACCCTGGCTGAACACACATCTAGGAGGAGTCGGACGCTGCACCTTGCGGTCAGGCTCTGCGGTAGCACCAGGGACGGCTACATCATCTAGGATCCCCGCGTGCTACAGCTCGCGCTCAAGTATAGGGAAAAGAAGATGGTCTGCCGCCTAGCTACGTACTACGGAGTATATACAGAGAAGAAGATCGTGTGCACCGGCGATTTTTAAGCATAACGAACTGCGACCTCACGAGTTATAATTCGTATACGTAAAGCCGGCAGATTTTCGAGCATAACGAATTGACGGCTCGAGTTATTAAACCTAATTAGAGTAGAGCAAGGTATTGCTTTTCTCTGTGGTTGAGCGATCCTCCGTCGCGTCCTATTGACCCAGGCGTCCAGGCCAGGGGAGAAGCCGATCTAGGGATCATTAGTCAAGCCAGCGGTTCGCAGTTTAGCTCAATGGCCACAATGGAGAAAAGAGATAGCTTTAAGCACGCGGGGTGCAGACAATGCATGATGCGTAACTTCTGCCGACGGTAGTGTAGAAGGCGGAGACATGCACATGCATGGCGAGACGATACCGACGGTCGAGGATCTTGAGCTGCACAGAGCTTGGAGACCGTGCGTGGCCAAACGAGTGCGTCCTGGCGCTCACGTGGGGGGCTCCCTTGCTGGCGCGCTGGAATCCGGAACTGGACGAACGAGTGATGCCGCGGCCGTCGCCTGGAAGAGGAACATGGCGGCGAGCTTGGCTCCAACCAGGAGATCCGGTACGCGCTATGTGCGGCGCCGGAAGGGCCTCGCCCAGCAGCAGCGGCGAGACGCTCAAGGCTCAAGCGCGCTACGTCATACTTGGGTGCCAGGAAGGCCTCCCCCAGCAGCAGCAGCGAGACGCTCGAGAGCGGTGCCTAGCTCGCTAGCTAGCTATCGCGTTGTCTCGGCGGCGCAATTGGAGATCGCCAGTCTACGAGCAAGCCGCCCATGAGCTTCTCCTAGCGGGAGGCATCTTGCATGCGGACACATGCACATTCAGGAGCTAGCTAATTAAGCTTTGCACTCGAAGAGGATAAATCAACGAAACGAGCACGTCCTCTTTTTTTTCTTTTTAAGATGACGTCCTCTTTGTTTGAGCTCCATATATCTTTTTGTGAGGAAAAAATCCATATACATCTTTTCGTGTGATTTGTTTTGCACCGTTGACCGAGCGAACTCCGTACTACTTAACCTTAGAACGGTCTTTGTTCATTTCAAAAAAAAAACGGTCTTTGTTAAAATAATAATAAATTTATAATTTGATAAAAAATGCATGTTATGCCTTTAATTTATATATCCATTAAAACTATAATTTTTCATATCATATCAACGAAATGATATAAAAGAAAAACAAAACTGAAACTATTATTGTATGTTTTACCCTACGCCTCAAAATATAAAACATTTTGCAAAGATAAAACAGTTTGGCAAAACAGTAAATTATTTCTTGGATTGTGAAAACTTTTTGTTTAAGTTATAGCCGTTGCAACGCACGGGCAAATTTCCTATAAAAGAAAAAAACATAAAATGAACCTTTGGCCAAATTACACGGGACTAACCTTTTTGTGTGGCGTCCTTGCCACCGGCGTCACACCTCACTGTGTGGCGCCCATACGAACGGCGCCACAAATCCATGCCGACGTGGCGTGGTCGACGCTGCGCGTCGTTGACCAGCCGACGTGGCAGGGATTTGTGGCGTCGTTCGCATGGGCGCCACACATTGAAAGTGTGACGCCGTTTCGAAGGGCGCCACACATCCACTTAAGTGTGGCGCCCGCGCCCGACCCGGTCCTTCTTCTCCTCTCTGTTTCGCGTGAAGAACATAGGCGGCCGGCGGTTCCTCCTCTGACCCCCTCTACCCCCACCAAATCCTTAGATCTGCACGGACATTCTCATCCCAATCCCTTTCTCAAGGTATTCAGCCTTGACCCCCTTCGTTTCATCCATGATTTTCTCGGTTTTATTTCGATTTAGACATGGAACCCTAGATATGAAAATCTTAGAACTCGAATCCATGTGCTCATGTATGTGTTGAAATCCATATTCTCATGTATCTATGTGTTGAAACCCTAGATTTATTGGAACCCTAGACATCAAATTTCAAAATGTGTATGTGTAGGAACCATAGATATGTATGTATATGTATGTATGTGTGTGTTGACACACTCGATTTCTTGGAACCCTAGATATATTCTCATGTATGTGTGGCTCATATTTGTTAGTGCAACCAAAATTTAGAACATGTATGGTCACAAATATGGTAGTTCTTATTGTGTGTATTTGTGAAAAATGTAGGATGGTGTGGCTCCTAGATCATGAGTATGACAAGGAACACCGAGCATATCATATAGCGGAAAAGGGAAGGTACTAATATTTATTTTTGTTAACACCTCTTGTTTTATTCCATTAGATATGGCATAATATTATGTGTTTGGATGTGCTTGTAGGTTCTTGAGCCCTTGAAGATTCGTTACCAAGGTAGCATCAAGAACATGTCGTATGACGAGCGGTACACGAAGTTCATCCAGTCTCCCGTTCATCACGCTTGTAAGCCGGGGGCCGCCGAACATGAACGCCGCGGCACTGACTGCCCTTGTCGACCGGTGGAGGTCAGAGATGCACACCTTCCACTTGAGGGCCGGAGACATGACCCCTACTCTTCAGGATGTTTCCATGATCCTTGGTCTTCCTATTAAGGGCGAGGCACTGTGTATGAACACAACTTCTGATGGGTGGCGCCAGCAGATGGATGGTCTTATTGGAATGGCTCCTCCAGAGCCAGAAAATAAAAAGGATAGAGCTCCCGCCAGCGCAAATTTTCTTTGGACCAGGACTAACTTTGGACAATGCCCTGAAGGGGCCGACCGTGACACTGTCAAGACATACACCTGAGTGTACTTGTGGTATGTCATTTCGAGGACTCTCTTTGTTGACAGTGTTGGGAAGTTGGCCCATTGGTGTTGGCTCAAGGCGCTGACGAAGTTGGAGCACAAGTGGAGTTGGGGAACAACGGCACTTGCCTACCTGTACCGTCAGGTAATGATGGGAAGTTGGCTCATTCTTGTATAGTAGTATGCTAGATAAAGTACTAACCAAATTTCGTATGTACGCAGTTGGACGAAGGTTGTCGCAGGACTGGTGTCGGTGCTATTGGTGGATGCATGCTCCTACTTCCCGTATGGAGCTGGGAACACCTACCATTTGGGCGGCCCGAGAGATTCAAGAAGAGGCGGTGGACTCATTACGAGAACCTTGATCGGGAGCCCACTTGGGCATACATTTGGGACCATGTATCGGACCATGCCGTCATTTCTATATGTTGTTTGAATTCTATCTTAAAATGTATGAATCTATGTGTTATGATGTGTGCTATGATGTGTGATATGTGTATGAAATTGCTATTGATATGAATCTGTCACTTTGCAACCACGCCAAGTCAGTTCTCAGATTTTTTTACACGAGTAAATATGTGCCATGGGCCGGCGCCACACAATACAACATTTTGGCTAGAAACATACTGTAAGCAAGTTCGCCAGGGACTTAGCCGTTTTGGCGAGGTTATTTGTGTGGCGCCGATGCCATGGGCGCTGGCATCGGCGCCACACTTCACTGTGTGGCGCCTGTGCCATGGGCGCCACACTATTGAACTTATAACTCCAAAACATCCAGGGGCTCCAGACGCTTAGTCCTTAGCCGTTTTGGGGAGGCTATTTGTGTGGCGCCGATGCCATTTGAACATTTTCTTCTATTGTGCCCCTTACTATTTCATGATCTACAATTACTTGGCTCGTGAGCCTCTTGGAATAATTTGTTTTCCGAATGACCCCATGTATCCATATCTCCGTGATACCTCTTTGTCTTTCTTCTTCCACGTTTCACACCCTTCCATTTCGGATCTGGCCAAACTTGGACTCCACGATACTCCGGCCATTGTGATTGGTCAAAGTAGGGAGAAAACCTTGGAGCCCATGTCCTTTTTGTGGCTTCGATGGAGAACTCAGACTCCCGAACGGTGAGCGGGTGATTATAGTCCACACGTCTAGTGCGTGCGGCTATTAGCAAGTGAGAGCAAGGCAAATGAAGCAAAGATGGCCTCCTACATGTGCATTCACATGTCTTTAGGGACACACGGAAAGCCCGGCCTCCGTGTTGGACACCACCTTGTGTGGTGCCTCCCGGCTCATTCACTTGATAAACCCAGTCAACATTGTCATAAGATGTAGCCATTTGGGAGTCCGCCTTCCTCGCCTGAAATTCCATGAACTCTTCAACCTTCGTTGGGAACTCGCAGTTTCTAGCAATTTTCTTCTCCGTTTCTTCGGTGTAGTTCTGGAAATAGACATTCAACTTCTCAAATGTGTATTGAATTATTGCTGTCACGGGCAATGCACGGACACCCTTCAGCACATTGTTGAAGCATTCAGCCATGTTGCTTGTCATTTGACCATATCTAATCCCATGTTGCTTGTGACTCAGCCACCGTCTCTTTGTAAACGGACCAACGTTGCTCGGAGTTGATCGATACGCATTGTCTTCCAACGGGTGTGCATTCCAAACCCCACACTATGTCTTCCCTCTAGCTCAACACCATCATTTCGCCCATTCCATTCCAATTAAACTCAATCCTCACTTGTGCTACCACCTAAGCAAATCTAGGGCTACGTTCAAACACCAAGTCAACCTCTTCCGGGTCCGGCTCTAGGTTTCCCTTAAAAAAATCATCCTTGTCCACATGATGAACATGAACAATTCTTTCCATCCCCATAGCATAATGTGAACAACACATACATACATGTGTTCATTAGTTACCATAATCAACACAAATCAACCTAGGGTTTCTACCCACACAACCTAGCCCTACCATTTCTCCTACTTCTATAAATCCTAAGATCCAACCAAATCTACATCCACCCTCAAATCAACTTAGGGTTTCACATCTAGGGTTTCACATGTAGATCCAACAAAATCCATCAATTCATTGGATGAAAAGAACGGGAACGGAGGAGATTACCTCAATGAACGGATTGGGAACTATCTTCACGGACAGATCTGAGGAAATACAAGAGATTTGGGTAGGGATTTGAGGGGGAGAGAGTGTAAGGGTACATTGCCCCTATGTGTGGTTTTGGTAATTAATGACAACCCCTATGGACTAATGTTTTCATTGAGTTTATATGAAGGAATATTCCATAGGTACTACTTGTATTCCATGTGTTGGATTCAAGTATGGATGCCATAAAGATAAAGATATACCTTGTGTATTGGCATCAAGATCATCGATTTGAAGATATATATGTGATATGATCAAGAATAAGAAATGAAGATGGATTTCTTATGTGGAACTCAATATTAGCCATACTCTAGCTTATGTGATAAGCAATGAATGATCAAGATCTTTGAGAGCTTGATTCCAAGTGAAGAATTCAAGTTATGGATCTAAGTCGGTGTCATGATAGTCTCATAAGTTGAGCTATGGTTGACTAAGATTTAGAGTATGCAAGCAAATGAAGAATTTTATATACACCTCAAGATAGTATGATAGAGCATGAGAAGATACAAGGTTGACCAATACAAAGAGTGAAGAATAGATTCAAGTTTGGTCAACACATGAAGCATGAAGAATGTGCCACATGAAGTCATGTGGTATGGTAAACCTTGTCAATTATGCTTTATGAACTAACCCAGCATATATGTGCCCCTGTGTTGTCTATGTGGGTTAGGTATCTTTCCATGGGCATGCATCCGAAGTGAGATTTAATATAGCCCATGAGAGGATGACATCAAGTGGTGGTCGTCATCAAGGTTGAGTTGGGCAAGTTCAAGTTGAGCATCTCAAGAGGATCATATACTTGAAGCTTGTCGTCCATTTGGTGATAATGGACGTGTGAAGATGTGCATCAATGGAGCTTTCCCATCATGGTGCATGGGGTAGCATTTGTGAGTCTTCACGAAACAACAATGATCAAGTGAGGTATTCCGGCTTGAGTGGAGCTTGAAGATTTATCATCAAGATCAAGCGGGATGCGCAAGGCAAAGGTATGGCCTTGATAGGTTTTCCTTTTACCGGTCTCAAGGTGATTGATGGGAGACCGGATTATAGGATAGATAGCCGCACTATCAAGAGGGGATTTCGGTTGGGTAACTTGATCACATCGTCTTAGGGAGCTCAACCCTTTGCATACTTGCATATCCCTATTCTTCTTGGTGTTTCTCTGTGAGAAGTTCCCTAGCTTGTTGCTAGCTTTACAACAAGCCCAAGTTCATCGAAAACGGAATCCGCATGCATCTTCTATTGCGTTTTCAAGTTTGGACGTCTTCACCGTTTCTTAACGCTGGGAGACTCCCTCTCTAAAATCATCTAAAAATATCCTGTGAGGAGTCTCCATATTTCTAGTTTTCAAGTTTTGTTGGGTTCTGTTTGTCGTTATCTTTCCAACAAAATTGGTTTCATGTCAATCGGAGTTCGGGAGCATTTTCTGTTTAAAATATAGAAAATTTGTTTTGCCCCTGGCCGGTCTGTGGTCCGGTTGGACCAGCCGTGGCGCCGGCTGGCCCGGCGCCGACCGGCCCCTGGACCGGTGCCATCCGGGGGCATGTTCTGTAAGTCTCCGATCCGCCCCGGTCACGGTCCAGCGCCAGGTCCAGTTTGGACCGGTTGGTCCGGCCTGTGGCCCGGTCTGACCGCCCCCTAGACCGGATGGCCCGGCCCCAGGCCCGGTTGACCGGCCTCCTCGACTGTGCTGAGCTGAAACTCACCCAACGGTTATATTCCTCCCTATACTATAAATAGGCTTCTTCCACCTTGGGCTGTAAAGTTCTTCCACTCTCTCCTCCATTGTTGACTTTGAAGAACTTGCCCTATCTCTTGATTCCCCCATGATTCTTGCTTATTCTTGAGGGATCTAAGAGAGGAGATCTAGATCTACAATCCCCACCAATCCTTTTCTCCTCTAAGTGAGGGGAACCCTTTTGATCTAGATCTTGAAGTCATTTGTTGATTTCCTCTTTGTTCTTCCTCTCCAATCTCATCCTAGCATTTGTTGCTTTGGTGGGATTTGAGTGTGAAGGATTTGAACACCTCTAGTGTTCTTGCTTTGCATCATTGCATAGTGTTGAGCTCTCCACCACGATTAGTTCGAGTGAGAGACCGTGAGCTTGTTACTCTTGTAGGGAGACCTCCTAGTTGGATTGGCGGTTGGTGTTGTGGGTATACTTTATGGGTATATCAACGACATGGCCTAGATCCGGCAAGCCCGGGTGGCCCACAGATGGTGGTGTGGCATGTGGCCCATCGGGCGGCCTAGTTGCTGTAGATCATGATGGATGAAGTCCAGCCCAGGAGCAAGGAGCCGGATCCCAACCGACCTACGAAGAAGGCCGGATCCGTGGAAGCCCATACAGTATCCGGATCCAGTACGACATAGATGGAAGGCGGATCCTTGACGTCCACGGCAATGTAATATTCCGTAGTTAGGCAACTTGTATTCCGGCTAGGACTCTCCGTGTAAACCCTAGATCCGTGCGCCTTTATAAGCCGGATCCCGGGAGCCCTAGAGGGACAACCACAACTCATTGTAACAACGCGAAAAGCGCCCAGATAATTCCAGACAAGCAGCAGTAGGCCCTGTCATCGTGCAGGTGTTCCGAAGCTGGGTAAATCGCGTACCACCGTCTCGAGGACTCTCCGCCCGATGGCCCCTACTTCTTCTCCTCCTCGTGAGGATCCCTCCTTCGAGGTACCGTCGATTAGGCAACGACAGTTGGTGCTCCGGTGATCTCTTCAAGGACGATTATGAAGAGGCACGGGCTTCTCCTTCGTGGAGCTTGTGAAGTGGTTTTGGAGCTTGCCATCTCCGGAGTGGAGGAAAAAGCTAACCATAAGGAAAGAGCCATTATCCTTCGTGGGTTTGGCTCGGAGAATAGGGTGAGCCTTCGTGGCGTTGGGGGATCTTTCATCGGACCTCCACCCCTCCAAACGTGACATACCTTCTTGCAAAGGAAGGGAACACGGGAATACATCCTCGTCTTCGCGTGCCTCGGTTATTTCTATACCCGAGCTTACTTTCCTTGTGATAGCCATCGTGCTTGAAGTACATATATCTTGCTATCACTTGTGCTACATATATCTTGTGCCTATCTTGCTTAGCTCTAGTTGTTGTTGTTGCACTTAGGTGAGCCTAGCATATTTAGGGTTTGTGCTTGTAAAATAAACATTAGCGCATTCTTACAAGCCAAATCCGTAAGAGTTTTTAAAATGCCTATTCACCCCCCCTCTAGGCGACATCTCGTCCTTTCACAGAGAGGAACCCGACCGCCTTGTTCTTGAGAGATTGAAACAGAGTGAGGAGTGTGGCTAGGTCGGGCTGGGTCGGGCTGGGTCGAGTGCGGGTGGCCACATATAAGTGGATGTGTGGCGCCCTTCGGAACGGCGCCACACTTTTAATGTGTGGCGCCAACACGAACGGCGCCACACTTTTAATGTGTGGCGCCCATGCGAACGGCGCCACACAACCCTGCCACGTCGGCTGGTCAAGAGCGCGCAACGTCGACCACGCCACATCGGTATGGATGTGTGGTGCCCCTCGTATGGGCGCCACACAGTGAAGTGTGGCGCCGATGGGAAGCGCGCCACACAAAAGGGTTAGTCCGGTGAAATAGTTTGGCCAGAGGGTCATTCCGTGCTTTTCTTTCACAAAAAGGTAATTTTTGTCAAAATCGCCTCGATCTAGCCCAACCGAGAACTGAGTGTCGTCACAGGAAAATATCGTATAATACCATTCCTAACCCAAACGAGAACTAAATGTCGTCACACAAAAATATCGTATGATACCATTCCTCAAGGACGGAAAACCAAGACCGACCGAGCCCCCGCGTCGCCCTCCTCTGGCAACATGGGGGGAAACCCTAGCGCCGCTGCCGCCAAGGGCCCTCTCGCTCCCTCCCCCGCATCTCCACCGCCAGCGGGGGCGCCGGCGAAGCCACGCGCGCCTCAAGGATGGTGGCGGCGGGGCGATTTCTTCTCCGCCTCCTCGTCCTTCCCTTGCATTCCCCGGTGCGGAGGGGTGCTGCAGGCGGTAGCGGTGGCTACGGCGAGCGCACGGTGGCCCTGTCGGCGTCGTCCCGGCAGAGCGGCTTCGGGAGGCAGCGGCGGTGGAGCCTGCGGTGGGCAGGGGCGCGGCGGCTGTTGGCGCTGGGCGGGCCCCGATCTGGGCCTGTCGGGCAAGGCCGCGACTGCTGTTGGAGCTGGGAGGGTGCGAGGAGAGCCTCTGCCTTGCGGAGGTGCAGGGGCGGGAGTGTGGTGGCCTATGCGGGGAGGAGATGCAGGGTGGTGGCCGCGGGTTGGGAGGCCCTCCTCCTTCGGCTGGCGTGCTCTGGAGGCGGGTGAGGATGCCGGGGCGGTGTCCCCGGAGCAGCTACTGCGGCTTTGATCGCGGCCTGGATGGGCATTTACCGCGGTGAGTGGTGCAGCGATGGAGATCGGTGGCCGACGACATGGCCTTACTGCCTCCCGGTGGCTCCCCAAGCTTCGTGTTCGGGTCGAACTCCGGGTGAAAGCCTTGCACCAACTCCGGTCTGTGCCGACGACGGCGGCGCCTTCGGGCATCGTTTCCCTTCATGTTGTTGACGTTGTGGAATTCCGATCCCGACTGACGTGAGTGACTTCAAGTTTTCCGGGTGAAAACCTAAGCTCCATTGGGAGCGGGCGATGGTGACAGACGCGCCATTACCTTGTTGGGGGCGTCGCCTTGGAGCTCTTGGCCTTTGGGGTGCGACGGGTTCTCCGCGGTGGAGCGCATGGCTATGTGGTCGAGGGCAGCGGCCCTGGACAGTGGTGGCGCTTCGAGGCGGCGGCCTCGATCTCCTTTGCGGCAGCGGCCCTATGGGGCGGGGTCGTGGCGCTGCTTGGTTTTGGGTGGCGTTTCTGGGGCTGCGTGGGCGGCAAGGTCGTCGACCCGGCTGGTTCATCTTCAGGCTATGCGAAGGTCGTCCTGGTTGCTATGTCGGGGCGGTGGCCCCGAAGGCAACGTGCTTGGGTGGCGACTTGGAGATCTGTGTGGACAACGAGTTTGTCGACCCGGCAGGTTCGTCTTCGGGCAATGCGAATGTCGTTCTGGATGGTACGTCGGGGCGGCAGCCCTGGAGCTAGAAGTGTGTTTGTTGCGTTGGCGCCTGCGTTATGTGGATAACGGGACTCCTCGCTTGTGCGGTTTTTCGTCTCGGTTTTTCATATAAACCGGGCAATGTATGGTTTTTGACCCGGTTTTCCTTATAAACTGGGTCATTCTGTGCATAGCATTTTTTCTATCTAATCGGACGACAGATTTGACTGCCTTTTCCTCAATATTTTATTAATTTACAAGTTCTTAAGAATTTAGAAAAAATTGTGTTTACAAGATGCAAGTTCACAATCCCTATAATTTTCCGATCCAGATTTGAAACACCATAGAAACAAACCGAAAAAAGACAAATCCAACATAAGTATTGTCACGAAAAAATAAATCCATGATGTGGTGGCTTTGAAGGTGGCAACTGAATCTTAATAAATTTGCTTGGGGTGATTTCCTAGACAAGCTAAATGGTTGGATACTGGCTCGCTAACTAGAGCATGGAGCTGGAGCAGGCGGAGGAGTGGACGATCTCCACGGAGCCGTAGTGGGTCATCTCCCTGATCATCTCCTCGATGTAGTCCTCATCCTCGTCGGCGGCGAAGCTGTTGGCGCCGCGGACGTCCTCGTTGTTACGTCGGCCCTTTCCGTATCCGTTCCTTGCCGCCCCGGCCTCGTCGTTCACCGCCGGCGCCGGCGACGTCGACATGAATCTTTTCTCCAGCATGGCGCGCAGGCTCGGGGAGATGCTGCCGCCGCCGGTGCCATTGTTGGGGAAGTTGGTGCGCGCCTCCGGCCCGCTTATGAGCCGCGCCGCCTCGTCGTAGGCCCGCGCCGCGTCCTCCGCCGTCCGGTACGTGCCCAGCCAGACCCTCGCCTTCCTGCACCACAGCAATCGAAACATAAACACCAGTATACACGTACATCAGAACGTTGGTCATCTCTGTGTACGACAGATAACTGCACAGACAGAGACACAAGCAGAAGCTATATATATCTGTCACAGAGAATAAGAGTGGCGTTGACGACGTACATGAGTGGGTGGCGGATCTCGGAGACCCAGGGACCCCAGTGCCTCTGCCTTACGCCTCTGTACCTCTGAAGCTTCGGCATGTCCGTCTCACCTCCTGGTAGCTACTCTACCCCTCACTCTCAAGTCTCACCTGATGGATATGGTCTTCCCAGGTGCCGCACGTACGCTTTATATATCGCTGCTCCGGCCAGGGCCAGGGGGAAGGCACAGCCTGCAAGAGATGGATTCTAGCCAGTACGAACGGCTGGATAGATCATAGATAGATAGAGGCGATCCTTCCCGAGATACACCATATCAGCATGTGAGATTGTCGCCATTGATCAGATGCTTATTAGAGAGGCCAAATCAATGTACACCATGATTAATTTGATTAGCTTGCACGTACAGGGTGGCCAGACGAGACAACAGATATACGGAGTATATGACATGCTTGCATCCAGCACATCTTGCCTCTGGATGGATGGATGGATATCAGATAGATATAGCGATATTTTCTGCGAATAAAAAAGATACATCCATATTAGTTAGGGCGTCAATATGCGGCGCGGTAGGTGCCGCCGCGCGATCTTCGATTCGTATCTTTCGGTTGCCCGCCGCATGGGCACGTGGCGATCCTAGCGTGCACCCTCGATAGGCATGTTTCATCCATTGATTTCATGCTTTACGATTCGTACGGTGTTGTTTCATCATGTTTCGTCAGACTACGGGTTGACACCGAGAAAAATGGGTCGCATGGTAGTCATGTCAAACATAATATGATTCATATGGTGTTATTTTATGTTCTCCGTCTTATCCTAAAACCAACTATACATATGTTTTGGATATCACTACCGATGTTAATAAGGTTTTCATCCATTGTTTTCCTGCTTTACGATTCATACGGTGTTGTTTCATCATGTTTCATCACATTACAGGTTCACATCGAGAAAAATGCATCGGTCGCATGGTAGCCATGTCAAACTTGATAAGATTCATATAGTGTTATTTCATTTGCTCCGTCTTAACCTAAAACCGAATGTATATATGGTAGATATCACTACCAGTGTTAATATGTTATGTTGGGTTTGGAGCATCTAGATGGCTGGTCAAGTGGTCAAGCTATGTTATGTTTTGGATATCACTACCGATGTTAATATGTTTTTCATCCATATATTTCCCGATTTACGATTCGCACGGTGCTGTTTCATCATGTTTTATCCCATCACGGATTGACACGGAAAAAAATAGGTCGCATGGCAGCCTTGTCAAACATAATACAATTTGTACGGTGTTATTTCATCTGCTCCGTCTTAACCTAAAACCGATTGTATATATGGTAGATATCACTGAGTGTTAATATGTTATGTTAGGTTTGGAGCATCATCTAGACGGCTGTCAAGTGGTCAAGCTATGTTATGTTTGACAATGCCAGAAGAGCAGTGTCATGGAGCACACGTATCAGAGAGAGGAAGAGGACACATCGTACAAACATCAAGTATTTAGGGATTGGAAACTGAGTAGTCACTGGCGTATATAGCCGATAGAGTGACCGTTCTATTTCACTGTGGGGGTTGGGGCATCAGGAATAGAAAGAGATTAGATAGGTCATGGCCCCTGCTTGATTGGTCGCCACCTGCAATGCAAACAAAAGATTTTTGTATGCTGAAAGTCATCCATGTTCGGCCAAATGAGGATTTGGAGCTCGGACATGTTCTCTCATGAAAAGGATATAGAGATGAAATGTCCAAAACAGGTGGCCATGCTTCACGACAGAACGTCAGAATTGATAAAAAAAGAAGACATTTTCTGAAAAGTTCAGCTAAAAATAACCCACCTCCAAATTTTAAGTAAATCAAACATTTTGGTCCTATTTACACCGCCTTCCTCTGCAGTGTTGACAAAAATGATCTATTTCAAAAAAAAGGTTGAGCTAACAATAAACCACCTCCAATATTTTATCTAAATCGAACATTTAGGTCCAACACCGTCCTCCGCAGTGTTGAACTTGGCTATGTCAACACCCACGTACCTCGATGTTGTACAAAAAAAACATTGCATTTCACGAAGAAACAAGATTTGTACCACAAAGCAATCATTCGGAAGACCAATTGACTAATAAGGCAACAATTGATGTCCAACCTATCTGATGTGATGATCTTGTTGTGCAAGACGGGTCATGAGAGTAATCTGCGTCCGGGTTTAGATTTTCTGATGAAAAACAGTAGCATGTGTGCTACCGCGTATTTTTTTTGTTACAAATGTACAGAAAACTAGGCCACATGACCTATCAATATAAGAGATGAAAAGATCTTGGCCTAAATGAATATGCATGGGCATGGCTTTTATTTCTGGAAAGTCGCTAATTCATTTGCAGAAATCCCATAGTTGAGACTGGAGTGTTTTCTAATCACATGAACTCCAAAGTCGGCGGAAATCAAATATAATTCAATTGTAGGGCGGTAAAAACTCGGAATGAGCACATCATGGAAGTAATTTTCAGCCTGTTTTGGCATTTTGCTATTCCTGATAAGTCTAACCGGTAAGCCAGCCATCTTGTTGATCAGTATTAAATTGAGGAACCTGAATATATGTACTACTTCCGATCCTGTCTGCCATCAACCACGACACCATTCATGGCACGCATGTGCTGCTCACAAACATCGTTGTCGATGTCGTGGAGACCCAGTTGATCGGATAGTCGCGATCGACGGGCCAGCACTACGCTTGTGTCCAGGTGCAGTGTGGCGCTGGAGTCTCTGACACTTTTCATCGCAGCAGGAGGAACCCCCCCCGTCGGCGAGGACTTGTTGTCGCGGTTCCGGCCGTGGGATGTTCGGAGGTTTGGGGGAAAGTAGGGTCGCCGTCGCGGCCAATCCCCAGGATATTTCGTGGGTTTTGGGTCTGGACTCCGGGCTAGGTGCGCTCCCCGGCAAGCCGGCCGGACAAAAGCTCGAGTCAGTATGGCGTCTCTCGCTGCTAACGCAGATGCACTGTTTTAGCTCCGGCCTACTGATCCATGCTTGTTAGAGCATCTCCAGCTGCGTCTCTCAAAGGGTTCACCAAAGGGATTTGGGGCACGCCGGACAAAAAAACCGTTCCAGCCGCGTCCCTAAAGCCCATTTTTATCTGGCGCGGTCTGATACGGTGTCCGGCGCCCCAAGCCCGTCCCCGTCCCACAGGGGACGCTCCGGGACGCCGGACACACCGAAAAGCGAGGTGGGCTCCCACATGTCGGCGACTATTTGCATAAACCGTTGGTTCGCGCCTCTTTTCTCGTTGCTCCTTCCTTCTCGCGCCTCTTTTCTTGTCGCTCCTTCCTCCCGCCCCACCGCCGCCGCTGGATTTCCCGGCCGTTTGGGCGTCTGATCTCTGCTGAGAGTCGGCACCGTTGTCGCGGATGGGGCTCCCGCCGGTCGTGCCGCCGCCGCCGCTTCGCCGGCGCGTCCCAGAACGCGCCGTCAAATCCGCCCCACCTCCGCGCACAGAAGGTGCTCGACGACTTGCCAGGTAGGCGCGATTGGCCGCTGTTTGTTGCGTCGTCTGCCTCAGCGCAATTTTAACCATTGATTTTGCATTATCCATGGACAGCGACGATGAGATGCTTGCCCTGCTGCTGGAGGACGAGCAAGCCTTCGACGATGACCTGCGGGAGCATTTGCTGATCATCGCGTCCCTCCAGGATATGCTTGACGCTGAAGCGGAGAAGAGGAAGAGGCCGCACCGCGGAGAATCAAGGCCGGGAAGAAGGAAGTCGAAACCCCGGCAAAGGATGGAGGGGCATGCCATGCTGCACAATGACTACTTCGCCGATGATGCAACACATGCCGACAATTTTCGGCACCGGTACAGGATGAGCAAGGGGTTGTTCATGAATATCCTCCACGGCGTTCGAGAGTTCGACCCCTACTTCAAGCTCAAGCTCGACGCTGTAGGCGTTTTCGGGTTCTCGTTCATTCAGAAGTGCACCGCCGCCATGAGGATGCTTGCATACGGAGCACCTGCCGATACACATGACGACTACCTTCGCATGAGTGAGTCTACTGCCATTGAGTGCATGTACAAGTTTTGCCGAGCTGTGGTGGGAAAGTTTGGCAAATACTATTTGAGAGGGCCAACTGAGGAAGAGACTGCAAGGATTATGGCACTGGAATGCTTGGAAGTATCGATTGCATGCACTGGGCATGGAAGAACTGTCCGTTTGCTTGGCAAGGTATATACAAAGGGCGTCATGGATATTGCAGTGTGGTGCTTGAAGCTGCGGCAGATTATGACCTGTGGATTTGGCATTCTTTCTTTGGCATGGCGGGATCACACAATTGCATCAACGTGTTGCATCAGTCTCCGGTGTTCAGTAGACTAGTGGAAGAGCATGCTCCACCATGCAACTATGAGATCAATGACCACGAATATACCAAAGGCTATTATCTAGCCGATGGTATATATCCAAAATGGGCCATTTTTGTCAAAACAATCTCGAATCCATCAGGTCTGAAGAATTCCCACTTTGCTACGCGACAGGAGGCTTGCAGGAAGGATGTCGAGCGGGCATTTGGTGTGCTTCAAGCACAATTTTCCATTGTCCGGTACCCTACTCTAAGCTGGTCTCACGACCAAATGTGGGAGGTGATGCAGGCTTGTGTGATCATGCACAACATGATCATCGAGAATGACTGCTGCTGTCTACTGTTGGCTTCTTTTCCTGTAGACAGTGTTGGGCCTCCAAGAGCAGAGGTTTGTAGAACAGCAGCAAGTTTTCCCTTAAGTGGATCACCCAAGGTTTATCGAACTCAGGGAAGAAGAGGTCAAAGATATCCCTCTCAAGCAACCCTGCAATCACGATACAAGAAGTCTCTTGTGTCCCCAACACACCCAATACACTTGTCAGATGTATAGGTGCACTAGTTCGGCGAAGAGATAGTGAAATACAAGCGGTATGGATGTATATGAGTGGTAATAGCAATCTGAATAAAATATGGCAGCGATTAAACATGCAGCAGAACTTGTTGGAAACGGTGTTTCAATGCTTAGAAACAAGGCCTAGGGATCATACTTTCACTAGTGGACACTCTCAACATTGCAATCATAAGGGAATATAAATAAGCACTTCACTATGCTATTCTGAATTACTCTTTGGCAAGATAACGAACACTAATTCATCATGTAGGCAAACCTTAAAGATGTATTCCCAAGTACTAATAAACACCCCACGCTGTCACTGTGAGCATTCATAGGAGGTACTAACACACCACAATTGCATAGAGACATCCAACTCAAATCATAACTCAGTGAAAAAGTATTCTATGAAATATAGCCTAAGAGACCCACACGGTGCACACACTGTCACATTTACACACGTGGGACAAGGAGTCTCCGGAAATCACATAAGTAAAATCCACTTGAATAGGATAACGACATCTAGATTACAAAGCTCATCATATGGATCTCAATCATGTAAGGCAGCTCATGAGATCATTGTATTGAAGTACATGAGAGAGATGAACCACATAGCTACCGGTACAGCCCTTAGCCTCGATGGAGAACTACTCCCTCCTCACGGGAGACAGCAGCGGTGATGAAGATGGCGGTGGTGTCGATGGAGATGCCTTTCGGGGGCACTTCCCTGTCCCGGTGGCGTGCCGGAACAGAGACTTCTGTCCCCCAGATCTTGGCTTCGCGATGGCGGCGGCTCTGGAAGGTTTCTCGTACCTAGGCTTATTCCCTCGAAGTTTTTAGGTCGGGACGGCTTAAATAGGCGGAGAAACGGAGTCGGAGGGCTGACGAGGCAGCCAGACAATAGGGGAGCGCACCCCCTTGGGCCGCGCCGCCCACACGTGTGGGGCCCACAGGGCTCCCCTCTGGTGCCTCTCCGGTGTTCTGGAAGCTTCGTGGAATTATAAGATGCTGGGCGTTGATTTCGTCCAATTCCGAGAATATTTCCTTACTAGGATTTCTGAAACCAAAAACAGCAGAAAACAGGAACTGGCACTTCGGCATCTCGTCAATAGGTTAGTTCCGGAAAACGCATAAAAACATTATAAAGTATGAACAAAACATGTAGGTATTGTCATAAAACAAGCATGGAACATCAGAAATTATAGATACATTGGAGACGTATCAGCATCCCCAAGCTTAGTTCCTACTCGTCCTCGAGTAGGTAAACGATAACAAAGATAATTTCTGAAGTGACATGCTACCAACATAATCTTGATCATACTATTGTAAAGCATATGAAATGAATGAAGTGATTCAAAGCAATGGTAAAGACAATGATTAAACAACAGAATCATATTGCAAAGACTTTTCATGAATAGTATTTTCAAAACAAGCATCAATAAGTCTTGCATAAGAGTTAACTCATAAAGCAATAGATTCTAAATAAAGGCATTGAAGCAACACAAAGGAAGATTTAAGTTTCAGCGGTTGCTTTCAACTTGTAACATGTATATCTCATGGATAGTTGTCAATGCAAAGTAATATGATGAATGCAAATATGCAAGCATGTAAGAATCAATGCACAGTTAACACAAGTGTTTGCTTCTAAGATAGAAGGAAGTAGGTAAACTGACTCAACATAAAAGTAGAAGAAAGGCCCTTCACAGAGGGAAGCATGGATTGCTATATTTGTGCTAGAGCTTTTATTAGACAAGAAACAATTTTGTCAACGGTAGTAATAAAGCATATGTGTTATGTATAAGATATCCTACAAGTTGCAAGCCTCGTGCATAGATTACCAATAGTGCCCGCACCTTGTCCTAATTAGCTCGAATTTACATGGATTATCATCGCAATACATATGTTTTAACCAAGTATCACAAAGGGGTACCTCTATGCCGCCTGTACAAAGGTCTAAGGAGAAAGCTCGCATTGGATTTCTCGCTTTTGATTATTCTCAACTTAGACATCCATACCGGGACAACATAGACAACAGATAATGGACTCCTCTTTAATGCATAAGCATTCAACAACAAATAATATTCTCATAAGAGATTGAAGATTGTTGTCCAAAACTGAAACTTCCACCATGGATCATGGCTTTAGTTAGCGGCCCAATGTTCTTCTCTAACAATATGCATGCTCAAACCATTCAACTCATGATAAATCACCCTTACTTCAGACAAGACGAACATGCATAGCAACTCACATGATATTCAACAAAGGATAGTTGATGGCGTCCCCAGGAACATGGTTATCGCACAACAAGCAACTTAATCTATACCTAATAATAAAGAAAATAAGGTTTCTTGTTGGTCCGTCTGTGTTTGCCCCAAATTTTTGTCTAAATTACTTGGCCTGCCACCGGTAAGTTATTCCATCAAGGAAACGCATCGGTGCAAAAAATAAAAGATGTCCGTACGTTCGAGTTCCCTCAAGAGTCCTGCCATCGCTGCTTTCAAAAAAAAAAAAAGAGTCCTACCATCGCTGGAGTTCGGCCTCCGCATTCTACACGTAAGAGGAAAACAAATGTGCCAAGTTAAGTTCCCTAGATGCAACGCTCAAGGACATCAAGAGTCCTGCCATCGCTAGAATTTGGCCTCCGCTTTTGCCCCGATCGAACGATGGCATCCAAAAGACCGTGTCCCAGTAAAAGCAAGGCTAGGAAACCATCGTATAGGAGTAGGAGTCCAACTCAACTGTTCAATATGCGCTTTCATCCGCAGTACATTAGGCCTCGTACCTGACTGCTTTCCCTACATGCGTGCCCGCGTTCCGTTTCGTTCAACAGAAGAGGATTTCAAACTGTCCAAAGAAAATAAGAAGATTCCAAACTGAACTCTAATAAAACACGCGGTAATGGCGTGGTCGATATTGACTCCGTTGCATGTTGATCAAGCCAAAAGCACCTACAAATAGGTGACGGATTCCTCGACCGATCTCTAGGTAGGGCAGCTGCTACGCTGGAAATCACGCGCTCGGGCGTCGCTGCCGCGGATGCCGGACGGGGAGGGGGGGGCGGTTGGCGCACGGCCTGGCGGTAAGGCCATGGCCGTGGAGCGCACGTGTACGGTCCAATCCCACGTCCAAGTATGCGCCGTCCCGAGTCGAAGACAGAGGAGGGGAAAACAAGCCGGGAAGAGGTCGTCCATGGACAACACGGTCCAGTCGAGGGCGGCGAGCTCCTGAGTTTTTTCGTTCGTCCGGATGGCTTGGCGTACGAAGGACTTTGGACGACTCGCACCAGCCGAGTGCTGGAGACGGGCTTGGTCAAGAGGAAAACTTGATGCGTGCGGCGCGCGGATGCAAAAAGCCTGCTCGGCGGAAGGATCTCGGCGACGAGCGGCGGAGTGCTCGTCGGCTGAGTGAAGCGCGGCTGTTGTCGCCGGCTCAGCGTTCGCTGCTCAGCTCAGACGCGAGTTCCTCCGCAGGTGTCGCAGCTGGACGATGGAGCTATAACCGGCCAAGGCACACGAGCAGAGCTGCAGCGTCAAGATTTTGCCTGACAAATTTGTTTGCAGTGTGCGACCGTAACCAAGCCAGCCCCAAGGTTGTTTGCAGTGTGCGACCGTAACCAAGCCAGCCCCAAGGTTGACGTCTGACTGGAGAGCAGCTGCCTCATTGGAATTGAGTACGGAGCAGGTCGAGGCGTTGAACGGGTGACCCAGCTGGTGCTCGTAGTCCCTCGCTGTCGATCTGCTACATCCTATGATCCGGAGAAGTTGAAAACAAAACGTTTTTTTTTCTAGATCGGGTTCAAGTGGAGGATGAAGATGCGATTTTTTTTTGGGAATGAAGACCCCGACTTGTTCAGTTTATACAAGCTCAATGGATTTCACGTTTCTCCCGATGTCACCTCTTTCTTGAAACATCCGTTGGATGTAGACTCTCACTATCTGGACGAGTTGTCCATACGAAGTTCTAGGCTCATAGGGAAAATGAATTAGTGCAATGCTTGTACTGTCTCCTACAGTTTAACCTGCAGCAAAATGAATTATTATATTGTGGGATGTGCGGATGACACCCGAGGATTGGCTTGGTAGTGCGGCAATTAGAGGCGGCGTCCAACAGGCGGGAGCCTGACCATGGCGGCCAGATACTAGGCCGTGTGGGCCGCTTGTGAGGGCGGCAACTCAGCAGGCAGCAGCGAGGAAAGCGCAACATTGCTGACAACAGTGCTCCGTATCGAGCATGAGCACATGTGGGGGGCGAGTAGGTGTGCACGGGGCAGTCATTGGAAGGTGCGGCCTCACACCTGGCTCGTCACGGGTCGACAAGGCAGGCGCCTAGCAGCTAACGGTGAGCAGCGGCACATCCACCAGTTCCCCACAAAGCGCTCGGCTGTATACACGACCACATGGTAGCAGCCATGCCCATGTAGCCATGCCTCCCGACATGCATCATGCACGAGCGTAAACACATCCCTGGTTCCATCAAGAAGACACGGCGTCCACCTCTAGGATGGCCAATGGTGTGAGCACGTTGTTTGCTTCGAGAAACAACCGCACTAGGTTGTACGAATAGCAGCTCATCAGTACCACGCCAATATGCGTCGCCACCAGCGGCCTTCACCACAACAATCGGGTGCACCCGAATTTTCAACGTCAACCCTATGTTCCCAAAACCCTAAAACTTTGCAAGCATATGTTCATAATTAAATTCTTTGTCCGGGAGTACCATAAATTCTAATTTTCAGATATTTTAAATATATATTTGAACTTGAACCTCTTTTGGCAATTATGTGAGACATGTATATTATACTTGGGTGATTCTTTGCATAAAAGTTATTTTTCTTTCCCGCTGCAACGCACGGGCATGCTTCCTAGTAAGAAATAAGATACATAAGTACATATTCAATACCATAATAGTTTTTAGGCTATTTTTCTCATGAGCTATATATTGTAAAGACAAAGAATGGAACTTTAAAGGTAGCACTCAAGCAATTTACTTGGAATGGCAGAGAAATACCATGTAGTAGGTAGGTATGGTGGACACAAATGGCATAGTTTTTGGCTCAAGGATTTGGATGCACGAGAAGTAATCCCTCTCAATACAAGGCTTAGGCTAGCAATGTTGTTTGAATCAAACACAAGTATGAACCGGTACAGCAAAACTTACATAAGAACATATTGCAAGCATTATAAGACTCTACACCGTCCTCCTTGTTGCTCAAACCCTTACCAGAAAATATCTAGACTTTAGAGAGACCAATCATGCAAACCAAATTTTAGCAAGCTCTAGGTATTTCTTCACTAATAGGTGCAAAGTATATGATGCAAGAGCTTAAACATGAGCACAACAATTTCCAAGTATCAAATTATTCAAGACATTATACCAATTACCACATGTAGCATTTTCTGTTTCCAACCATATAACAATAAACGAAGCAGTTTCAACCTTCGCCATGAACATTAAAAACTAAGAACACATGTGTTCATATGAACGAGCGGAGCGTGTCTCTCTCCCACACAAGCATTTATTCAGAGAATGAAAATAACAAAAACGAAAATAAAAGCACACAGACGCTCCAAGTAAAGAACATAAGATGTGATGGAATAAAAATATAGTTTCAATAGAAGAAACCTGATAAATTGTTGATGAAGAAGGGGATGTCTTGGGCATCCCAAGCTTAGACGCTTGAGTCTTCTTGAAATATGCAGGGGTGAACCACGGGGGCATCCCCAAGCTTAGAATTTTCACTCTTCTTAATCATATATCATCCTCCTCTCTTGACCCTTGAAAACTTCCTCCACACCAAACTCAAAGCAAACTCATTAGAGGGTTAGTGCATAATCAAAAATTCACATGTTCAGAGGTGACACAATCATTATTAACACTTCTGGACATTGCCCAAAGCTACTGAAAGTTAATGGAATAAAGAAATCCATCTAACACAGCAAAAGAGGCAATGCGAAATAAAAGGCAGAATCTTTCAAAACAGAACAGTCCATAAAGACGAATTTTTTAGAGGCATTTAACTTGCTTAGATGAAAATGCTCAAATTGAATGAAAGTTGCGTACATATCTGAGGATCACTCACGTAAATTGGCAGATTTTTCTGAGTTACCTACAGAGAATACTACTCAAATTCGTGACAGACAGAAATCTGTTTCTGCGCAGTAATCCAAATCTAGTATCAACCTTGCCATCAAAGACTCTACTTGGCACAACAAATGCAATAAAATAAGATAAGGAGAGGTTGCTACAGTAGTAACAACTTCCAAGACTCAAATATAAAACAAAATTGCTGTAGTAAAATAAAACATGGGTTATCTCCCAAGAAGTGCTTTCTTTATAGCCATTAAGATGGGATCAACAATTTCAATGATGCACTCGCAAGAAATAAGAGTTGAAGCAAAAGAGAGCATCAAAAAGCAAATTCAAAACAAATTTAAGTCTAACCCACTTCCTATGAAAAGGAATCTTGTAAATAAACAAGTTCATGAAGAGCAAAGTGACAAGCATAGGATGATAAAACAAGTGTAACTTCAAAAATTTCAGCATATAGAGAGGTGTTTTAGTAACATGAAAATTTCTACAACCATATTTTCCTCTCTCATAATAACATTCAATAGTATCATGAGCAAACTCAACAATATAACTATCACATAAAGCATTCTTATCATGAGTCTCATGCATAAAATTATTACTCTCCACATAAGCATAATCAATTTTATTAGTAATAGTGGGAGCAAATTCAACAAAGTAGCTATTATTATTATTCTCATCAAGTGTAGGAGGCATAGTATAATCATAATAAAATTTACTCTCCATAGTAGGCGGCACCAAAAGACTACTATCATTATAATCATCATAAATAGGAGGCAAAGTATCATCAAAGTAAATTTTCTCCTCCATGCTTGGGGACTAAAAATATCATGCTCATCAAAGCCAGCTTCCCCAAGCTTAGATTCTTCCATAGCATTAGAAATAATAGTGTTCATACTAATAACATTTCTACTAGCATGCAAATAAGGTTCCATAGGTTTTTTAATTTTCGCATCAAACAATCCATGTCTTAACTCAGGAAATAGCTTAAAAAGCTCACTGTTACTTTCCATTATGCCTAGCTAGTGAAATAAAAACAAGAAACAAAAAGATGCAATTGTAGGATCTAAAGGAAATAGCTTCGAGCACTTACAACGGCACCAGAAAATAACTTATTTACCTGGGACCAGAGTGTGAGTGCCTTTTACCTTTCCTCCCCGGCAACGGCGCCAGAAAATACTTGACTGTCTACAACTGGCGCGTGGTTGACGTGGGAGGAAATCTCTGTGGTGTAGCTTTTCGTTCCCCGGCAACGGCGCCAGAAAATAGCTTGATGTCTACTCACACTTCTTTTCCTGTAGACAGTGTTGGGCCTCCTGACGTGGGCACTACCCTTCGAGTAATGAACGTTGCCCTATCCTGTATTGACTAATTGGAGGCCCATGAAGACACCCGAAGGCTAGATGGGCCACCTGGACAGCGCACCGGAAGAAACCTTGGCGGGCAAGACAAGGAAGTGGTCAACAAGGAAAGATTAGATCTAAAAGTGCTGTAAACCTAGTCGTACTCGGTTAGGACCCTTGAGACCTGGCCTCCTATATAAAGGCCAGGAGAGGGGCTGCCGAGGGACACGAACAATCTTAACGATCATAGCCAGAAAAAGCTTAGAGCTAGGTAAGCCTAGCAGTAGTGATCTTGATGAGGTCTTAGCCGAACTATTCGGCACCCCATTGTAACCCATTGTCATCATAATCAAGAACAGACAGGCAGGACGTAAGGGTTTTACCTCATCGAGGGCCCCGAACCTGGGTACATCGCTCTCCCCGCTTGTCTGTGAACCGATGTCTCGTGTCAGCTTGCAGGATTCCATCAACCCTAAGCCCCTATCGGAGGGTATTGGCGAGGAGTACCCTCGACAATTGGCGCCGTCTGTGGGAAGCCTGTCGGCACAAGGCAAAGCATCGGCAGCACCAGTCACGTCCGCGGCGTTTTTACTCGAATCACCGACGCTGGCGGAGCCAAGAGATCCGGTCCGCTGCGGGTCCTTCGAGTTCGTGCCGCGCCGTGAAACACTTCATCTAAACTCTATGGCATCATCTCACGACCCGGAGGCTGTTTTCGGTGGCGTCCACTTCATCATCGACTCCGGAGGCTTCCTCCGCCTCCCTAGGGCCGGCGCTTCCGACTCAAAGGCCGTACCCCCGGAGGGTGTCCCTTCAGCGACAACCCTAAAAATTTCGCCCAGAAGCACGCAGGAGAGCGACCGAGGGGATCTTGACACCGCGGCTGGGCAAAGGAAGAGGCGAAGAAGTTCATATCGTGAAGAGGAAGGCAAAACGGTAGTTCATCCTCGGCAGTTTGAGCAAGGATGCCATGACACATCGACAATCAGGGGTCGCACCCGTTCTCCATACCTCTCGGCCACGGAGCAACTTGAGGCGCCATGTTACCTCCACTCCTACTATGACCCAAAAGATGGTCGGGAGAAGTCCAGCCATCCGTTGAAGAACTGCCGACACTTCCTAGAGATTCGACAGTTCTGCGATGATCTTAGAGCTGAAGCTGTATCAAGAGTACGTATGATGGAGGAGAAAGCAAGGTCCTACGACCATCCGCCAGAACCATATGTACCGGTACCATATGAGCCAATGGAAAAAGACGAATCTGTACCATCCAAAGTATTCCCAGCGTTACGTGGACAAATCAACATGATTCATAAAACCAGCTTTTCGAAGAGAGAAATCAAGAAGTTCTCTCGAGAAGTAAAATATGCAGAAGTCACCATGGTTGATACGCCGGATTTCATCAATTGGTCAGAGCAAAGCATCACCTTCAGCAGGGCGGATCACCCGAAAGCTGTCCCAAGGTCCGGTCACGCGGCCCTTGTCCTTGAAGCGCAGATTGGAGGGTACAACATGGGGAAAGTATTCATGGATGGAGGAAGTGGCTTGAACTTGCTATTCGCCAGCACAATAAGAGCAATGAGTTTGACAGTTGACATGTTAAGAGAATCTGACACAGGGTTCCACGGCATTATACCGACTCGACCCGCTTACTCGCTAGGCAAAACGTCATTGGACGTAGTCTTCGGCACACCCAGTAATTTCAGGAAAGAAAAGATCGAGTTCGAGGTAGTCGACTGGGAATCTCAGTACCACGCCATCCTCGGCAGGCCAGCGTTCGCTAAATTCATGGCCGTGCCTCATTACGCATACTTGAAACTGAAGATGCCAGGCAACAACGGGACCCCAATAACCGTTCACGGCAGCTTCGCTCGATCAGACAACTGCGACAGGGAGTTCCAGAAGATCGCCTCGAAGTTTGGAGCCAAGGAAGAACTCAACACGATCGATACCGTTACAGACCATACACAGCCACCAGCCGACAATCGAAACGTGAGATCCGATGAGTTCGACACTGCGAAGAAAAAGAAGCTGCAGGTGCACCCTACTGACCCGAAGAAAACGGTCAATACCTCGGCTGATCTCACTGACGCATAGGAAGGCGCGCTCATCGAGTTCCTCCGTGAGCGCTGGGAGATATTTGCATGGGAACCATCCAACATGCCAGGTATCCCCAGGGAACTCGCTGAGCACGCCCTGAATGTTGACCCAACGGCCAAACCAGTACAGCAATCAATGCGACTGTTTTCTGAGCCAAAGAGAAGAGCAATTGGCGAAGAAGTTAATCGGCTCCGCAAGGCAGGGTTTATTCGAGAGCTTAAGGAATCTGAGTGGGTGGCCAATCCCGTCATGGTGCCGAAGAAGGACACAACCGCCCTCCGCATGTGCATCGACTATACCAGCCTTAACAAGCACTGCCCGAAGGATCATTTCCCGCTGCCTCGAATAGACCAAATAGTCGATTCCACAGCCGGATGCGACCGTCTCTCTTTTCTCGATGCATACTCCGGGTACAACCAAATTAAACTGAAGAAAGAAGACCAGGAGCTAACCGCGTTCATCACCCCACACGGCGTTTTCTGTTACAACGTCATGACCTTCGGGTTGAAAAATGCAGGAGCCACTTACCAACGATGCATGCAAGCGTGCCTTGCGGAGCAGATCGGAAGAAACATCGAAGTTTACATCGACGACATTGTGGTGAAAACGAAGCACGCAGCCACACTCATCGATGATCTACGGGAAACCTTCGACAATCTGGACAGATACAAAATCAAGTTGAATCCCAAAAAGTGCTTCTTCGGAGTACCCGGAGGACAAGTACTCGGGTACTTCATATCGGCCAGGGGAATCGAAGCCAATCCCTTAAAAATCAAAGCCATTCTCGATATGGAGCCGCCAAAGAATCTGCACCAAGTGCAGCAGCTGGCGGGACGACTGGCAGCGCTCAACAGGTTCATTGCAAAGCTGGGGGAGAAAGCCTTGCCCTTCTACAACTTGATGAAAAAATAAGAAAAGTTCGAGTGGACAAAGGAGGCACAGGAATCCTTCGACAACTTGAAGAAAATCCTATCAACCTCCCCAGTACTTGTGACTCCACGCGAGAAGGAGACGTTGCTCATGTACATAGCTGCAACGACACAAGTCTTCAGCAGCGTTCTAGTCGTCGAACGAGAGGAAGCAGGAAGAGTCCATGGTGTGCAGCGGCCCGTTTATTATCTCAGTGAAGTACTCACGCCTGCAAGGCAGAGGTATCCCCATCACCAGAAACTGGCATATGCAGTATGGAGGTCAGCTCGCAAGTTGCGGCACTACTTCACGGAACATCCGATTAAAGTTGTAAGTGAAGCGCCCCTGAAGAGCATAATGACCAATCCTGAAGCCACAGGTCGGGTGTCCCAATGGGCTATCGAACTAGCGCCACACGACATAACTTACGTCAACCGAACGGCGATAAAATCCCAAATACTTCCAGACTTTGTGGCAGATTGGATCCAATCACAGACACCGGCAACACCCGACATGTCAGGGTCGTGGACAATGTACTTCGATGGGTCGAAACGGAGTACAGGTACAGGAGCAGGAGTGGTGTTGATATCACCGTAGGGAGATAAGATGAAGTATATACTACGCATGAATTTCTCGCTGCCGACAAACAACGAAGCAGAATACGAAGCGCTGTTGCATGGAATGAAAATGGCAAAAGCGTGTGGTGCTACTCGCCTAGAAATTTATGGAAACTCGAACTTGGTGGTGCAGCAGTCGATGAACTTGTGCAACGCAGTTAGTGACAACATGATTGCTTATCGGCAGCTGTATCAGAATATGGAGGCTAAATTCGAAGGATGCGAGCTCAAACATATTGGCAGAGCCAGTAATGAGGAAGCCGACACTTTGGCAAATATCGGATCTACATGCTCCCCCATCCCAGCGGAGTGTTTTACGAAGTGATCGCTCAACGATCAATAAAAGAAAAGACGTCGGCACCTCCGAAATCATCGGCTGATGAATTAGAGGCAAGCTCACAGCAAACTCCTTCAGCTGAAGAATTTCCAGCCCCTCCTGCCGAACAAGTCCTCCTCCTTGAGCCACTATGGACCAAACCATTCCTAGCATATCTGACAAAACAAGAGCTGCCAGAGGACTCTGTAGAAGCTAGGCGAATCGTCAGACGTTCAAAAGCTTTCACTGTGATAAATGGTGAGCTTTACAAACGTAGCATCTCAGGGATCTTCCAAAGGTGCATCGCCATTGACGATGGAAAAGCACTGTTGCGTGAGATACACGAAGGAACCTGCGGGCATCATGCAGGAAGCAGGGCCCTTGTGGCCAAAGCTTTTAGGGCAGGATTTTACTGGCCAACGGCAGCGTCGGATGCTAGGGACCTAGTCATGAAGTGCGATCCCTGCCAACGTTTTTCATCAAAACCACACGCTCCTGCAACGGATTTAATGACAATACCCTTGGCATGGCCTTTTGCTCAATGGGGACTCGATCAAGTTGGACCGCTGCCAAGATCGTCACCCGGAGGACACACGTACTTGTTGGTCGCAGTCGACAAATTCACTAAGTGGTCGAGGCAGTACCTGTACGAAACCAAAAAGCCGAAACAGCAGTTCAATTCTTCAAGGGAATAACTTGTCGGTTTGGTATGCCCCACAGCATCGTCACAGACAATGGCTCCAACTTTGATTCCGAGGAGTTCAGGAAATTTTGTGATGACGGAGGAATCAAATTGAAATTCGCATCAGTCTCTCACCCCCAGACCAACGGCCAGGTGGAAAGGATCAATGGCCTAATAGGAGATGGCCTCAAGAAACGCCTTAAAGGCGCAGCCGGAGCCTGGGTCGAAGAGTTACCATCCGTGCTCTGGAGCTTGCGTACCACGCCCAACAGGTCGACTCAATACACTCCATTCTTCGTGGTGTACGGAGCCGAACCAGTCTTACCAGCCGACGTCCGATTTGAAGCTCCTCGAGTGACAACATACACAGAGTCTTCCTCCAATATCGCGCTGCAAGACGCTGTCGACCTCCTCGACGAAGCACGGGACATCGCCTTGGCAAGAACAACGGTATACCAGCAAGCGCTGAGAAACTACCACAGCTAACGAATACGCAGTCGAAGCTTCACTGTTGGGGATATGGTACTTCGACTGAAGCAAAAAAGACCCCTGAAGCTAGAATCTCCATGAGAAGGACCATACATCATCACTGAAGTGATACCAGGAGGAGCCTATCGGCTCAAAAATCCAGCCTCAGGAAAAGACGTCGAGAATCCGTGGAACATCGCGCAGTTGCGACGGTTAAATACATAGGACACGATTGTTTTTAATTAACGGCCTATAGAGTTGCTTTACATTATGAATAAAGATCTAATCAGATTTTCTACCTTTTTCTTGCTTCAGGCTTTGGCACCCGAACATAACGTTTGGAGTCCTTACAATCGGCTCTAACTCCCATCGGGAGCGCTGACTTATATAGTGTCCTTAATTGAATACTCTCAGCGAGAGCTAAGATTAATGACACACAAAAACAACCAATCCAAGCCTCGAAAAATATGCGAGAGCTGCAATCGATGGTTACATTATCACGAGATAAGGCTCAAACCGGTGCACCATGTGACGAAGCCAAGCTCTCAAATAAATTACATATCGACTTCGCAATAACATTGCATAAAATTCAACGAAGTCGTCGAGAAAGCAGGTTGAACTGATCACTCAGCCGCACTCGACAATAAAATATTAATCAAATTAACATAGCGTGCAGCGTACGCAGTAAACAATCTTATGCAGATACAAGGTTATTACATTCATAATCGGGTCCCCCGGTCCCAGTGGGCCTTCAGATCCTTTTCAAGGCACGATTCCATCCGAGAAACGACGGTGTAAGCAGGACCTCTAGCAACATCATAATGCTGGCTTAAATACCTTTCAGTATTCGCTACGGTTGTCAAGTCTAAAGATGGATGGCACGCCAATATTGAAGCAAAGGCAAGTTCAGCACCAGCCAGAAGCTCTTTCCGCACCAGCTGTCGAATCCTCTCAGGAGACTTGAATCGGATGAATAAGCCAGATAAGGTTTCGGGTGCTTGGTCCAGAGAGAACAAGGTGTTCCAAACCATCATGAGATGGGCATAGTACTTATCAAAGTAATAATTCGCCTTCATCACCCGGTACTTAAACTTCGCCATGACGACAGCCTTCGGACGATGCAACCACAGACCATGTGTTGGATGTGCGACATAGGTCATCGCCTCAACCTCTTCATGGATCTTTTTGTCTTCCTCAGCCGCATCCGAAGCTACAACTAGAAAAGGAACGAGTGTCAAGTAAAAAAAAACATTCAAGCTATGCCAAAAGGCAGGCTAATACTTACAGCTCAAACTTTCGGTAGCAACATAAAGACCATCGAGAGCGTATTGCTCGACAGCAGTCGCTATCTCTCCCTTTTTCTTCACCAAGGCAGCCATCGCACGAAGAGAGGTGATGTCCTTATTCAGACAGGACACCTGATCACGTAAACGACGAACAAGGTCTGATTCGTCATTACTCGAAGGGTTCGGAAAGAGCTCGGCACGGGAAGAAGATGAAGGAATCTGCAGTACGGTCTTCAGTTCAGACTAAGCATTAGTATAAAAACTCCCATCGGGAGCATCAAGCACACATCATACAAACAAAAGGATGTTTAATTTGGCAACAGAGCCGAATTTTTGGAGTTACGAATGATCTTATGTACAACGAGTCAAGTAAACAGTTCAAGGGATTGCCGACGATGAACCAGGGGCAGATTCAGGAACAGGTCCGGCTTGCGCTTCATCCACCAGCTTCAGAAGTCGGTTGGCACAAGTTATTGCCGATCTCTTGAAAGGCTCAAGATCGACTAGATGGTTTTCATCATCGACAGGCAGTGCCTTAGAAAACTCCTCCAATTCCGACCCCATCCCATGACCCATAAGCAACTGAAAAGTAAGAACTGCTCCAATCAAGCGGCTGCAGCGTTTCAGTACCTCCACAGGTTCGGAAGGATCGACAAGGAAATCTTCCGCCATCTCGTCGAGAGTCCTGTCCAACGTCATCTTCGGGAAGATCATCGAGTATAGCTTCGACAGTGCTCCCTTAGACTTTTGCAGCAGTTTAAGGATTTGGGTATTGGACTCGGTGGCAAGTGATAAAGCATCGGCTGTGGAATCCTCTCGGAGCTGATGGCGTCGGCTGACAGTTATGTTGGCGGCCTCTGAAAGAGAGACATATCAGCAATCAACAAAGAAACATCAAGAAAGAAGCGGAATACCATGAGGGTTTTTACCTAATAAATTCTTGACGGATTCACGGAGGACACCTTCCTTCTCATCGATTGCAGCCGCCGCAGCACGCCTGGCATCCTGATCATCCTTCATCTGACGCTTCAGCCTCTTCACCTCTTCCTTCAACAAGGCGTTCTCATTCTTGGCATCAGTAGCAAGCCTGTTGGCTTCGACCACCTGATCAGCCGAAGATTTGACGGCCTTTCGAAGTTGGGAGTTTTCGGCTTCAAGGCGAGTGAATTGCTCAGCAAAGTCCGCCACGGCGTCGACTGTAGCGTAAATCGGCTGCAACTAGGAAAAATCAAGAGGAGCCAGACAATAGAAACTTGGCAAAACCAGGTAGATTAAGTACTTACATGATCACGACCAGCTGACGGGGTGGGAGCGTCATCAGAAGGGATAACTCTCGATACTGGGACCTTCTCCACACCCGTTCGTGAAGGAGGTGTCGACTTGGCGGGAGAAGGATTTGACTCCTTAGCCGATGCTGCTTTCACAGAGGCAAGCTTGGCCATCTTCGCGAGAGGAACATCGTCATCGGAGCTACTTAAGTACAATACACAGTTAGCATGAAGGATGACGGGAAATAGATTAAAACAAAAAGAGTATAGATGCTCACAGATCCAGGTCATCTTCGTCCACGAAGAAACTTGTTGAACTCTTCTTAGCAGGAGGAGGCGAAGCAGCTTCATCGGCATCATTATCTCCTCCTCTAGGACTTGATTCAGCCGAAGTGATAAGATCATCGTGTACCTGCTTACGACGCCTGCTCCTGAGGAAGGTGTCATCTTCGGCAGCTTCCTCCTCCTGGACATCGCTGTCTTCAAGAACGTGTTGAACGTCCTCGGTTCCCTCAGAATCGTCATCGTCATCCTCCAATACCAAGCCGCTCTCGGGTGAGGGAGGATAGCATTGGGCAACAATGGGAGCCTGCAGAAGGAAAGAAACTTATAAGGCACAGACAGGAAAAGAAATAATAACAATAAACAAGGAGCAGTAAGGTTACCTCGGACGGGAGGTGTTTGAGATCATAAGGAGGACGAGCCGACGTCAAGACAATGGTGTCCTTCGTACTAAGGCATGTTAGGCGACGAACTTCGTCTCGAAGCTCATCTGTCGACAGGTCGGCAGAGTTGATCCTTGACTTGTCGCTTTTGCCAGTATAACGCCACATCTGGTGAGGGCGGGACATCAGTGGCTGCACTTGACGTTGTAGGAACACTGAAACTACTTCAGTGCCGCACATCGTCAGGCCTCCTGAATTCTTCAAAGTAACTATCTGCTCAAACAGTTCATCGGCTGTTGCCTTTTCTTCGGGAGAAAGGGCGTTTTGCCAAGATTTCTTCTTTTGAGCAACCAAGACGTCATCCCAAAGAGGGAGATTTGAACGCCGCCCAGGAACAGCGGGATCTCGCAGGTAGAACCACTTGTTGCGCCAGCCCTGGACGGATTCCTTCATCGGGTAGTCGAAGTAATCGACCTCCTTCCTAACGACGAAGCCAACGCCACCGACAACGGGGGGGCCATTACTGTCGTTGTGACGCTTCACGTAGAAAATCTTCCTCCAAAGGCCCCAGTGAGGCTCAATGCCGAGGAAGGCCTCGCAGACGGTAATGAAAATGGAAAGGTGGAGGATGGAATTTGGGGTCAGCTGCCAGAGCTGAATCCCATAGAAGAAAAGGAGGGAGCGAAGAAACTCGTGGGCCGGAAGAGAAAGGCCACGGAACAAGAAAGCAGCAAACATAACAGTGAAGCCCTTCGGGGGCTTTGGGCGAGAAACTGAACCTGGGAGACGAATGTCATCCTCAGATGCGGAGATGAAGCCGAGAGCAAGGAGTTTGTTGATGTCGCGGTTGGAAATGGCGGAGGCGCTCCAATCACGGCTAACTTTGCCCGCCTCTGACGTACTGCCGCTCTTCTTCTTGCCCATGGTGAACGGAGCTTCTGACGAAGAGGTAGAGGAACAGGAAGGCTTGAAGGACAAAATGAGCAGTAAACGGGGTAAAAGATAAAAAAGAGAGGAGGCTCCCTATTTATCCCGTAAGAATTTGCGCCCAATCGTGGCCATAACTCCACAAAGCATCGTGGGGAGTGGGGCAGATCTGACCGTACATGTGGCGCTTGAAGAAGGAGTGGAACCGGCGGCCCATTATTCCCACGTCGCGCGAAAATTGAGGAGACGCCTCGATCGCCACGCGTGCATTAATCAAGCCCTAAAACCTGCCCGCGTAGAGCTAGGGTGGGCCCGTTAGGTCAAGTCCTGTCAATCGGCCCACAGCAGTTACACGT
Source organism: Lolium perenne (assembly GCF_019359855.2). Lineage (NCBI taxonomy): Eukaryota > Viridiplantae > Streptophyta > Magnoliopsida > Poales > Poaceae > Lolium > Lolium perenne. The sequence continues at coordinate 311,595,109 of NC_067245.2, forward strand.
CAGGTCAAGTCCTGTCAATTGGCCCGCAACAGTGACGTCATATAAAAAAAAGAAACACAGAAGCATCCGAAGGAAAAAATGAAAAGTTATCGGGTGAAAGACTTGAGTCTACGCACAGATTGCAAGCATCTGTACCTAGACTCGGGGGCTACTCCCATCGGGAGCGCTGACGCGCACCCGATAAAATCAAGACTCGACAGAATAAGCAGTCGAAGGAAGAAGGATTGAGTCTGCACTCGGTTACAAGCGCTTGCACCTAGACACTCCCATCGGGAGTGCATGATGCACACCCAATAAAAGTTTTTTGCACTCCAGGATCATGCCCGGGGACTTGATTCTGTGTAGGGTAACGTTGTTTTGCCCTCGGCAGTTAACCAACAAAAGTTGGGCACGTTACTAATTATCCTTTGCATAAAGAAAATATATCGGATGACCTATGAAGACCTGTGAAAAACATCGACAGAGGAAAATATTCGAGTAGTACAACTTGAGTCTACGCACGGATTACCAGCATCCGTACCTAGACTCGGGGGCTACTCCCATCGGGAGCGCTGACGCACACCCGATAAAATAAAGACGGAGCAAATTCAAGATAAGCAAAGAGCATCAGGAGAAGACATGCATTAGTCTCTACCCGAACTATCTTCGGCTAGACACTCGGGGGCTACTGACGTGGGCACTACCCTTCGAGTAATGAACGTTGCCCTATCCTGTATTGACTAATTGGAGGCCCATGAAGACACCCGAAGGCTAGATGGGCCACCTGGACAGCGCACCGGAAGAAACCTTGGCGGGCAAGACAAGGAAGCGGTCAACAAGGAAAGATTAGATCTAAAAGTGCTGTAAACCTAGTCGTACTCGGTTAGGACCCTTGAGACCTGGCCTCCTATATAAAGGCCAGGAGAGGGGCTGCCGAGGGACACGAACAATCTTAACGATCATAGCCAGAAAAAGCTTAGAGCTAGGTAACCCTAGCAGTAGTGATCTCGACGAGGTCTTAGCCGAACTATTCGGCACCCCATTGTAACCCATTGTCATCATAATCAAGAACAGACAGGCAGGACGTAAGGGTTTTACCTCATCGAGGGCCCCGAACCTGGGTAAATCGCTCTCCCCGCTTGTCTGTGAACCGATGTCTCGTGTCAGCTTGCAGGATTCCATCAACCCTAAGCCCCTATCGGAGGGTATTGGCGAGGAGTACCCTCGACACCTCCAAGAGCAGAGGTTTGTAGAACAGCAGCAAGTTTTCCCTTATGTGGATCACCCAAGGTTTATCGAACTCAGGGAAGAAGAAGTCTCTTGTGTCCCCAACACACCCAATACACTTGTCAGATGTATAGGTGCACTAGTTCGGCGAAGAGATAGTGAAATACAAGTGGTATGGATGTATATGAGTGGTAATAGCAATCTGAGTAAAATATGGCAGCGAGTAAACATACAGCAGAACTTGTTGGAAATGGTGTTTCAATGCTTAGAAACAAGGCCTAGGGATCATATTTTCACTAGTGGACACTCTCAACATTGCAATCATAAGGGAATATAAATAAGCACTTCACTATGCTATTCTGAATTACTCTTTGGCAAGATAACGAACACTAATTCATCATGTAGGCAAACCTTAAAGATGTATTCCCAAGTACTAATAAACACCCCACGCTGTTACTGTGAGCATTCATAGGAGGTACTAACACACCACAATTGCATAGAGACATCCAACTCAAATCATAACTCAGTGAACAAGTATTCTATGAAATATAGCCTAAGAGACACACACGGTGCACACACTGTCACCTTTACACACGTGGGACAAGGAGTCTCCGGAGATCACATAAGTAAAATCCACTTGAATAGCATAACGACATCTAGATTACAAAGCTCATCATGTGGATCTCAATCATGTAAGGCAGCTCATGAGATCATTGTATTGAAGTACATGGGAGAGAGAGATGAACCACATAGCTACCGGTACAGCCCTTAGCCTCGATGGAGAACTACTCCCTCCTCATGGGAGACAGCAGCGGTGATGAAGATGGCGGTGGTGTCGATGGAGATGCCTTCCGGGGGCACTTCCCCGTCCCGGCGGCGTGCCGGAACAGAGACTTCTGTCCCCCAGATCTTGGCTTCGCGATGGCGGCGGCTTTGGAAGGTTTCTCGTACCGTGGCTTATCCCCTCGAAGTTTTTAGGTCAGGACGGCTTAAATAGGCGGAGAAACGGAGTCGGAGGGCTGACGAGGCAGCCAGACAATAGGGGGGCCCCCACTTGGGCCACGCCGCCCACACGTGTGGGGCCCACAGGGCTCCCCTCTGGTGCCTCTCCGATGTTCTGGAAGCTTCGTGGAATTATAAGATGCTGGGCGTTGATTGCGTCCAATTCCGAGAATATTTCCTTACTAGTATTTCTGAAACCAAAAACAGCAGAAAACAGGAACTGGCACTTCGGCATCTCGTCAATAGGTTAGTTCCGGAAAACGCATAAAAACATTATAAAGTATGAACAAAACATGTAGGTATTGTCATAAAACAAGCATGGAACATCAGAAATTATAGATACGTTGGAGACGTATCAACTGCAAGAATCATGCTAGGTCACATGTTGGTCCCTATGAGTGTCAAGGCCCTCTTGCGGAGGTTGATCACGAGTTGCCTGCAGATTTTGCTGATTTTCTCGCCATGCACGCAGAGATCCGTGACAGCAATGTTCATGAGCAACTTCAAGCAGATCTCGTTGAGCATTTGTGGAGGATCAAAGGAAATACCGTGGCACCTTGATGTAGAATCTAGCCCTATTTATTATATTTGTTTACTTGTTTTATTGTTTGTTGTAATTTAATTTGAAAACAATCCTCGCAAACATTTTTATTCATATGCTATATTTGATAAATGGTTCTGTGTTAAAAAATATTTTAAATGTTTGGGGGCGGCGTTTGGGGGACGCGGCTGGGGAGCGATGTCCCCCAAAGACGGCACGAACAAAACATGTCCCCCAAACGCGCGGTTTGGGGGACGCTTTGGGGGACGCGGCTGGAGATGCTCTTATGCTCTGCTTTCCATCAAATTGCACACGGAGAAGCGTGCCGCTCGAAAGAAAATGCAGGCTGCTCGCTGTCGGATCAAGGGTTGGAGAACAATAAGTTTTGGAGCTGAAACCAGATGCTGGTTTCGCGTCGAGCTGCCGTGACCCGTCCGTCAGGACCGTGTCTTCAGTTTGGAGAAGCTTGCCAGGTGCACGACATGTACGTGTGGAGTAGAATCGTGCTAGATGGGGGATAAGGGCATCTCCAACCGGGTGACCCAAACAGACGCGATGGGCCGTCCATTTTGGGCCGTTTAGGTGGCCGCGCGGACGTGCGGATGGAGCCCCGCGTCCGCGCGTCCGTTTGGGTCGCGCCCTGCGCCCAACGCAGCGGCCACCCATTTGGCCATTTGGCATATTTATTTGAGAAATAGGCCATCTGGCCACGCATACTTATAAATAGTATCTAACAAATATAGAATAATATCTTGAAATTATAGAATAATATCAAATAAACTGTTGCATGATGAAGAAATGAAATGTGGCATAGTTCGAAGAAATATAAAAATTACAAATTGAGATTGTCAACTCAATTTGGGCGCTCTAGGATCTCCTTCTGCCTCTTCTCGAACCAAGCTCTCTTCGCCTCGCTCATGTTGGTCAAGTCGGTGTTCATGATCAGGTTGTCCTCGGCTTGCTGTTTTAGCTCAACTTCCTTCGCCTTCAACTCAACCTCTTGGGCCCTTGCCATTGCTATGAGCTCAATTTCTCTCTCTTTGAGCTCAATTTATCTAGCTTTGGTCTTGGCTTTGACCTCTTCAATCTCAAGCTTCTTCTTTTGGACATCGAAGTAGTTCTTCCTGTCCTCATCTTTCTCCTGGCGCCTTCTCTCATCCCTCTTGTCCATGGACACCTCTCTGTCGGCATGCATCTCCTTCAAAGTGCCAAAAAATAGCATGGACGAGGCATCACGCTTCAAGTCGGCTTTGGTTGCCTTGTGGCCGCGAGGACGACTTGCACGAGAAGCGGAGCTACCGCAAGGCTGCCCACCATCAAGGTCAATGACCGTGGGATCTTTGGCGGCCTTGTTGCCAGTCAAGGTTGCCATGTACCCCTCGAACCCCTCCTGGAACTTGGGGGTGCCATGGAGTTGCTTCCAACAATGAGGGAAGGAAAAGGTCTTGTCTCCATTGTTGCCTTTGTACCATTCCAAAGCTTGCCACACCTAGAGCAAAGTGATGACCCACAAGTATAGGGGATCGCAACAGTCTTCGTGGGAAGTAAAACCCAAATTTATTGATTCGACACAAGGGGAGGTAAAGAATACTTATAAGCCTTAACAACTGAGTTGTCAATTCAGCTGCACCTGGAAAAGCACTAGTAACAGGGGTGATGTGAAAGCAGCAGTAATATGAGAGCAATAGTAACAGTAACGCAGCAGCATTAGCAATAACACAGAGGCGATGGCACCAGAAGATAGTTGATACTACTTCCAATGACATAGAGAACGAGTATATGATGATGAGAGATGGACCGGGGTTCCCAGCGATCTACACTAGTGGTAACTCTCCAATAACAAGTGACAAGTGTTGGGTGAACAAATTACAGTTGGGCAATTGATAGGATTGAAATAGCATAAAGACAGAATATCAAGATTATTAATCATGTAGGCATGTTTTCCATATATAGTCATACGTGCTCGCAATGAGAAACTTGTACAACATCTTTTGTCCTACAAGCCGGTGGCAGCCGGGCCTCAAGGGAATCTACTGGCTATTGATAACCCACAAGTATAGGGGATCGTAGCAGTCTTCGAGGGAAGTAAAACCCAAATTTATTGATTCGATACAAGGGGAGGTAAAGAATACTTATAAGCCTTAACAACTGAGTTGTCAATTCAGCTGCACCTGGAAAAGCACTAGTAACAGGGGTGATGTGAAAGTAGCAGTAATATGAGAGCAATAGTAACAGTAACACAGCAGCAGTAATAGTAACACAGGAGCAATGGCACCGGAAAATAGTTGATACTACTTCCAATGACATATAGAACGAGTATATAATGATGAGAGATGGACCGGGGTTCCCAGCGATCTACACTAGTGGCAACGCTCCAATAAGTGACAAGTGTTGGGTGAACAAATTACAGTTGGGCAATTGATAGGATTGATAAAGCATTAAGAAAGAACATCAATTCATTAATCATGTAGGCATGTTTTCCATATATAGTCATACTAGCTCGCAATGAGAAACTTGTACAACATCTTTTGTCCTACCAGCCGGTGGCAGCCGGGCCTCAAGGGAATCTACTGGATATTAAGGTACTCCTTTTAATAGAGCACCGGAGCAAAGCATTAACACTTGGTGAAAACATGTGATCCTCGTACCTACGCCTTCCCCTCCGGTTGTCCCGATTCTTGTCACTTCGGGGCCTTTGGTTCCGGACAGTGACATGTGCATACAACTTATAGATACAATCTAAGCAATAATTATAAAGCTCAAATCTAAGATCATGCCACTCGGGCCCTAGTGACAAGCATTAAGAATAACAAGATTGCAGCAACAATAACTTCACAAACTTTATAGATAGACTAATCATAATGTATCATCCATCGGATCCCAACAAACACAACACCGATTCCATCAGATGAATCTCAATCATGTAAGGCAGCTCATGAGATCATTGTATTGAAGTACATGGAGGAGAGAATACCAACTAGCTACTGCTAGAACCCGTAGTCCATGGGGGAACTACTCACGGAGCATGATAGAGGCGGTGGCGTCGATGGAGATGGCTTCCGGGGGCACTTCCCCGTCCCGGCAGGGTGCCGGAACAGAGACTTCTGTCCCCCGAATTGGAGTTTCGCGATGGCAGCGGCGCCCCTGGAGTCTTTCTGGAGTTTCGTCAAAAGGTATCGAGTTTTTAGGTCGAAAGGGCTTATATAGGTGAAGATGCGGCGCAGGAGGGGCGATAGGGTGGCCCCACACCAGGCCGGCGCGGCCAGGGTGTAGCCCGCGCGGCCCACATGTGTGGTGGCCCCCTGGCTCTCCTCCGACTCTCCTTCGGTGTTCTGGAGCCTTCCGGGAAAAATAAGATCTTTGGCGTTGATTTCGTCCAATTCCGAGAATATTGCCCGAACAGCCTTTCTGGAACCAAAAACAGCAGAAAACAGGAACTGGCACTGTGGCATCTTGTTAATAGGTTAGTTCCGGAAAACGCATAAAAACATTATAAAGTGCGAGCAAAACATGTAAGTATTGTCATAAAACAAGCATGGAACATCAGAAATTATGGATACGTTGGAGACGTATCAACATCCCCAAGCTTAGTTCCTACTCGTCCTCGAGTAGGTAAATGATAAAAAGTATAATTTCTGTAGTGACATGCTACTTACATAACCTTGATCATACTATTACAAAGCATATGAGATGAATGAAGTGACTCAAGGCAATGGTCTATAGTTGCTAACAAATAGATAACATATAGCAAAACTTTTCATGAAGAGTACTTTCAAGACAAGCATCAAAAGTCTTGCACAAGAGTTAACTCATAAAGCAATAGATTCAAAGTAAACGCATCGAAGCAACACAAAGGAAGATATAAGTTTCAGCGGTTGCTTTCAACTTTGAACATGCATATCTCATGGATAATTGTCAACATAAAGTAATATGATGAATGCAAATAAGCAAGTATGTAAGAATCAATGCACAGTTAACACAAGTGTTTGCTTCTAAGATGGAAGGAAGTAGGTAAACTGACTCAACATAAAGTAAAAGAAAGGCCCTTCGTAGAGGGAAGCATTGGTTGCTATATTTGTGCTAGAGCTTTGGTTTTGAAAACATAAAGAGAGCATAAAAGTAAAGTTTTGAGAGGTGTTTGTTGTTGTCAACGAATGGTAGTGGGCACTCTAACCCCCTTGCCAGACAAACCTTCAAAGAGCGGCTCCCATTTTATTTTATTTTTGGGTGGCACTCCTTCCAACCTTTCTTTCACAAACCATGGCTAACCGAATCCTCGGGTGCCTTCCAACAATCTCATACCATGAAGGAGTGCCCTTTTATTTTAGTTTTATTATGATGATGACACTCCTCCCCACCTTTGCTTTCTCAAGCCATGGCTAACCGAATCCTTCGGGTGCCGTCCAACAATCACATACCATGGAGGAGTGTCTATTTTTGTTAATTAATTTGGGACTGGGAATCCCATTGCCAGCTCTTTTTGCAAAATTATTGGATAAGCGGATGAAGCCACTAGTCCATTGGTGAAAGTTGCCCAACAAGATTGAAAGATAAACACCACATACTTCCTCACGAGCTATAAAACATTGACACAAATTGAGAAGCATTTTGAATTGTTTAAAGGTAGCACTCAAGTAATTTACTTTGGAATGGCGGAGAAATACCATGTAGTAGGTAGGTATGGTGGAAACAAATGGCATAGGTTTTGGCTCAAGGATTTTGGATGCATGAGAAGTATTCCCTCTCGATACAAGGCTTAGGCTAGCAAGGTTATTTGAAGCAAACACAAGTATAAACCGGTACAGCAAAACTTACATAAGAACATATTGCAAGCATTATAATACTCTACACTGTCTTCCTTGTTGCTCAAACACTTTTACCAGAAAATATCTAGACCTTAAGAGAGACCAATCATGCAAACCAATTTTAACAAGCTCTACAGTAGTTCTCCACTAATAGGTTTAAACTACATGAAAAAACTTAATCATGATCTACTTGAGAGCTCAAAACAATTGCCAAGTATCAAAATATTCAAGACAACATGAGGCATTTTCTGTTTCCAACCAAATAACCATAAGTATTGTAGCTTCCAACTTTTGTCATTGAACATTAAAAGTAAAACAAAGAACAAGTGTTCATATGAAAAAGCGGAGCGTGTATCTCTCCCAAATAAGGATTGCTAGGATCCGATCTTATTCAAACAAAAACAAAAATAAAAGCACACAGACGCTCCGAGTAAAGCACATATGATGTGACCGAATAAAAATATAGTTTCAATAGAAGTGACCTGATAGGTTGATGAAGAAGGGGATGCCTTGGGCATCCCCAAGCTTAGACGCTTGAGTCTCCTTGAAATATGCAGGGATGAACCACGGGGGCATCCCCAAGCTTAGACTTTTCACTCTTCTTGATCATATATCATCCTCCTCTCTTGACTCTTGAAAACTTCCTTCACACCAAACTTCTCATAAACTTCATTAGAGGGGTTAGTACTCAAAAAATTTGATCCACCTTGGTCCTGTAGTGAAACATTGCAAGAACTCAATAAAACATTAGCTACAGCTCTCCACGTCTAGAAAGCCTTGCTTAAAGTCCACAAGAGACAATGCAAAAAAAAAAAGACAGAATCTGCCAAAACAGAACAGCCAGTAAAGACGAATTTTAAACAGGTACTTACGTTGCTCAAATCAGAAAACTCAAAACTAATGAAAGTTGCGTACATATCAGGGGAACACGCACGTAAATTGGCAGATTTTTCTGAGTTACCTACAGAGAAAACATCCCAGATTCGTGACAAATAGAAATCTGTTTCTGCGCAGAAATCCAAATCTAGTATCAACCTTCTATTATAGGCTTCACTTGGCACAACAATGCAATAAAATAAAGATAAGGAGAGGTTGCTACAGTAGTAACAACTTCCAAAACACAACAAAACAGTAGCAAAATAAACACATGGGTTATCTCCCAAGAAGTGCTTTCTTTATAGCCATTAAGATGGGCTCAGCAATTTTAATGATGCACTCGCAAGAAATAAGAGTTGAAGCAAAAGAGAGCATCAAAAAGCAAATTCAAAACACATTTAAGTCTAACCCACTTCCTATGTATAGGAATCTTGTACACAAATAAATTCATGAAGAACAAAGTGACAAGCATAAGAAGATAAAACAAGAGTATCTTCAAAATTTTAAGCATATAGAGAGGTGTTTTAGTACCATGCAAATCTCTACAACCATATTTTCCTCTCTCATAATAATTTTCAGTAGCTTCATAAACAAACTCAACAATATAACTATCACATGCAGCATACTTTTCATGATCCACAAACACATAATTTTTATCAAGCTCAAAAATAGTGGGATTAAAACTTCCAAACTCACTTTTATCAATAATATAACAAGGTGATCGATCAATCTCAAGAGATATGGGACTCATAGATAAAGTCAAGAACTCTCCAATCCCATTTTCATTAGTAGTACAATTAATATTATCAAGTAACATAGGACCATCATCTAGAGATTTATCATAAACATTTGCTACGCAAAATTCTTTAGTACCATGCATTTCGACATCAGGCACAAACAAAGCATTATCATAAGATTTATCAAAATAGCATGGATTATCATAAATAACAGTAGCATAATTATTCTCACAAGTATTACTCATAGGTACTATTTCAAGAGAATCCACAGGAACATAACATTCAACCTCTTTCGGTAAGCATGGAGGACAATCAAATAGTGTAAGAGATAAAGAGTTACTCTCATTAGAAGGTTGGCATGGGTAGCTAATCCATTCTTCCTTCTTTTGTTCATCACTCTCCTCTTCTTTTTCATCCAATGAGCTTTCAGGTTCATCAATCTCCTCCTCTTTTTCATCCAATGAGCTTTCAGGTTCATCAATTTCTTCTTCCACAGGTTCCTGCAATTTGTGAGTGCATTCTTGTGCATTAATGAGTCTCTCTTTATAATCAATGATATAAGGATTATCACTGTAACTTTCATTGCAAAAATTAAGGATAGAAGAGACATAATCTTTAAGGTCCTTACAAACAACACAAGTTTCATAATTTTTAACCATGAATGATTCTATCTCAGAGGCTCCCATAAATATGACAAATTGTTCTACTTCTTCGAACCCAAAATGAATATAGCTATTCCGATTATAGTTCTTAATTAAAAATTCCTCACTAAAGCCACATTGAAATTTAAGATGTTTAGTGTCCTGTTGAGAGCAACAGTTTATATCATGGCGTTTAAGCAAAATTTTAGCAATTGTATTCAATTTTTCTGTCACAGCACTCATTACTTTACCAGTTCTTGATTCTCTATAATTATTATAATATTCTATAAGCTCCAAATAGGTTGTGGGTTCTCCCATAACAACAGTTTTTTAATTTTTCGGTTTTTCAAATTTTTATGGATTTTTTTTGGGTATATGAGAAAAGTAAAACAAGACAAAAAGAAACTAGAGAAAAGTAAACTAAACAAAATAATACTAGACAGAAATAAACTAAGCACAAATAAACAAAACAAAAGTAAACTAAGCAAAACAAAATAAAATAAAAACAAGAGAGAGGTAGAGTGTACTCCCCAGGTGAACTTATGAGTAGAGCTATGCCTCCCCGGCAACGGCGCCAGAAAACAGTCTTGATAACCCACAAGTATAGGGGATCGCAGCAGTCTTCGAGGGAAGTAAAACCCAAATTTATTGATTCGACACAAGGGGAGGTAAAGAATACTTATAAGCCTTAACAACTGAGTTGTCAATTCAGCTGCACCTGGAAAAGCACTAGTAACAGGGGTGATGTGAAAGCAGCAGTAATATGAGAGCAATAGTAACAGTAACACAGCAGCAGTAATAGTAACACAGGAGCAATGGCACCGGAAAATAGTTGATACTACTTCCAATGACATATAGAACGAGTATATAATGATGAGAGATGGACCGGGGTTCCCAGCGATCTACACTAGTGGCAACTCTCCAATAAGTGACAAGTGTTGGGTGAACAAATTACAGTTGGGAAATTGATAGGATTGATAACGCATTAAGAAAGAACATCAATTCATTAATCATGTAGTCATGTTTTCCATATATAGTCATACGTGCTCGCAATGAGAAACTTGTATAACATCTTTTGTCCTACCAGCCGGTGGCAGCCGGGCCTCAAGGGAATCTACTGGATATTAAGGTACTCCTTTTAATAGAGCACCGGAGCAAAGCATTAACACTTGGTGAAAACATGTGATCCTCATACCTACGCCTTCCCCTCCGGTTGTCCCGATTCTTGTCACTTCGGGGCCTTTGGTTCCGGACAGTGACATGTGCATACAACTTGTAGATACAATCTAAGCAATAATTATAAAGCTCAAATCTAAGATCATGCCACTCGGGCCCTAGTGACAAGCATTAAGCATAACAAGATTGCAGCAACAATAACTTCACAAACTTTATAGATAGACTAATCATAATGTATCATCCATCGGATCCCAACAAACACAACACCGATTCCATCAGATGAATCTCAATCATGTAAGGCAGCTCATGAGATCATTGTATTGAAGTACATGGAGGAGAGAATACCAACTAGCTACTGCTAGAACCCGTAGTCCATGGGGGAACTACTCACGGAGCATGATGGAGGCGGTGGCGTCGATGGAGATGGCTTCCGGGGGCACTTCCCCGTCCTGGCAGGGTGCCGGAACAGAGACTTCTGTCCCCCGAATTGGAGTTTCGCGATGGCGGCGGCGCCCCTGGAGTCTTTCTGGAGTTTCGTCAAAAGGTATCGAGTTTTTAGGTCGAAATGGCTTATATAGGCGAAGAGGCGGTGCAGGAGGGGCGACAGGGTGGCCCCACACCAGGCCGGCGCGGCCAGGGTGTAGCCCGCGCGGCCCACATGTGTGGTGGCCGCCTGGCTCTCCTCCGACTCTCCTTCGGTGTTCTGGAGCCTTCCGGGAAAAATAAAATCTTTGGCGTTGATTTCGTCCAATTCCGAGAATATTGCCCGAACAGCCTTTCTGGAACCAAAAACAGCAGAAAACAGGAACTGGCACTGTGGCATCTTGTTAATAGGTTAGTTCCGGAAAACGCATAAAAACATTATAAAGTGCGAGCAAAACATGTAAGTATTGTAATAAAACAAGCATGGAACATCAGAAATTATGGATACGTTGGAGACATATCAGCTATTAAGGTACTCCTTTTAATAGAGCACCGGAGCAAAGCATTAACACTTGGTGAAAACATGTGATCCTCATATCACAGCCTTCCCCTCCGGTTGTCCCAATTTCTGTCACTTTGGGGCCTTGGGTTCCGGACAACAATATGTGCAAACAACTTGTAGATACAATCTAAGCAATAATTATAGAGCTTAAATCTAAGATCATGCCACTCGGGCCCTAGTGACAAGCATTAAGCATAACAAGATTGCAGCAACAATAACTTCACAAACTTTATAGATAGACTAATCATAATGTATCATCCATCGGATCCCAACAAACACAACACCGATTACATCAGATGGATCTCAATCATGTAAGGCAGCTCATGAGATCATTGTATGGAAGTACATGGGAGAGAGAGTACCAACTAGCTACTGCTAGAACCCGTAGTCCATGGGGGAACTACTCACGGAGAATGATGGAGGCGATGGCGTCGATGGAGATGGCTTCCGGGGGCACTTCCCCGTCCCGGCAGGGTGCCGGAACAGAGACTTCTGTCCCCCGAATTGGAGTTTCGCGATGGCGGCGGTGCCCCTGGAGTCTTTCTGGAGTTTCGTCAATCAGTATCGCGTTTTTAGGTCGAAAGGGCTCTTATAGGCAATGAGGCGGCGCAGGAGGGGCACCAGGGCGCCCTCCCCATAGGCCGGCGCGGCTAGGGGCCTGCCCGCGCGGCCCTGTGGTGTGGGGGCCCTAGGCCTCCTCTCCGTCTCCCCTTCGGTGTTCTGGTCCGTCTCGGTGAACTATGATGTTTGGTCTTCGTTTCGTCGAATTCCGAGAATATTGCCCGAACAGCCTTTCTGGAACCAAAAACAGCAGAAAACAGAACTGGCACTTCGGCATCTTGTTAATAGGTTAGTTCCGGAAAACGCATAAAAACATTATAAAGTGTGAGCAAAACATGTAGGTATTGTCATAAAACAAGCATGGAACATCAGAAATTATAGATATGTTGGAGACGTATCAGCATCCCCAAGCTTAGTTCCTACTCACCCTCGAGTAGGTAAACGATAAAAAGAATAATTTCTGTAGTGACATGCTACTTACATAACCTTGATCATACTATTGTAAAGCATATGAGATGAATGTAGTGACTCAAGGCAATGATCTACAGTTGCTAACAAATAGATAACATATAGCAAAACTTGTCATGAATAGTACTTTCAAGACAAGCATCAAAAGTCTTGCATAAGAGTTAACTCATAAAGCAATAAATTCAAAGTAAAGGCATCGAAGCAACACAAAGGAAGATATAAGTTTCAGCAGTTGCTTTCAACTTTCAACATGCATATCTCATGGATAATTGTCAACACAAAGTAATATGATGAATGCAAATAAGCAAGTATGTAAGAATCAATGCACAGTTGACACAAGTGTTTGCTTCTAAGATGGAAGGAAGTAGGTAAACTGACTCAACATAAAGTAAAAGAAAGGCCCTTCGCAGAGGGAAGCATGGATTAAATCATGTACTAGAGCTTTTTAAGTTTTGAAATCATATAGAGAGCATAAAAGTAAAGTTTTGAGAGGTGTTTGTTGTTGTCAACGAATGGTAGTGGACACTCTAACCCCCTTGCTAGACAGACCTTCAAAGAGCGGCTCCCATGATGTAGTTTATTTTTATTTTTGGGTGACACTCCTTCCAACCTTTGCTTTCACAAGCCATGGCTAACCGAATCCTCGGGTGCCTTCCAACATTTCACATACCATGAAGGAGTGTCTATTTATTTTAGTTTTATTTAGATGACACTCCTCCCCACCTTTGCTTTCTCAAGCCATGGCTAACCGAATCCTCGGGTGCCTTCCAACATTTCACATACCATGAAGGAGTGTCTATTTATTTTAGTTTTATTTAGATGACACTCATCCCCACCTTTGCTTTCTCAAGCCATGGCTAACCGAATCCTCTGGTGCCTTCCAACATTTCACATACCATGGAGGAGTGTCTATTTGTGATTAATTGGGGCTGGGAACCCCATTGCCAGCTCTTTTTGCAAAATTATTGGATAAGCGGATGAAGCCACTAGTCCATTGGTGAAAGCTGCCCAACAAGATTGAAACATAAAACACCACATACTTCCTGATGAGCTATAAAACATTGACACAAATAAGAGATGATAAATTTTGAATTTTTTAAAGGTAGAACATGAAGTATTTACTTGGAATGGCAGGAAATACCATATAGTAGGTAGGTATGGTGGACACAAATGGCATAGGTTTTGGCTCAAGGTTTTGGATGCACGAGAAGCATTTCCTCTCAGTACAAGGCTTTGGCTAGCAAGGTTGTTTGAAGCAATCACAAGTATGAACCGGTACAGCAAAACTTACATAAGAACATATATTGCAAGCATTATAAGACTCTACACTATCTTCCTTGTTGCTCAAACACTTTTACCAGAAAATATCTAGACCTTAGAGAGACCAATCATGCAAACCAATTTCAACAAGCTCTACGGTAGTTCTCCACTAATAGGTTTAAACTACATGATGCATGAGTAAAAATGATCTACTTGAGAGCTCAAAACAATTGCCAAGTATCAAATTATTCAAGACAATATGAGGCATTTTCTGTTTCCAACCAAATAGCAATAAATGCAACAGCTTCCAACTTTTGTCATTGAACATTAAAATTAAAACGAAGAACACCAGTGTTCATACGAAAAAGTGGAGCGTGTCTCTCTCCCACACAAGGATGTCTAGGATCCGATTTTATTCAAACAAAAACAAAAATAAAAACACACAGACGCTCCAAGTAAAGCACATAAGATGTGACCGAATAAAAATATAGTTTCAATAGAAGAAACCTGATAAATTGTTGATGAAGAAGGGGATGCCTTAGGCATCCCCAAGCTTAGACGCTTGAGTCTTCTTGAAATATGCAGGGATGAACCACGGGGGCATCCCCAAGCTTATACTTTTTACTCTTCTTGATCATATATCATCCTCCTCTCTTGACCCTTGAAAACTTCCTTCACACCAAACTTCTCATAAACTTCATTAGAGGGGTTAGTACTCAAAAAACTTTAATCCACTTTAGTCCTGTAGTGACACATTGGAAGAACTCAATAAAAGATTAGCTACAGCTCTCCACGTCTAGAAAGCCTCACTTAAAGTCCACAAGAGACAATGCAAAAAACAGAGACAGAATCTGTCAAAACAGAACAGCCAGTAAAGATGAATTTTTATGAGGTACTTCCGTTACTCAAATCAGAAAACTCAAAACTAATGAAAGTTTCGTACATATCAGAGAAACACGCACGTAAATTGGCAGATTTTTCTGAGTTACCTACAGAGAACCCTGCCCAAATTCGTGACAGATAGAAATCTGTTTTTGCGCGGAAATCCGAATCTAGTATCAACCTTCTATTAGAGACTTCACTTGGCACAACATTGCAATAAAATAAAGATAAGGAGAGGTTTCTACAGTAGTAACAACTTCCAAGATAGAACAAAACAGTAGCAAAATAAAGACATGGGTTATCTCCCAAGAAGTGCTTTCTTTATAGCCGTTAAGATGGGCTCAGCAATTTTAATGATGCACTCGCAAGAAATAAGAGTTGAAGCAAAAGAGAGTATCAAAAAGCAAATTAAAAACACATTTAAGTCTAACACACTTCCTATGCATAGGAATCTTGTACACAAATAAATTCATGAAGAACAAAGTGACAAGCATAGGAAGATAAAACAAGAGTAACTTCAAAAGTTTCAGCATATAGAGAGGTGTTTTAGTACCATGCAAATTTATACAACCATATTTTCCTCTCTCATAATAATTTTCAGTAGCTTCATGAATAAACTCAACAATATAACTATCACATAAAGCATGCTTTTCATGATCCATAAACACATAATTTTTATCAAGCTCAAAAATAGTGGGATTAAAACTTTCAAACCCACTTTTATCAATAACATAACAAGATGATTGATCAATCTCAAGAGATATGGGACTCCTACATAAAGTCAAGAACTCTCCAATCCCATTTTCATTAGTAGTAAAATTAATATTATCAAGTAACATAGGACCATCATCTAGAGCTTTATCATAAACATTTGCTAAGCAAAATTCTTTAGTATCATGCATTTCGACATCAGGCACAAACAAAGCATTATCATAAGATTTATCAAAATAGCATGGATTATCATAAATAACAGTAGCATAATTATTCTCACAAGTTTTACTCATAGGTACTATTTTAAGAGAATCCACAGGAACATAACATTCAACCTCCTTTGGTAAGCATGGAGGACAATCAAATAGTGTAAGAGATAAAGAGTTACTCTCATTAGAAGGTTGGCATGGGTAGCTAATCCATTCTTCCTCCTTTTGTTCATCATTCTCCTCTTCTTTTTCATCCAATGAGCTTTCAGGTTCATCAATTTCCTCCTCTTTTTCATCCAATGAGCTTTCAGGTTCATCAATTTCTTCTTCCACAGGTTCCTGCAAATTGTGAGTGCATTCTTGTGCATTAATGAGTCTCTCTTTATAATCAATGATATAAGGATTATCACTGTAACTTTCTATGCAAAAATTAATGATAAAAGAGACATAATCTTTAAGGTCCTTACAAACAATACAAGTTTCATAATTTTTAGACATGAAGGATTCTATCTCAGAGTCTCCCATAAATAAGACAAATTGTTCTACTTCTTCGAACCCAAGATGAATATAGTTATTCCAATTATAGTTCTTAATTAAAACTTCTTCACTAAAGCCACATTAATTTCAGATGTTTAGTATCCTCTTTAGAGCAACAATTTATATCATGGCGTTTAAGCAAGATTTTAGCAATTGTATTCAATTTTTCTATCACAACACTCATGACTTTACCCGTTCTTGATTCTCTATAATTATTATATATTTCAATAAGCTCCAAATAGGTTGTGGGTTCCCCCATAACAACAGTTTTTAATTTTTCGGTTTTTCAAATTTTTATGGATTTTTGGGTATATGAGAAAAATAAGCAAAACAAAAAGAAACTAAGCAAAATAATACTAGACAGAAATAAACTAAACACAAATAAACTAGACAAAAGTAAACTAAGCAAAACAAAATAAAACAAAATAAAAACAGAGAGAGAGGTAGAGTGTACTCCCCAGGTGAACTTATGAGTAGAGCTATGCCTCCCCGGCAACGGCGCCAGAAAATAGTCTTGATGACCCACAAGTATAGGGGATCGCAACAGTCTTCGAGGGAAGTAAAACCCAAATTTATTGATTCGACACAAGGGGAGGTAAAGAATACTTATAAGCCTTAACAACTGAGTTGTCAATTCAGCTGCACCTGAAAAAGCACTAGTAATAGGGGTAATGTGAAAGCAGCAGTAATATGAGAGCAATAGTAACAGTAACATAGCAGCAGTAGCAATAACACAGATGCGATGGCACCAGAAGATAGTTGATACTACTTCCAATGACATATAGAACGAGTATATGATGATGAGAGATGGACCGGGGTTCCGAGTGATCTACATTAGTGGTAACTCTCCAATAACAAGTGACAAGTGTTGGGTGAACAAATTACAGTTGGACAATTGATAGGATTGAAATAGCATTAAGATAGAATATCAAGATTATTAATCATGTAGGCATGTTTTCCATATATAGTCATACGTGCTCACAATGAGAAACTTTTACAACATCTTTTGTCCTACCAGCCGGTGGCAGCCGGGCCTCAAGGGAATCTACTGGCTATTAAGGTACTCCTTTTAATAGAGCACCGGAGCAAAGCATTAACACTTGGTGAAAACATGTGATCCTCATATCACAGCCTTCCCCTCCGGTTGTCCTAATTTCTGTCACTTTGGGGCCTCAGGTTCCGGACAACAATATGTGCAAACAACTTGTAGATACAATCTAAGCAATAATTATAGAGCTTAAATCTAAGATCATGCCACTCGGGCCCTAGTGACAAGCATTAAGCATAACAAGATTGCAGCAACAGTAACTTCACAAACTTTATAGATAGACTAATCATAATGTATCATCCATCGGATCCCAACAAACACAACATCGATTACATCAGATGGATCTCAATCATGTAAGACAGCTCATGAGATCATTGTATTGAAGTACATGGGGAGAGAGTACCAACTAGCTACTGCTAGAACCCGTAGTCCATGGGGGTACTACTCACGGAGCATGATGGAGGCGATGGCGTCGATGGAGATGGCTTCCGGGGGCACTTCCCCGTCCCGGCAGGGTGCCGGAACAGAGACTTCTGTCCCCCGAATTGGAGTTTCGTGATGGCGGCGCCCCTGGAGTCTTTCTGGAGTTTCGTCAATCGGTATCGTGTTTTTAGGTCGAAGGGGCTCTTATAGGCGAAGAGGCGGCGCAGGAGGGGCACCAGGGCGCCCTCCCCATAGGCCGGCGCGGCCAGGGGCCTGCCCGCGCGGCCCTGTGGTGTGGGGGCCCTGGGCCTCCTCTCCGTCTCCCCTTCGGTGTTCTGGTCCGTCTCGGTGAATTATGATGTTTGGTCTTCGTTTCGTCGAATTCCGAGAATATTGCCCGAACAGCCTTTCTGGAACCAAAAACAACAGAAAACAGGAACTGGCACTTCGACATCTTGTTAATAGGTTAGTTCCGGAAAACGCATAAAAACATTATAAAGTGTGAGAAAAACATGTAGGTATTATCATAAAACAAGCATGAAACATCAGAAATTATAGATACGTTGGAGACGTATCACAAAGCAAGACAACAATGATAAACATATGTGCAAACATTGGATGACTAAGTTGAAGTTTAAGAATCATACCAAGTCCTTCACACCCATGCCACTAACGGGGATCCGCTTCACGTGTTCATACGCCGCCTGAAACTTGTTGCATTCCGTTTGAATTGCTCCCCACCTCTTTTGGAGCGATATCTCGCTGCGGTCGCTCTCAAATGGCTCATGTCCATATTTGCGATGATCATGGAAGTAATCATAGATCCGGCGCCAGAATGCGGTCCCCTTCTGCTCGGCACCCGTCAATGCATCTTGCCCGATGGTCAACCATCCATCGACGAGCACCTTGTCCTCCTTCTCCGTGTATTTGCTGGTTCTTTTGCTTACGCGGCGACCTCCAGCTTGTGCAGCTGCGGCTTGCTTGAGCTCCTGACCGAACAACGGCTCGTCGTCGATGTTAATGCTGCCGGGACAGGCAGTGCTGTCCTGCTGTGTGTCAATGGGAGGTGGCTGGGGAGCCTGCTCGGTTGAAGCATAGGGCATGGTGGTCGGCATTGTCTGCGTGTAGGACGAAGGGGCCTGCATCGGAGGCGGTGCGCGCTCGGCCGACAAATCGTCGAGCAGGTTGCGTGCTCCGGCCATCGCTGCTGATCCCATGTGCTTGGGGCCTTTGGAGTTTGCCGGCGCACGGTTCAGGTCAATGGACGAAGGAGACGGCCCCGTGAAGGACTCGCCCACCTCCGGTGACCCATCCCGTGACGGGTACGCGTACCGCGCCGACTGCGCCCCCAATTCCTGCGGGCCGGGCGTGTACCCAAACGGGGCAGTCGGCAGGGATGTCGACCTTGGAGGAAGGGGCCGGGTCACAGACGAGGCCGAGCTCCCCCCCCCCCCCCCCCGAGGCCGTGCCGGCGCCCGGGAGGATCAAGTGTTGAGCGAGCGCTGCGTGGCCGTAAAAGAGCATGGCATGCTCTTGCATGACGTTCACCTTCGCCTTCGTCTTGAGTTGGAGGAGCTGCTCCGCCGCCCGCTGCCGCTCCTCCGCGGAAGCGACATCCCTCTTCCGTTGCTCGAGCGCCCTGCGGCGGTCGCCCCGCTTCTTGCTCTCGATCTTCCTCTGCTCCGCGGTGAGGTCGCGCTTCGCCTTCTTCGTCGCCTGCCCGGGCTCCACGACCACCGGAGCGTCCAGTTCAGGAGCCTCTGACACGAGAGGAGCGGCAACGTCCGCGAGCTGTGCCTCGTCTCCGATGGTGGCGGTGCTGGCGGTGGCGGCGGCAGTCGGCAGGTCGGCCATCTCTAGGTTTTGGGACTGGAGTGGAGTGTTTCTGTTTTGGGAGACAGACAGGCGGGCCAGGGGTGGACGCGAGCGACCAGCATTCGGCGTCCGCGGCCACGCAAACTCGTCCCAGATTTGGGCCGGGTTTGGGTCGTCCCGGACGCCGCGGCCATCCGTTTTAGGGATGGGTCCGGGCGCTGGGCCGCGTTTTTGTCCGGTTCGACCCATCCGGACGCGCAGGCGCGGTTTGGGTCGCCCCGTTGGAGATGCCCTAAGGTGTGTACGAACGAGTGTCACGGGGAAGCTGGGCAGCATATGGGTTAGAGGGCATTCCCTGTTACAGTTTGAGACGTTAACGTCTGGGGCTGCAGCAACCGAGATCGCCAGGCGATTAGGGAACACGATCATATGGAGAAGGCCGGTCGGCGAACCCTCATTACATATGCCGCCCTCAGATCGATGCCACGCTCCCCTAGCCGACGTTTATCTGCACCATCTCATCACGTCCGGGAGTATTGATTTGACAGTGCTACTCCGCTCGCCTCATCTCGGATCACCTCACTTGTTGTTGGAGATGTCAGGTTCAGGTGGCTCATTCAATTCACCCGATCTCCAACGGTAGGCGTCGATGCCCGGCAGCCATGTGAGGCTCCGCCGGCCGGCAGGTCAGTCGGGCCGTGCATTCATCGACCTCTCTTATCCCTGAGCCAGGCGTCGATCCAGCCCAACCAATAACTGAGTATCGTGGTGGGAAAATATCATATGATACCATTCCTCAACATTTAAATTTATAAGTTCTTAAGAATTTAGAAAAAAAAAGTGTTTACAAGAGGCAAGTTCACAATCCCTATAATTTTCCGATCCAAATTTGAAACACCATAGAAACGAAGAGAAAAAAAAAGACAAATCCAACATAATTAGCGTCACGAAAAAATAAATCCATCAAGTGGTGGCTTTGAAGGTGGCAACTGAATCTTAATAAGTTTGTTAAGGGTGATTTCCACTACTCACCTGCTCGGTCGTGTGCATGGAAAACAAAAACAAATAAAATCCTGAATCTTAATAAGTTTTGTCAACACCCGGATTTTTAAGTCCAGATGCCTATTATGTCATACATCGCAATCCCAGGAATATTGTTGTTGCGAGGCATAATAGTTAAGTATCACAGTCATCATTCATTACAAACCATAAGTCTTACAAATTTGGAATCACATGATCCATATTACACGAATAGTTGATCTATTGATCAACGAACAAACACAAGTTCATAGTTCAACATAGCGGAAGCGTAAGATACAAGGACTCTCTAGTCCACAGGCCAACGCTTGACGTCGGAAGGCGCTTAGTTGTCGTAGGCGTCCTGCTGGTCATCTCCTTGTTCATCTTCATACTCTGGCCATTTGAATAGCCAGGAACAAAGCCGTGAGTACTTTAAGTACTCGCAAACTAATACTAATGTAAGTGCTAGACATTCTAGTATGGTTTGCTAAGCTCTAGTTTATTTGCATAAAGCTAGTTTTAGTTCACAAAGTTTGAGAAAAAAACTTATTCAAGTGCTAACTAACTCAAGTGGGAACATTAGTGTCATTCCCACCATTCAAGTGGTGATTTCAATTCAATTCACCACAAGTCATTTCACCATCATCTTTCAACATCATTTTCAAAGATATGACATCGGAAACTGTATGGCCTTTCCAACCGTCCGTAACCGTGGACGCGGCTATTCGAATAGGTTTACGCTCTGCAGAGGTTGCACACTTGTGCCACAACATTTGATTTCATCCGTCGGGATTACCGCGAATCATCGTAACACAGTACGCGGATCATCAACCATAACCTTTCACTTACGAATCCTAGTATGAGGACCTCTCCCCATGAGCTTGGCCTCCCAGTGAAGACCAACTGTCAACCTGGGAACTGCACAAGGCTTGGGCCGGACATTCACCTCATTTCGCATCATATCATATCATTTCTTTTGTGGTAGAGGCAGCTTTCGGCATAACCCCGATGACGCTTGTTTAGAGGGAACCCATACTAAGACGCATAAACTTCCAGTTAAGCCCTACCCATAATCAGGTATTGTGGGGGTACTTAATAATTGGAAAGGTATCGCATTCAAACCAACATCATTGTTTATCAAAAATCACCATCTTCTCTTGGTCATATTCACCTTCAAAAAATCATTCAATGGAATGCATCTTCATTCCAAGGTTTCAAATTCATTTCAAATTCACATTGTTCCCATCTAGAGTAGTCAAGTTTTAATTCATTAGCACTAGCTCTAAATCATGAGGGGTGCTATCTTGCTTTGCTTGGAAGAGACTACTCACTACTCTAGTATCCAACTTATACTTTGACCAAAGTTAACTATAAAAGTAACTCTTTTAGAAAACAAGTAACACTTGTAAAGTAAAAACTTGGGATAGGTTCATGTAAGAAAAGATAAGAATCATGGTGCCTTGCCCCAAGGGGCTTTGCACTTTGGAAGAATAATAGCTTGCCTTGGTAGTTCTCAAACTGTTCCTCCTCCTCCTCTTGGTAGCAACCTTCTTCTTCGGCGTACTCTCCGGTGCTACCGTCTAAATTTGAATACGAGTATAATTACTCACTAATTCAATGGCTATTCCATACATCACTTATAACACACAAACTACTCTATGCACACAAATAAATTAACTAGAGTACATGGGTTGTGGGGTTTAAATAGAATTCACTTCTTTGTATTTAATATGTAAATGATAGTTTCCATAGGGTTCTTGAGAAATAATTTCCTCTCATTGAAATCTTCTTAAGATTTAATTTCTCACACAATCATGCATGAACTCATATTGACCTAAGTCAAATGTTCATCATCATCATTTGTGAAAATGATTTAAATGAGGTAGATCACCTCATACTATTTAAATAACACTATATTTGATTTAAATCTCAAGTAATTCATATAAGAGAGTTTAGGACCAGGGGTCCAAACATCCCATGAATGCATGTGAGACAAGTTTAAATGAAGTGTAAGACTCCACATATTTTACTTTAATAGTTTTGGACAATATCAACTAGTTAAACTAGTCAAATGATCCATTAATTAAACTAGGGCATGATCATGCAAAGTGACCACACCATTTTATTGCATAAACAATTAGTGTAAGTCAAATGTGAACTATTAGAGTTGGAATTAACTTAATATCTATTTTTGTTGATTTTTAATAATTATTTGAATAGGGAAAAGTCCCTGTCTTGTTATTTTTATCACATTTATTCTACAAAGAATCTGGCCATGAGGCCAGTGGCATTGGCTAGATAATTTCAGTAGCTTTCCAACCATATAAAGTTCACTAAATTTGGTTTAGCCAATTTGAATCTATTGAATTTCAAAGTGGAGGCAGTATTCAAAACTATTTGAATTAATTAAATCTAGTTTGAATTAAAAGGCCGGCGGGAAACGAAACTGGGCCAGATTCAAATAAAAACGGCCCAGTCCAGCCCAGCCACGGTCCACAGACGCGCGGCGCGCTGACAGGGTGGGGTCCAGGTGTCAGTGGCTCATAACGCCCGAAGCGGTATGTTTTAAAGGGGAGCGTTGGATTAGAATCCAGATCAACGGCCGTGGTTCATCGTTGTCGCCGACGAGAACCCGACGTGCTGGCGGCGAGGGTAGGAGGTCGGAGAGCTCACCGTGGCTCCAACTAGGGTTGGCAAGGTGCGCGATGAAGTTGTGGACGACGGCGAGTCGACTGGTAGCAGCGGCTCCTCCTGGAACAGCTCCAATCGACGGCGGCGTCCACCAGGTACTGGCGGCTCCGATCTCCAAATTGGGGCGGCTCCGGCGACGATCGAGTGAGTGGAGTGGTGGTGGAGAAGCAGTGAGAGGTGGGGAGTGAGCTGGTGTGGTTGGTTTGGTCCAGGGAACCTCCTATTTATAGAATCGCATGAGGGTTGCGGGGCAGTGAGGTGGGCGACATGGGCGCGGCGTCTCCGGCGAGCTATCGAGCTAGGCGAGGGTGCAGGGATGCTCTACGTGTCCAGGCGAGGTGAATGGTGGCGACAGCGTGGTCGGGGAGGGCCTGGCGGTGTCGCGTTGCTACCGTGTCTGTCGCGCCCGCGGCGGGGTTTCCTCTTCGTCTCCGGCGGCGGCGGGCACGGGTCGTGGTCTTGGCCGTGTCTGGTGGCTTCCAGGTGTCGAGGGCAAGCTCAACCTGTCGAGCGCGGGTCCAGGGCGTGAGCGAGGAGGTGGCGCGGCGCGTGTACTGCGACGTCCGCGGCGTGCATGCGTGCGACGTGAGCGGCGTCCAGGGCGTGTGCTGGCGCGCGTCGTCCGGCGTCTGGTCGCCGTTCCTTCGACCATGGCGGTGCTAGGGCGTGCTAGGGGACGCGTTGGCGCACGGTGGCGAGGGGGTCCTGGCAGAGGAGCAAGGGGAGAAGGGGGAGGTCGACGAGCTCGGGGACATGGCCGGCATGGCCATGCCCTAGCTTGCTCTCTCTCTCCCTTAGCCTCACTATGCTCCAATTAAGGTTTAAGGGGACCAGGGAGCACAATGTGATAGGTTAGGGTAGTTTAGGTTAGGTAGATTCACTATTTGCAACTATTGCAAATAGTGCCCAAATTTGTGAAATTCAAAAATAGCCAAATTTGAAATAATTCAAATGGTGAAAGTTTTTGAAATGTGAGTGTTGATATAAGTTGTCAATGACCAGAGAGGTTTTGAGGTGGTGGTGGAATTTTTAGAATTCAAACATTTGCAAAATTGGCTAAGTGAGGAATGTTGCATATGTGAGAAAGTTGAAACTTTGGATGAGCCTTGCTCATGATCCAAGATGAATTTGGCATGATGATCTTCACCAAAGTTGTTCACCTTGATGTTGACTTTGAAATGGTGCAAGGAGTTAGCAAGATTTGGTTTGGGAAAATTGAATGGCAATGGCTCAAAGTAGTGATCAGACTATAATTGTCACTTTTGACCATTATCATATGTGAGCTAGATTTGTGTTTGAATTTCATTTGAATTGTGATCCTTTGATTCCAAAAGTTGTAATAAGTGTTTAATAACTTTATTCAACTAATGGTGAAGACTAAATAGGTCTAGGGTCAAAATTTATAAAAATGCCATAGGGCATATGTGAGGGTTTTTAGGGTTTTCCATTTATTGGATTTTCTTCCTCTTTGATTTATTTAGGTGGTGATGTTCATATGATCACACTAGGGTTTTAGAGCATATCAAATATAAGTAATAACAATCATCATGGCATATCACTCAAATGCACAAGTCCTATGCATGGTACTATATGCAAATAGAAAAGTTTTTGTTGGTTTGAAATTTTGCTTTCTGGATTTCTCTAACTTTCTTTTTATTGAAATTTGGGGTGTTACAAACCCTTCCCCCTTACAAAAGATCTCGTCCTGAGATCGAAAAGAAAGTTAGGTACTAAAGAGATCTGGGTACTCCTTCTTCATGATGTCTTCGCGTTCCCATGTGGCTTCATCCTCGGTATGATTGCTCCATTGGATCTTTAGAAACTTGATGCTTCGGGTGCGGGTGGTTCGGTAAGCTTCTTCTAGAATGCGAATCGGCACTTCGCGGTAAGTCAGATCCTTATTGATATCCACCGAGCGGTGATCGATGTTCTTGAACACTTCGGTCTTCTCCGGGACTTCAAGGCACTTCCGGAGAAGTGAGATGTGAAACACGTCGTGCACAACCGACATTTCTTCACGCAACTCCAGTTGATAAGATACTTCACCTCGGCGGCTGAGGACTTGGAAAGGTCCTACATAGCGGGGTGCAAGTTTTCCTTTCAGTTGGAACCTTTGCATTCCTTTCAAGGGGGATACCTTGAGATAGACGAAGTCTCCGATCTCAAAGGTCATCTCCCGACGTCTCTTGTCGGTGTAGCTCTTCTGTCTGGATTGCGCAGTCTTGAGGTACTCGCGGATCTTGTGGACTTTCTCTTCGGCTTCACGAAGAACGTCTGGGCCGAAGACTTGGCTCTCTCCGACTTCTGACCAGTTCAGGGGGATACGGCACTTCCTTCCGTACAAGGCTTCAAAGGGGGCCATCTGTAGGCTGGCTTGGTAGCTATTGTTGTAAGAGAATTCTGCGTAAGGTAGGTAGTCTTCCCACTTGGATCCGTATTCCAGTACGCATGCTCTAAGCATGTCTTCCAGTATCTGGTTTACTCTCTCAGTCTGTCCGTCGGTCTGAGGGTGATAGGCGGTGCTGAAATTTAGGCGAGTGCCTAGTCCTTCATGCACTTTCTGCCAGAACCTTGAGGTGAACTGTGATCCTCTATCTGACACTATCGATTTGGGGGTTCCGTGCAGAGCGACTATTCTGGAGATGTAAAGTTCAGCTAACTTTGGGCCTTGATAGGTGGTTTTGACGGCAATAAAATGGGCGACTTTGGTCAATCTATCGACCACTACCCATATTGAATCATTGCCTTTGCTGGATTTGGGCAGTCCGGTGATAAAGTCCATTCCTACGGAGTCCCATTTCCATTCCGGAATCTGGAGGGGTTGTAACAGTCCGGCGGGTCGTTGATGTTCTGCCTTGACTCTCTGACAGATGTCACACTTAGCGATATAGCTACCGATCTCTCTCTTCATTCCGTGCCACCAAAATTGTTCTTTCAGGTCCTGGTACATCTTGGTACCTCCGGGGTGGATTGAGTAAAGGGTGTCATGGGCTTCTTGCAGAATGACTTGTTTCAAGTCAGAGTCCGATGGTACGCAGAGACGTTCTTTGTACCAAAGAACTCCGGCTTCGTCTACGGTGAATCCGGGGGCTTTTCCTGCGGCTATCTGTTTCTTGATCCCGTCAATGCTAGCGTTGTCCTTCTGGGCTTCCTTGATTTGACCAACCAAGGTGGATTGCAGTTCTATGCTGGCTAGGAATCCTTCACTAACAAGTTCAAGTCTGAACTGTTCAAACTCTTGGTGCAAGCTGGGCTGTTCGGTTGCGAGCATGGAGTTCAACTGGCACGGCAGTCGACTCAAAGCATCCGCTACCACATTGGCCTTGCCGAGGTGGTAGTGAATCTCCATGTCATAATCCTTGATCAATTCGATCCATCGGCGTTGTCTCATGTTTAGCTCCTTCTGGGTGAATATGTATTTGAGGCTTTTGTGGCCGGAGTAGATCTCGCATCGATTACCCATGAGGTAATGACGCCAAACTTTCAGGGCTAAGACCACGGCTGCAAGCTCGAGGTCATGGGTTGGGTAGTTCAGTTCATGTTGCTTGAGTTGTCTTGAAAGGTAGGATACAACCTTGCCTTCTTGCATAAGCACGCATCCAAGTCCAGTCTTGGAGGCGTCGCAATATACGTCAAAGGGCTTTGCGATATCCGGCATGATCAGGATTGGGGCTGTTGTCAATCTACTCTTGAGCTGTTGAAAGCTCTCTTCGCATTTGTCAGTCCACCCAAACTTTCTGTCCTTTTTCAGCAGTTGGGTCATTGGTCGAGCGATGCTAGAAAAACCTTCTACAAATCTGCGGTAGTATCCGGCTAATCCAAGAAAAGCGCGGACCTCGGTTTGTGTGGTTGGGGCTTGCCATTCCATAACAGTTTTGATTTTGGCGGGATCTACGGCAATTCCTCCTGCAGACAAGATGTGTCCCAGTAATCCAACTTCTTCCAGCCAAAACTCACACTTGCTAAACTTGGCATACAACTTGTGCTGTCTAAGGGTTTCTAGAACAATCTCCAAATGTTGTTGATACGTCCAAAACGTATCTACTTTCCCGAACACTTTTGCTATTGTTTTGCCTCTAATTTGTGTATTTTGGATACAACTAACACGAACTAACGCTGTTTTCAGCAGAACTGTTCTGGTGTCTCGTTTTTGTGCAGAAATCCAACTTTCTGGAAAATCCTCGGAATTTATGCAGAAGGCCCTATTTTCCCAGAATACTGACGGAGCCAGAAGGTCAAGTAAGGTGGAGGCCCGAGGGCCCCACACCATAAGGCGGCGCGGCCTAGGGGGGGCCCACGCGGCCCTATGGTGTGGCCCCCTCGGCCGGCCTCCAACGCCCTCCTTCGGACTACTTATCGGCCTCGACCTAAAAATGCACGGAGAGAAGTCAAAGTCGCCAGAAACCCTCCAGAACGCCGCCACATCGCGAAACTCCGTCTCGGGAGCCAGAAGTCTCCGTTCTGGGACTCCGCCGGGACGGGGAATTGGAGGAGATCATCGCCATCGTCACCGCCAACGCCTCTACATCAACCAGCCATGTTTCCCCCATCCATGTGTGAGTAATTCCCCCGCTGTAGGCCGAAGGGGATGGTAGGGATTGGATGAGATTGGTCATGTAATAGCATAAGATTGTTAGGGCATAGTGCCTAGTGTCCGTAATTGGTACTTTGATGATATTGTTGCAACTTGTTATGCTTAATGCTTGTCACTAGGGCCCGAGTGCCATGATCTCAGATCTGAACATGTTATTGTTTCATCATGATATGCATTGTTTATTGATCTTACCTGCAAGTTGTATACACATGTCGCTGTCCGGAACCGATGGCCCCGAAGTGACAGAAATCGGGACAACCGGAGGGAATGGTAGCGATGTGAGGATCACATGTGTTCACGGAGTGTTAATGCTTTGCTCCGGTACTCTATTAAAAGGAGTACCTTAATATCCAGTAGTTTCCCTTGAGGCCCGGCTGCCACCGGCTGGTAGGACAAAAGATGTTGTGCAAGTTTCTCATTGCGAGCACGTACGACTATAATTGGAACACATGCCTATTGATTGCTTTGTACTTGGACACCGTTTTATTATTATCTGCAAATGCCCTGCTATGATTGTTACATGAGTTTCTCTCATCCATGCAACGCCCGTTCATCTGTCCCCGTGCCTACAGTATTTTAATCCTGCTGTTTACTAAAATCACTACTGCTGTCTTTGTTACTCTGCTGCTGTTATTTCACTACTACTACTGCTATAAAACTGTTACCACTGATAAACTCTTGCGAGCAAGTCTGTTTCCAGGTGCAGCTGAATTGACAACTCCGCTGTTAAGGCTTTCAAGTATTCTTTGTCTCCCCTTGTGTCGAATCAATAAATTGGGTTTTACTTCCCTCGAAGACTGTTGCGATCCCCTATACTTGTGGGTCATCAAGACTATTTTCTGGCGCCGTTGCCGGGGAGCATAGCTTTATTTGGAAGTTCACTTGGATTGATATTATTCGCTGCAAATTCTCCATCATGGGTAAACCTCGCGATACTAAGGTCGCCATATTACCATCCACTACAAGAAAAGGTACAACTCTGAGTACCTCTGCTGCTCTTGATTCACCATCTGTGATTGATAAACTTGTTTCACCGCCACATGCTTCACATGCGGGTACTTCTGCTGAATCTGAAAACTCTCATAATATTGATAATATTTCTGCTGTGCTTGATGATAGTGGTTCATTGGGATCTTTTCTAGATGCTACAATTGCTAGGTCTAGACAAATTGAAAATACTGAAACTCCTAATGCTACTACACCTGTTAATTCACCTGAACTTGATTATTTTAGTGATGATCCTGATGAAGATTATGTGGAGCTTAATGATGATTTTATTGAAAAATGCAATGCTACTACTGATGCAAGAAAAATTAAAAAGTTGCTTGCAGAACATGCTGTTAGATATAAACTGTCTCCTGATCCTAAATTTGCCACATCTCCTATAAATATTAAGGATAAAGATTATGATTTTTCTCTTGATCTATCTCATATAGCTATTGTTGAGAAAACACCCTTTTGTGGTACTGAAAAAGAAAGTGCTGTTGAACACATGATTGAGTTATCTACTCTAAGTAGCTTGTTTTCTGATGATGTCAAGATGCGTACTTACTTTGTTGCTAAAATCTTTCCATTCTCATTAAAGGATGACGCTAAAACTTGGTATAATAGTTTGCCACCTAATTCTATTAAAAGTCCAAAAGAATTGCTTGATGTTTTTCTTCCGTAAATACTTTCCTGCTAGTGCTCAACATATTGCTTTGCAGAGAATTTATAATTTTGACCAGGAAGATGGAGAGAAATTGCCTGAGGCTTGGGCGAGATTTTGCTCTCTTATTAGAGCTCGGCCTGACCATGATTTGGAAAAGCATGATTTACTTGATATATTTTATAGTGGACTAACCATTGAGTCTAGGGCATACCTGGATAGTTGTGCTGGTTGTGTTTTCAGAAAAGAACTCTGACGACGCTGAAGAATTATTGGCTAAAATAGGCCGGAATCATGATGATTGGACTACGCCTTGAACCAACTCCAACGCCAATATTAAAGAAGAGGGGTTTAATTAAATTGAATGATGAGGATATGAGGGAAGCCAAGAAGTCTCTCAAGGAGAAAGGTATTAAATCTGAAGATGTGAAGAATCTTCCTCCCATAGAAGATATATGTGAGATAATTCCCCCTTCATCCATGATTGAGGTAAACTCCCTTCAACGCTTTACTAGGGAAGATATTCCGTATTCGAAACCTCCTGCACAATGCTTAGATGAGTTTGATAATTATATTGTTAAGCAAGAAAATTTTAATATGAGAGTAGAGAATCATTTAATGGAAAATTCTCGAGCTATTAGTGAATTGCATGATATTGTAGAGAGAACCTCCAATGATGTTAAGATGCTTGTTAAACATTTTCATATGGTTCAAACTCAAATTGATCAACTCACTAAAGTGCAAAATGACTTGTTGGGGAATAATTCTAAAGAAAAACATGCTTATGAAGTAACAACTAGAGGCGGTGTTTCTACTCAGGATCCTTTATATCCTGAGGGACATCCCAAAAGAGTTGAACAAGATTCTCAACGAACTAAAACTAGTGCTCCATCTAAGAAAAAGAAAAAGAAACATAAGAATGTTGTAGAATCCTCTGAACCTGTTAATGATCCTAATAGCATTTCTATTTCCGATGCTGAAACTGAAAGTGGTAATGAACATGATAAAGATAATGATAAGAATGATGCTTCTGATAAAGAAGATGTTGAAGAAGAACCTGAAAAGCATGCTAAAAATAAAAAGTACACTAAAGAAGATTTTATTGCTGAGAAACATGGTAATGAAAGAGAACCTTGGGTTCAAAAGCAAATGCCTTTTCCTGCAAAGAAACTAAAATCAAAGGAAGAAGAACACTATAATAAATTTTGTGATTGGATGAAACCTTTATTCTTGCAAATCCCTTTGACTGATGCTATTAAATTGCCTCCTTATTCAAAGTATATGAAAGATATTGTTACTAACAAAAGGAAAATCCCCAATGAGGAAATTTCCACTATGCTTGCTAATTACTCTTTCAATGGCAAAGTTCCAAAGAAGTTGGGCGATCCAGGTATACCTACTATTCCTTGTTCTATTAAGAATAATTATGTTAAAACTGCTCTATGTGACTTGGGAGCCGGTGTTAGTGTTATGCCTTTTTATCTTTATAAGAGACTTTACTTAGATAAGTTGATACCTACTGATATATCTTTGCAAATGGCTGATAAATCTACTGCTATTCCTGTTGGTATATGTGAGGATGTTCCTGTTCAAGTTACTAATAACTGCTTGATATTAACTGATTTTGTTGTGTTGGAAATGCCTGAAGATGATAATATGTCTATTATTC
This sequence comes from Lolium perenne, assembly GCF_019359855.2. Classification (NCBI taxonomy): domain Eukaryota; kingdom Viridiplantae; phylum Streptophyta; class Magnoliopsida; order Poales; family Poaceae; genus Lolium; species Lolium perenne. The sequence goes on from NC_067245.2 coordinate 311,626,614, forward strand.
TTGGGAGACCCTTTCTTAACACCGCAGGGGCTGTTATTGATTGCAATAAAGGAAAGGTTACTTTCAATGTTGATGATAAAGAGCATACCGTCTATTTCCCCAAGAAGATTGATAAAGTATGTGGAGTCAATACTATTTCTAATGTGAGAACTATTAAAGTGGGAACTATTGATTGTCCTATATATGAGCCTAAAGAAGAATATCAAACTCTCGTGATTGGATCCATATCAATACAATTCAAGGTAACATGATTGATTTGAGGTTTATTTCTTCTTATGCTATGTAAAATTTATTTGGTAGCAAGACTTGATCAACCTTGTTAACGAATACTTTTTATATGCATAGAGGAGGTAAACAACATCTCTTTCTTCCTCCACTTGCTCTAGTTGCTGTAGCATTTTTAATTTGCAAAGTTCCTTAGTTAATTGGAGATTTCAAAATTTTTCCTGGCCAGTAATAATAAACTAAATACCCAGAAATGTGCATTTTTCAAAGTTTTTAAAAATTCACAAAAATTATACCGTTGGTCCTATTTTTCGACGAGGCACCTGGGAGCACCAGAGGATGACCTGTGGGGCACCACAGGGTGCCACACCATAGGCCGGCGCGGCCAAGGAGGGGGGCGCGCCACCCTGTGGTGTGGGCCCCTCCTTGCCCCACTATCTCATCTCTTTCTCCCAGCATCTTCTCTCTCCCGAAAAAACTCGCACCAGGTTCCTCTCACTCGCGTTTTTGCTCAAGAGCTCAGGATTTTTCGATCTCTTTGCTCAGCCCAGATTTCTGTCTGAAATTTGGCACATTTGCTCTCCGGTATGTGACTCCTCCACCTATCCAAGTAGAATTTTGTTTGGTTGAGTATATCTTGAATATTTTGCTGCTGTAGGTAACATGTTTAGTGAGCTTGCATGCTTGTTCTAAGTTGTATAAACTAGTTTTGATGCATGATTAGTACTCTAGCAAGTTCCTATAGTAGTTCCCCTTGATTATATGTCACCAAACCAAATTTTATATCACTTGTTGAAAATTTCAGAGAAGAGATGAAGAAGTTCAACTTTGGAGAGTTGTTCAAGAAAGGAACAACCAGCACCGGGAGGCCTTCTAGGGCCGCCACCCGGCTTAGGCGATCGTACAATGAGGATATCATCGCGCCTAGCTTCGCACCCGAAGAGGACAACGGGGCTCCTAATGCTTCATCTTTTCCATGCTATGATTTTCTGAGAAATGCAGGGATATTGGATGATTTCTTCACCCTTGTCAATAGGGCGGGCTTAACCACCTACGTGGAAGACGAAAGGGAGCAATACTATATGCTCACCAAAATTTTCGTCGAGAGCTTCAGGTTGAACAACACGCAATACGAGCCGACAGTTGCATTCAAGATCTATGGTAATCCTGTTACTATGGAATTGGAAGATTTTTGTCGTGCATTGGATATTGCCCCTGTAGGTACAGCAAGTAGGATTGATGACAACCCTCGGGACTTGTTGGAGCTCTATCGAGGGATTACCGATGATGATTGTCGCACCATTCAGCGTGGCAAGATAAGGAACATTCAACTCCCCGCCATTAAGTATTTTGCATATTACATTGCTACTAGCATTCTTGGTAGGGAGAACACTAGCAATATTTCTAGTTACCATCTTGCTTTCTTGAATATTGCACTTACTGGTCGGACATCTTATCACCTTGGTTCTCTTATTGCTCGCCGCCTGTCTAATAGGGGGCCTATTTTTGGAGGAACTATTGCACTGCGCGTTTTAACATATTTAAGACTTCCTCTTGATCCTAATGATGTGCCATTGATCCCTAGGAGACTCGATATTGCTACTATGAAGAGTCATCATTTTGTTACCGCTGATTCTACTTTAGATAATATGGTCTATAGAATGTTGTTTGCTGACGGGGATGAGAAGGAAATCCCTCTCCCCCAACCAGGTTTGTTCAGTATTGACAGGCAATCATGGTCTTGCACTAAGGAGGAGGTGGATGAACATATGAAGATACAAGACTTCCACCAGCAGCATGACTCCGAGGACGCCGAGGCCTCCCACGACTACACCGTCACGTATCCGGGTGCTTCCTCTAGCACATGCCCGGAATATGATCCATCTTCGTCGTACTACGGAGATACTACCTCATGGTCTCGATGGGAATGAACTCCACTTAGGCCAAAAGCCTAAGCTTGGGGGGAGGTATACCGGCATCACTCATTCTTTGCATATTATGATTGCTGGATACTTGTACATACTTGTTTAGTCTCTTTGAGTGGTTTTCTAATGAGAGGGAGATGATATTTGGGGAAGTGCTGCCTGAAAACAGATTCTGGACTGTTACTAGAAAAATTCGTGCGCACAGCCAGAATGTTATTTTGAGCTGCCAATTTTTGTGCAGGTTCCCCAGGTTGTTATCTAACTTTCATTAGTTGAACACTTTTCGAGCTGAGCAACGTAAGATTTTTGTAAAAATCGATTTCTGTACTGCTGTCAGGTTTTGGCAGATTTCTGCCATCTCGCTTTTCTGTGTTTCTTCTAGTTTGCTATTTCTTGTTTTTGCTTTGTTTCCTTTCCAAAACACAAAAATACCAAAAATATTTCTGTTGTTTCTCTTCATAATTTGTTTGCTTTGGTTTCTTGCATTTGTTTCACTTTATTTGCTATTGCTAGTTTGCTATAAGAAAACCCAAAAAGATTTTGCTTTGTTTGCTTGTTTCCTTTTGTTCTTGTTTCTAATTCGAAAACACCAAAAATATTTGCTGTTCTTCTTTGGTTTGTAAAGTTCATCTTGAGTTCAATGGTCTTCGGTGGCTGGAGCGTGGCTTTCATTTCATATTATCCAAGCTATACAAGTGAAAAGGCAATAATGACGATCTACGACAATCTGATTGTGGTGAGAGGCTGGTATGAACTCTATTTATTTTCATTTTTGTACATATACTCATCCATGTGAGCATGCTTAGTTGGTTCATGTGAGGTATATGTTATTTGAGAAAGTCTAGTAGTTCATGATCTCTCATGTTTAACTCCAATTTATTAATATGAGTAGCATGTCATGGATGTTTGCTTGCATTGTTTTATTCATAAGTAAGTATGGCATTGTGGTATCCTCCTCTGAATAATTCATTTATATCGACTTGGCACATGCTCACGCATGCATATGACTAAACAAAAAGTCAATTAAGCCTCGATGATCTATATTGCTTCAGAGTTCTTGTATCACTTTTATGCCTCCGTTAATTTATTTTGCCGCAAGCATGATTATGACAGTTACTGCTCTCTTGATTTGTCGCTCCCTAGTCTATTGCTAGCCTTCACTTGTACTGAGCAGGAACGCTGCTCGTGCTTCCAAATACCTGAAAACCAAGTTGTTCCAGAGTGTCCACCATAAATACCTATGCATGGCATTTCAAACCATTCCAAGTAAATTCTCATGCGCTACCTTTAAAACCTTCAAAATGCTTCTCAATTTGTGTTTATGTTTCATAGCTCATGAGGAAGTATGTGGTGTTTAGCTTTCAACCTTGTCATTTACTTTTGACGGACTCTCATATGGACTAGTGGCACATCCGCTTATCCAATAATTTTGCAAAAAGAGCTGGCAACGGGACTCCCAGTCCCAAATTAATTAACTTAAATAGACACTCCTCCATGGTTTGTGATTGTTGGACGGCACCCGAAGATTCGGTTAGCCATGGCTTGTGTAAGCAAAGGTTGGGGGGAGTGTCATCATCATAATAAAACTAAAATAAAAAGGCACTCCTTCATGGTATGAGATTGTTGGCAGGCACCCGAGGATTCGGTTAGCCATGGTTTGTGTAAGAAAGGTTGGAAGGAGTGCCACATAAATATGCAAATAATTCATGGGAGCCGCTCTTGAAAGTCCGGTTGGCGAGGTAGTTAGTGTACCCATTACCATTCGTTGACAATGACAAACACCTCTCAAAATGATTTTACTCCTGATTTCAAAAATGAAAAGCTCTAGCGCATGTTAATCCCTGCTTCCCTCTACGAAGGGTCAATCTTTTACTTCTATGTTGTGTCTCCATTATTTCTTTGAGCACTATCTCGAGAGCACAACTGTCATTCTTAGTATAATATGCTTGTCTCAAAATATGATTGATTGTGGTATAACTTTGATGCTTTTATCTTTGACAATCACTACTTCTAGTCTTTCTATGAACTCCAGAGGTGCCCGGGCATTTATGTTTTGCCAATCAAATACAGGCAAGCGAGATACCACTTTATCATACTCTCTTATGAACATTGCAATCCTGCTTATATACATGATTCATGATGCTTATTATTAATTGTTGGTACCTCTCCATGATTGACATAGCTGTTAGATGATCCTATTTGCATATATCTCATTATGAACTGCTTAAGTATTAGCCATAGCATGAGAATATATACATCATATGAGCAAATGTGTTCGTGAAAGTTCTTTTATCGCTCAGTTGTTAACTGAATTGCTTGAGGACAAGCAATAAGCTAAGCTTGGGGGGAGTTGATACGTCCAAAACGTATCTACTTTCCCGAACACTTTTGCTATTGTTTTGCCTCTAATTTGTGTATTTTGGATACAACTAACACGGACTAACGCTGTTTTCAGCAGAACTGTTCTGGTGTCTCGTTTTTGTGCAGAAATCCAACTTTCGGGAAAATCCTCGGAATTTATGCAGAAGGCCCTATTTTCCCAGAATACTGACGGAGCCAGAAGGTCAAGTAAGGTGGAGGCCCGAGGGCCCCACACCATAAGGCGGCGCGGCCTAGGGGGGGCCCGCGCGGCCCTATGGTGTGGCCCCCTCGGCCGGCCTCCGACGCCCTCCTTCGGACTACTTATCGGCCTCGACCTAAAAACGCACGGAGAGAAGTCGAAGTCGCCAGAAACCCTCCAGAACGCCGCCACATCGCGAAACTCCGTCTCGGGAGCCAGAAGTCTCCGTTCTGGCACTCCGCCGGGACGGGGAATTGGAGGAGATCATCGCCATCATCACCGCCAACGCCTCTACATCAACCAGCCATGTTTCCCCCATCCATGTGTGAGTAATTCCCCCGCTGTAGGCCGAAGGGGATGGTAGGGATTGGATGAGATTGGTCATGTAATAGCATAAGATTGTTAGGGCATAGTGCCTAGTGTCCGTAATTGGTACTTTGATGATATTGTTGCAACTTGTTATGCTTAATGCTTGTCACTAGGGCCCGAGTGCCATGATCTCAGATCTGAACATGTTATTGTTTCATCATGATATGCATTGTTTATTGATCTTACCTGCAAGTTGTATACACATGTCGCTGTCCGGAACCGATGGCCCCGAAGTGACAGAAATCGGGACAACCGGAGGGAATGGTAGCGATGTGAGGATCACATGTGTTCACGGAGTGTTAATGCTTTGCTCCGGTACTCTATTAAAAGGAGTACCTTAATATCCAGTAGTTTCCCTTGAGGCCCGGCTACCACCGGCTGGTAGGACAAAAGATGTTGTGCAAGTTTCTCATTGCGAGCACGTACGACTATAATTGGAACACATGCCTATTGATTGCTTTGTACTTGGACACCGTTTTATTATTATCTGCAAATGCCCTGCTATGATTGTTACATGAGTTTCTCTCATCCATGCAACGCCCGTTCATCCGTCCCCGTGCCTACAGTATTTTAATCCTGCTGTTTACTAAAATCACTACTGCTGTCTTTGTTACTCTGCTGCTGTTATTTCACTACTACTACTGCTATAAAACTGTTACCACTGATAAACTCTTGCGAGCAAGTCTGTTTCCAGGTGCAGCTGAATTGACAACTCCGCTGTTAAGGCTTTCAAGTATTCTTTGTCTCCCCTTGTGTCGAATTAATAAATTGGGTTTTACTTCCCTCGAAGACTGTTGCGATCCCCTATACTTGTGGGTCATCAGTTGTTCATGTTCCTCTTCGGACTTGGAGTAGACGAGGATGTCGTCGATGAAAACAACGACAAACTTGTCCAAAAAGTTCATGAAGATCTTATTCATGAGATTCATGAAATAAGCGGGGGCATTGGTCAGTCCAAACGACATGACGTTGTACTCATACAACCCATATCTGGTGGTAAAGGCAGTTTTTGGAATGTCAGTGGCTCGGATCTTCAGTTGATGGTATCCAGTTCTAAGATCAATCTTAGAGAAAACTCGGGATCCGGTGAGTTGGTCAAACAAGTCTTCGATCTTGGGTAGGGGGTATTTGTTTTTGATGGTGACATCGTTAAGCTTACGATAGTCCGTGCATAAACGATTTGCACCATCTTTCTTGTCGACAAACAAGACGGGGGATCTCCAGGGGGATGCACTCGGTCTAATCAAACCTTTGGCTAACATGTCATCTATTTGCTTCTTCAGCTCCACAAGCTCGGTTGCGTTCATGCTGTAAGCTCTCTGGGCTATGGGTCCAGTTCCGCGGATTAACTCGATGATAAACTCGATATCCCGATCCGGGGGCATACCGGGTAGATCATCTGGAAACACATCAGGGTAGCGACAAACGACCCTGATTTGATCTAGAGTTGGCTTGGATACACTTTGGTTGCAGGTAAATTTTCTGGGTAGTTTTTTAGAGACGTGCTCAACTACGATACCGGTGCTGCTAGTCATGGTTATGGCTTTCTTGGCGCAGTCTATCAATCCATTGTGCTTGGACATCCAGTCCATTCCTAAGACAACTTCCAAACCCTTGGTTCCAAGTATGATTAGATTTGCAAAGAAATCTACATCATGGATTTTGATTGGCACATTTTTGCAAAATTTTCTAGCTTTGGTGGTTGATCCGGGGATTCGGACTATCATAACATGCTTCAAGCTGAGGGGTTGAATTTTACTTGTTGATGCAAAGTCTTCGGTGACAAAGGAATGAGATGCTCCGGAATCAAACAACACTCTGGCAGGGATGTGGTTGACAGAAAACATACCCAGTACAACATCTGGTGCTTCCTGGGCTTCTTCGGCGTTCATGTGGTAGAGGCGGCCGTTGCGGTTGTTGGGGTTGTTGGGGGCGAACTTCTTGCCGGTGGAGACACGGCGTTGCTGCTGAGCAGGTGCAGCGGTGTTGCCAGCGAGCTTGGCAAGACGCTTGGGACACTCGTTGGAGTAGTGCCCCACTACACCACACTCATAACAAGTGATAGTGGTCTTGTCCTGCTTGTTCGCAACGGGAACGGCATTGCTTCCGGTTCTGGGAGCGGTGTTGGTGTTGGTGTTGTTGTTGTTAGGGGCTCGGGGTGGAGCGCGGTTGTAGTTGTTGTTGTTGTAGTTGTGGTTGTAGCCTCCTGGCTTGGAGTTTCCTCCACTCCGGTTCTGATAACCGGGGCGAGAGTTCTGCATCTGTGGCTTGTTGTTTCTCGGAGTGAAACCTCCGCTTGAGCTAGGGCGAAACTTTTGGGGGTGGCTTGATCCACTCTGATTCGCTATGCGGCGCTTGCGGTTCTCATTGGCTTGGTTTAACTTGCCCTCCATCTGGATGGCGGAGTCAACAAGGGCTTCGAGGTCGGCAAAGGGGATGTTGACGAGGACAGTCTGCATCTCATCATGCAGTCCGTTCAGGAATCTCTCCTTCCTCTTCTCAACGGTGTCGGTCTCATCAGGGGCATACCTCGACAAGGTGAGAAACTTGTCGCGGTATTCAACCACCGTCATGCGACCTTGTTTCAGCTCACGGAATTCATCCCTCATCTTCTTGATAAGACCCGGGGGTACATGGTACTTGCTGAACTTGAGTTTGAAATCCTCCCAAGTCATGAATTGACCTCCGTTCATGGCACGGGTGCTTGTCCACCAAGCGCGGGCTGGTCCAGCGAGATAGTGAGTGGCAAACAAGACCTTCTCGTTGGCTTCCACTCCGGCTACCTCCAGATTGTTCTCCATAGTCTGGAGCCAATCGTCGGCATCGAGGGGCTCCTCGGTCTTGCTAAACACAGGAGGGTTGGTGTTTTGGAAGTTCTTGAGCTTGGATCCGGGGTGGTCATGATTTCCATGGCCTTGGTTGGCGATGTTCTGCAAGGCGGTGAGGTTGGCTTGGCGTTCGGCTCTCTCGGTTTCCCGGTCTGCAAGCATGGTTTGCAGCAGTTGCAGCATCGCGTCGTTGGTGCGATTTGGAGGGGCCATCTGAAGATGTAGAAGATTATGAGATAAGAGGGAACATTCTATGGTTCATTTTGGTTAAGTTTGAAAACAATTTGAAAACTTGTAAACTTTCCATGACAAACATAACATTCATTCATTCATGCAACACATAGTACAGACTACACACATACTCCAATGGTTTTAAGAACCATTCTCATGCTACGATACAAAGGACGGGATACAACTCACACCTACTATAAGTGGAACTAGTGCAACTACTCCTCATCATCGACATCGATCGGGACGTAGTCGTCGGGTCCTGCCTCCAGGAACTCGTAGTCCTCCTCCTCGGTGTTCTCGTCCTCCTCAAAGTCATTGTCGTCGCTCAGGAAGGCGTCTCCTCCCTGAATGTCGATGCCTCCATCGTCATCCTCCAGCTGACGAATCTGATCCTCCTGGGCCTTGACAGTGGCCTCAAGTGACGCGATCCGGGCGCGAAGGCGACGAATCGTAGCGTCCTTCTTGGCACGCTGCTGGCGAAGGCTCTTGCGGTCGTTGTTGAGTAGCTTGATCGCCTCACCCTGCTCGGTGATGTGAGCATGGGTCTGGTTCGCGTAAGCGCGAGAGGCGTCGAGGTCCCTCTGAGTCTGGTAGAGCATGAAGTCCAGGTGCTCAGCATGGTGCCTCAACTCCGGGTGCGGCTGCAGCTCCATGGGCACTCCCGCGGCATCACGCCTCACAAGGTGGGCGTAGCGAGAGGCGAGGATGCTCACCACGTTCTGTCCACAGAGGCGCGCAAGTGCCTCCTGAAGGCCACGTGCGAGTCCGTCGAGCCAGTTGCTCTCGCGGAAGGAGAAGAGGATCCTCTCCGAAGTGGGAGGCTCCATCTTGCCCCTCAAGTCGGCAGTGATCACCCACTGCAACTCTCCTCCGGGCGTGTCGTCCAGCTGAACCCCGTGAAACTCGGGGTGTGGGCGCCCAAGGAAGTCAGAGAGGGCGTTGAGGTCGTGCTCGAAGATCAAGCTTCCTCCGTTCCCAAGCTGGTAAAACTTGGTGTTGATGGGTTCATTCAGCGCCATCGGAAAGAGAATTGGATGAGTAAGTTAGAGAGTGCAAAGTGTGGCAAAATTTTAAGTTGATTCAAATAAGATAGACATGATTCATCAAATTTTGGCAAAGTCTCAAAGACAAGAGTGTAGTAAATTTTCAAAAATAGTTTCTTTCAATTGATTTCAAAGTTAAGTTTTTCAGAACGCCCATTCTAACTAAGGTCTTCTAAGGTCAAACAATGGCTCTGATACCAACTTGTCAACACCCGGATTTTTAAGTCCAGATGCCTATTATGTCATACATCGCAATCCCAGGAATATTGTTGTTGCGAGGCATAATAGTTAAGTATCACAGTCATCATTCATTACAAACCATAAGTCTTACAAATTTGGAATCACATGATCCATATTACACGAATAGTTGATCTATTGATCAACGAACAAACACAAGTTCATAGTTCAACATAGCGGAAGCGTAAGATACAAGGACTCTCTAGTCCACAGGCCAACGCTTGACGTCGGAAGGGGCTTAGTTGTCGTAGGCGTCCTGCTGGTCATCTCCTTGTTCATCTTCATACTCTGGCCATTTGAATAGCCAGGGACAAAGCCGTGAGTACTTTAAGTACTCGCAAACTAATACTAATGTAAGTGCTAGACATTCTAGTATGGTTTGCTAAGCTCTAGTTTATTTGCATAAAGCTAGTTTTAGTTCACAAAGTTTGAGAAAAAAGCTTATTCAAGTGCTAACTAACTCAAGTGGGAACATTAGTGTCATTCCCACCATTCAAGTGGTGATTTCAATTCAATTCACCACAAGTCATTTCACCATCATCTTTCAACATCATTTTCAAAGATATGACATCGAAAACTGTATGGCCTTTCCAACCGTCCGTAACCGTGGACGCGGCTATTCGAATAGGTTTACGCTCTGCAGAGGTTGCACACTTGTGCCACAACATTTGATTTCATCCGTCGGGATTACCCCGAATCATCGTAACACAGTACGCGGATCATCAACCATAACCTTTCACTTACGAATCCTAGTATGAGCACCTCTCCCCATGAGCTTGGCCTCCCAGTGAAGACCAACTGTCAACCTGGGAACTGCACAGGGCTTGGGCCGGACATTCACCTCATTTCGCATCATATCATATCATTTCTTTTGTGGTAGAGGCAGCTTTCGGCATAACCCCGATGACGCTTGTTTAGAGGGAACCCATACTAAGACGCATAAACTTCCAGTTAAGCCCTACCCATAATCAGGTATTGTGGGGGTACTTAATAATTGGAAAGGTATCGCATTCAAACCAACATCATTGTTTATCAAAAATCACCATCTTCTCTTGGTCATATTCACCTTCAAAAAATCATTCAATGGAATGCATCTTCATTCCAAGGTTTCAAATTCATTTCAAATTCACATTGTTCCCATCTAGAGTAGTCAAGTTTTAATTCATTAGCACTAGCTCTAAATCATGAGGGGTGCTATCTTGCTTTGCTTGGAAGAGACTACTCACTACTCTAGTATCCAACTTATACTTTGACCAAAGTTAACTATAAAAGTAACTCTTTTAGAAAACAAGTAACACTTGTAAAGTAAAAACTTGGGATAGGTTCATGTAAGAAAAGATAAGAATCATGGTGCCTTGCCCCAAGGGGCTTTGCACTTTGCAAGAATAATAGCTTGCCTTGGTAGTTCTCAAACTGTTCCTCCTCCTCCTCTTGGTAGCAACCTTCTTCTTCGGCGTACTCTCCGGTGCTACCGTCTAAATTTGAATACGAGTATAATTACTCACTAATTCAATGGCTATTCCATACATCACTTATAACACACAAACTACTCTATGCATACAAATAAATTAACTAGAGTACATGGGTTGTGGGGTTTAAATAGAATTCACTTCTTTGTATTTAATATGTAAATGATAGTTTCCATAGGGTTCTTGAGAAATAATTTCCTCTCATTGAAATCTTCTTAAGATTTAATTTCTCACACAATCATGCATGAACTCATATTGACCTAAGTCAAATGTTCATCATCATCATTTGTGAAAATGATTTAAATGAGGTAGATCACCTCATACTATTTAAATAACACTATATTTGATTTAAATCTCAAGTAATTCATATAAGAGAGTTTAGGACCAAGGGTCCAAACATCCCATGAATGCATGTGAGACAAGTTTAAATGAAGTGTAAGACTCCACATATTTTACTTTAATAGTTTTGGACAATATCAACTAGTTAAACTAGTCAAATGATCCATTAATTAAACTAGGGCATGATCATGCAAAGTGACCACACCATTTTATTGCATAAACAATTAGTGTAAGTCAAATGTGAACTATTAGAGTTGGAATTAACTTAATATCTATTTTGGTTGATTTTTAATAATTATTTGAATAGGGAAAAGTCCCTGTCTTGTTATTTTTATCACATTTATTCTACAAAGAATCTGGCCATGAGGCCAGTGGCATTGGCTAGATAATTTCAGTAGCTTTCCAACCATATAAAGTTCACTAAATTTGGTTTAGCCAATTTGAATCTATTGAATTTCAAAGTGGAGGCAGTATTCAAAACTATTTGAATTAATTAAATCTAGTTTGAATTAAAAGGCCGGCGGGAAACGAAACTGGGCCAGATTCAAATAAAAACGGCCCAGTCCAGCCCAGCCACGGTCCACAGACGCGCGGCGCGCTGACAGGGTGGGGTCCAGGCATCAGTGGCTCATAACGCCCGAAGCGGTATGTTTTAAAGGGGAGCGTTGGATTAGAATCCAGATCAACGGCCGTGGTTCATCGTCGTCGCCGACGAGAACCCGACGTGCTGGCGGCGAGGGTAGGGGGTCGGAGAGCTCACCGTGGCTCCAGCTAGGGTTGGCAAGGTGCGCGATGAAGTTGTGGACGACGGCGAGTCGACTGGTAGCAGCGGCTCCTCCTGGAACAGCTCCAATCGACGGCGGCGTCCACCAGGTACTGGCGGCTCCGATCTCCAAATTGGGGCGGCTCCAGCGACGATCGAGTGAGTGGAGTGGTGGTGGAGAACCAGTGAGAGGTGGGGAGTGAGCTGGTGTGGTTGGTTTGGTCCAGGGAACCTCCTATTTATAGAATCGCATGAGGGTTGCGGGGCAGTGAGGTGGGCGACATGGGCGCAGCGTCTCCGGCGAGCTATCGAGCTAGGCGAGGGTGCAGGGATGCTCTACGTGTCCAGGCGAGGCGAATGGTGGCGACAGCGTGATCGGGGAGGGCCTGGCGGTGTCGCGTTGCTACCGTGTCTGTCGCGCCCGCGGCGGGGTTTCCTCTTCGTCTCCGGCGGCGGCGGGCACGGGTCGTGGTCTTGGCCGTGTCTGGCGGCTTCCAGGTGTCGAGGGCAAGCTCAACCTGTCGAGCGCGGGTCCAGGGCGTGAGCGAGGAGGTGGCGCGGCGCGTGTACTGCGACGTCCGCGGCGTGCATGCGTGCGACGTGAGCGGCGTCCAGGGCGTGTGCTGGCACGCATCATCCGGCGTCTGGTCGCCGTTCCTTCGACCATGGCGGTGCTAGGGCGTGCTAGGGGACGCGTTGGCGCACGGTGGCGAGGGGGTCCTGGCAGAGGAGCAAGGGGAGAAGGGGGAGGTCGACGAGCTCGGGGACATGGCCGGCATGGCCATGCCCTAGCTTGCTCTCTCTCTCCCTTAGCCTCACTATGCTCCAATTAAGGTTTAAGGGGACCAGGGAGCACAATGTGATAGGTTAGGGTAGTTTAGGTTAGGTAGATTCACTATTTGCAACTATTGCAAATAGTGCCCAAATTTGTGAAATTCAAAAATAGCCAAATTTGAAATAATTCAAATGGTGAAAGTTTTTGAAATGTGAGTGTTGATATAAGTTGTCAATGACCAGAGAGGTTTTGAGGTGGTGGTGGAATTTTTAGAATTCAAACATTTGCAAAATTGGCTAAGTGAGGAATGTTGCATATGTGAGAAAGTTGAAACTTTGGATGAGCCTTGCTCATGATCCAAGATGAATTTGGCATGATGATCTTCACCAAAGTTGTTCACCTTGATGTTGACTTTGAAATGGTGCAAGGAGTTAGCAAGATTTGGTTTGGGAAAATTGAATGGCAATGGCTCAAAGTAGTGATCAGACTATAATTGTCACTTTTGACCATTATCATATGTGAGCTAGATTTGTGTTTGAATTTCATTTGAATTGTGATCCTTTGATTCCAAAAGTTGTAATAAGTGTTTAATAACTTTATTCAACTAATGGTGAAGACTAAATAGGTCTAGGGTCAAAATTTATAAAAATGCCATAGGGCATATGTGAGGGTTTTTAGGGTTTTCCATTTATTGGATTTTCTTCCTCTTTGATTTATTTAGGTGGTGATCTTCATATGATCACACTAGGGTTTTAGAGCATATCAAATATAAGTAATAACAATCTCATGGCATATCACTCAAATGCACAAGTCCTATGCATGGTACTATATGCAAATAGAAAAGTTTTTGTTGGTTTGAAATTTTGCTTTCTGGATTTCTCTAACTTTCTTTTTATTGAAATTTGGGGTGTTACAAGTTTGTTAAGGGTGATTTCCACTACGAACCATCCAAGATCTATCTACGAGGATGCAAGAACAAGTTTGGATCTAGTTGAAACTGACCGTGCAAATTGCAGAAGAGCTCGACGAATATCCTGAATGCGGCGAACCCCACATCTAGGCGTATCCCTCCCAGTAGTGAGGATTATATCTCCTCCTTGTTGCAATGGTCGAAAGGTCAATCCCTCCATCATTATCCACCCATACAGCGATTCAATCCGTCAACGTTCCGCCGTCTAGAGCGTCATGCTAATGGTGAGAGTGGTGCAGCCTTATGACACACATGTGGAGAACTCACTGATGGTGAAGAGAGGGAGAGAGAAATAGCCATGTGGGAAATTGTGTGCTATGAGAGGAGGAATGCTTATCTTAATATATGGGGAGAGGGGGGGAAGCCTTGGGCGCCACCCCTCCCTCCTTTGGCCACCACCCACAAAAGGGAAACTCTAGGCCGGCCCTCCCAAAAACCCTATGGCATCCCCTTGGCACCTTATTCTTTCGCTACTAAGGCAACCTAGTGGGCCTTTGGGGCCTCATGCACTAGCCTACATGGTATCATAACCCAACACACCATTGCATATTGTAATGCGTAAGTAGTTGGCATAACATTCACGGAACACCATTCCACGAATATTAAACCCAACAAAGTGGCCAGAAACATCACAGGTCCAAAGGTGTCTGACTATAGTATGTCATACCAAAGATCCTTTATAGTAGATCTCTATAACCTCCTTGTCACAATGAGGCTTGCCAAGTAAATTTCTAATCAAACTAAGATCCATAAGAAGCAACCTGTCGACTACTCCACAACGGGATCTATCTCGATAATTGCTGGTTGGTGATTGCTGCTAGAACTATACTCTATGAATAGGGGTGGAAACGGATCGGATGTGGATCGGATAGTGCCCTTTCCATATCTGTTTCCATATTTTTAAAATGAATACGGATGCGAATATGGATGTTGCCGAATACGAATACAGACCGAATGTTTTATCAATTCGGAGCGGGTACGAATATAAGGAAATAATAGACTCATGTCTTATAATGAGCTAATTATATAATGGTAGAGCGATAAATATACTGCTATGATTCATAGTAGTTTCAATTTCAATCACATAAAAGAATATTTGGTCGATTTGTTAGTTTCTCTAGGTTAGATAATTGGCATATTGGGGTCAAATTTCTAAATTTGGCTAACATAATCTTATTCAGATATGGATATCTCCATTTGCATATCCATATTTTCTTCAAAATTCAATACCATATTTGTTTTTGTAAAACGCGGTTTCGGATATTTACCATATCCATTTTGACGGACGTGGGGATTCGGATGTTACCATTTCCATTTTGAATTTCTCGAATACGGATGTCGGATAATATGGACTATCCACTACCTGTTCCCACCCCTATCTACGAATAGGTTGTATGGTTTGGGGATTAATCCCCTCCTATGCTTCATAATTTAAATTTACAAGTTCTTAGTAGTTTAGAAAAAAAATGTGTTTACAAGATGCAAGTTCACAATCTGATGTGGGCATTACCCTTCAAGTACTCGACATTGCCCTACCTCATATAGCCCAACAAGGGGCCCATCTGAAGCACCGCAGCCCAAGGTGGACCAAGACGTCGGTTGCGGGGAAGAAATATGGAAGGTGGCGATTTCTTGAAGGACAAGGCAATGCGACGTTTGAATAAGGAAAGGACAGATAGAATCTCTCAATATTGTAACTAACTCCGAGCAGGACTCTCGGGACCTGACCTCCTATATAAAAGGCCAGGAGAGGGCCTCCCGGAAGCTCTCTCATAACATCACGCAACCCCTCACGCATACACAAACCCTAGAAACCTTGCCTCTCAGCGAGAGCACCACCACGCAGTCCTTCGGCTGCCCCATTGTAACCAATTTTACTCAATCAAGATCAACATGGGTAAATCTTGCTCTCTGCTTGTCTTGTATCTGATGCCGCATGCTAACCTGCAGGATTCTGGTAACCCTAAGCCTCTCATGGTGGGCATTGCTGAGGAGCCACCTCGTCATAATCCCTACAATTTTCCGATCCAAATTTAAAACACCATAGAAAGAAACTGAAAAAGACAAATCCAACATAAGTAGTGTCACGAAAAAAATTAATCCATCAAGTGGTGGCTTTGAAGGTGGCAACTGAATCTTAATAAATTTGCTTCGGGTGATTTCCACTACTCACATGTTGGGCCATGTGCATGGAAAACAAACAAAAAATCGTCTCTACACGAACTACCCAAGATCTATCTATGGAGATGCAAGAACAAGTTGGATATAGTACTTGAAACTGATTGGGGAAATTGCGCATGAGCTCGATGAATATCCTGAACGCGATGATCCCCACATCTACGTGTATCCCTCCCAATAGTGAGGGTTATATCTCCTCCTTGTTGAAATGGTTGAAAGGTCAATCCCTCCATCGCTATCCATGCATACGGCTATTCAGTCCATCAATGTTAACTACATCCAACTTGTTGAAATTAGATTTTATTTGTTAAGCACAAAGCCTATAAACTAGGGTTTTCCTATGTGCACCAATAACCTATGCTAAGCAATATAAGCAACAAGGTGATAGCAAGATATAGAACATCAAGCATGAAGGTGACACAAAGCAAAATGCATAAGTAAATGAGCTTATGTGGAGAAGTAATCGAGGCATGCGGAGACGATCTATCCTGAAGTTCACACCCTTGCGGGTGGTACTCTCAGTTGGAGAGTTGTGGAGGCACAAGGCAATCCAAATACCACAAAGGCGCACCGTATTCTCCTCGTGCCTTACCAGCAAAAGGGAAATCCTTGATCTACTAAGGGACCCTTATGGGCGGTCACCGAATCTGTACAAGTTTTGGGGATCTCCACAACTTAATTGGATGCTTCCAAGTAAACTCCACGAAGGCCACAATCTTGAGGCGAACTCCACAACAATTGAAGGATCTTAAGTACACTGCCACAAAGGCTACAAGGCCACAAAAGGCTACAATGCCACAAATGCTACAAGAACTACTAGGAAAATAGCTAGACACAATATTGCTAGCAGCGGCGCACTATAGTTTTGGTGCGCCACTGCTATATAATAGTAGTGCACCACAAACCATAGCTCCACTGGAAAAAGTTAGTAGTGGCGCACCATTACTTGTTTACGCCACTAGTAAGTCTGGGCATGTGTTTGAAATGGGCAAAATTTGCCCCCACCCCCGCCACCGCTATTTGAGATAGGAGTGGCCCATCATATGCCATGGTGCCCCATTGGTAAGTCTGGGCATGGGTTTGAAATGGGAATAGTTTGTCCCACCTTACCAATGGCGCACCATGGCATGGCAATGGGGTCCACCACTTGATAGAGACACGTAGACTATGCAACGATCGAAGATAGTGATGGCGTTATACGACTCCCCAACGCGAGCGAGTATTCGCATTCTATGCATAACAACACAACGAGTCAAATGAGCCCTCGTAACTACAACGACATGCTTGTCTGCGGCGGCGCTCGTCGGCCAAAAATCTAAACTAGGCTAAGGCCTATCCTAATCTAAGAATCTAATCTCTACAGACGTGCATGAACTCTAGGAACCTAACGAGCTAGGCCATGAGGTCAATGGTTATTGAAGGTGATCACTAGGTCGCCGATGCTATCGGTCGGCATTGGAGAAGAATGACTCGATTCACACGATTCCTAGCTCCCTTCCCGATTCCTTCCTCTAGGACACTCCCCTCACCATGACACTTTTCGCAACTACCTAACATAATCTGTGGTGGCTCTAATCGATGATGAGACAGAGCTTCACCATTTCTAGGGTTTTAGAACTTTGTGAGCGTGCTAGAGAGCGCGCGAGAGAGAAAGAGAGAGATGTGAGGGGTGAGAGAGATTCTACGTGGCTCGGGAGCTATTTATAGGTCTCCGAAGAACTAAACACCGACCTTAATGGCGGCGAGGATCTGTCGTTAGTGGCGGTTAGTTTTCCGATGGTTCAAATGCTCTTCTGGAGGCGGTTTCCATCGAAGCTTCAAAGATAAGGATCATGAGGGTTGTGTTGCCTGTACGTGGAATTAAATAGGCACGTCAAGATCGGTTTCTACGGTGAAGTCTCTGACACCCATGACAGAGACGGAGACAATGATGAATACGTCGGTTCTATCAACGTTTTGCGAATAACCCCTGGAGCATGTGTACTGACGTGAAAATCTACAGTGGGTTTAAGTTAGGTCGCTGTTGGGCTGCTAGGTGCGCTAGGTTAGGTGGTATGCGGTCTTGGTTTCTTTCTTTATTTTTATATTTTCTATTTTCTGTTCCAAAATCTTATTTTTAATTCAGATTTAAATTTGGCTCTCGTTTGAGAATGATGTTGAATAATTCATTTATTTTAATTATTTGGAAGATGACTAAAAGGTAGTTAGCATCCCTCAAAATATCTAGAAATGTTTGAGCTATTTATTTCCCCAAACATTAACATGTGGAGTTCAAATGATATTCAAACCTCTAAGTGAACTTGGTTCAAATTATTATTGTGAAAGCTTCAAAATTTTCTTAGGGTTTCAATCTATAGCACTGATGTTTTTAAAAGGATTGTGATTCGTTTATTTGAAATGGAACGGTAGGGGCTACTTTCCTAGTAGGAAATAATTTGAATAGAATGAAAAATATCTTGGAACTTCAAAATGGAATTCAGTTCAAAATCTTGAACTATGAGGAATTTGCATATGTTCTTCACATTTCTTTTACTTCTTTTTGGGCAATTAGAAAATATTTCTACATTCATTCTTACATGAAATATAGAATATCACCTACGTTTTTTTATCTTTCAGTAAAATCGCAGATGGATGCCCTTTTATTGGGGAGTACTTCATTAGATCTTGAGTCACTCAAAACTGATTTGAGATACTTATAAAGAATTTATATGATAGGTTATTTCTAGTTTAAAAGAATTTAATGAAATTCATTCTTATGACTTGTTCCCAAGAGAGATTTTTGGTTTTATCACATATGAAAATATGTGGCCTTAGTCATTTCCACATTTGACAAGGTTTGAAAATTTACTTTTCAAGTCAAAGATATTGTTGAAACCCTCACATTAAAATTTGGTTCCAAAGCAAATTTGGAATTTTTATAATCTCCCTAGGTGTTTGGATACAGTTGAAAGTGTGAAAAGATAAGTGTGGAGTTAATTGGACATACTGATCACTCCCATTGTCATAAGCTAAATTAATAAGCTTGCGTTAGCCTTACATTATTTATTTCATCTGAAGTGTTGTCCTCTAGCACATATCAACATTACACATCAGTGTAGTGTTGAGAAATATTCTAAAGATTGGATTATCACCATAGGATTACTCATAGAATTGATTCACAAAAGTGTGAGGTATTGTTTATGTTTTAGATTTAGCAAGATATGTTTGATTACAACCCTAGGGATTATTCATTTGATTGATCTGGAAAATATGAATCACGTGATGGATCACATAGAGTTGCCTCATTCCCTAAGTCACAATGGCATAATATAGATATATTACATCCACTTAATCTCAACATTAAGTACGAATTACACTTTTTTTAAAGGATTGCATAAAGAAGATAATTTCTTAATGACTTTATTAAGATTGTTGGATTAATGTTAGGATTCATTAATTAAGATTTCCCTGTCTTTAAGTACCTATAATGATAATTCCTTGAATTGTTTTAGCTTTTCCAAGAGATTCTACCATACAAAGTTCTGTAGTTTGTTCATCGGGGTGATGAACAGTGTTCTTCGTGTTCTTGCTCTTCTCCTCCTAGATGCTTCACTTGACCCCCTCTAGATCTCTAACTCCGTCTCATGTGTTTTTAGTTTGTGTGGCGGGGGTTATGAGACTTGTGGTTGAATGGATGGGATATTTATAGTGCTCTAGGATACATAGAAAGCTGACATCTATGTAATGACTCCTGGATTGCATGGGTGACTAAGCTACTTGGTGTCAATCTCTCTTTTAAATGCACGGTAAGGTGACACCTATGTGATGACTCCTCACTTGCGTGGGTGACTAATCTACTTGGGTAACATGGTCATAGCCATTCCTTAACCATGAGGTAACTTAGGTGGCATGATCAGTATGCACTTATAGCCTTTCTTTCGATCATGACAACTGGATTTTGTCACTAATGGATTTTTATGGGATTTGGGCTGAATTTGACATGTGGGGTGATTTTGCTGTCTTTAATTTAAAACTTAAATTGCAAATGTGGGCTGATCATTTTGGGCCTTATTAATTAACTGAAAACTTAATTAACAATATGGATGATAAAATAGAATTTAAAGGTGACTTTACTTGCAATGGTTTTAATTTCATCGAGGCATGATCATTTGAGTTGCAAAACCCTCATAGTTAATTCTATTCAAGTTGTTGGATCTATATAGTGTAATGTAAATGAGCTTAGTTTTATTGGGTTCCATATGTTTATTAGGTTATGACTGGTTTAATAATAAATGGCTATTATGCATTTTAAACCTTATTGTTTTACACATTTCTGTATAAGGTGTTTAGATATTCTTTTGAGTTGTTATGAGATAGATAGATTTAGAAGATCAGGATTTGGTTTCAATAATATTTTTGATGATTTCATGTGCTAGAAATTTTTCCATCATAAGGGATAATAACTACTATATTAAACCTTAACAGATCCATTTTTTCTTAGATATTTGGTTAATTTTGCTGCTTAGGCCGTTTGCTGACACGTGTGATTTTGTGCATCCGGTTGGTTTCGTGTGCACGTGCGGGGGCGCCCTGCTTTTTCTTGTTGGGTTACCTCTGTATGTTTTCCCCTTTCTTTCCTTTCTTCTGTGTAGCTCTAATATTTTGCCATGCGTCTGTGTCATCTCTGTTCGACCGGGCCAGCATGTTCCTGCCGATGTTCCGCTGTCGGCCCACGCAATTCGAGGTGGAGTGGTGTGGTGCTACCGCGTGTCCTGCTTCTTCGATTAATTTTCCGCTCCTGCTTTTCTCCGTTGGTCTCTTTCCTTTTTTCTGCCTTTTTTCCGCCGCTGGATTTCTTATCTTCTTCTCCGCTTGGATCTTACTGTGATGGTCCGCCCATCCCGCCGTCCGCCGGTTTCGCCTGCTCATGCTGCCTTTGCATCTGCTCCTGCTGGTGGAGGGCCTGCTCATTTGGCCTCTGCTTCTGTTGCTGCTCATGGATTGGCGGTTGGTGGGGGGACGCCTTCTGCTGGTGGCCGTCGCGGTGGTGGGGCGGCTAGTCGCGGTGGTCTTTCCCCTCGGTTTCCGCCGCGTGCAGGCCGCCGTGCTGGGCGCCGTCGGCCAACGCGTTCGACGTCTTCTGCAATCCTCACCTGCTCCCTTCCCTCCTTGGAGTCGTCGGTGTCCCATATGGACCAGAAAAAGCCTGCGCGGATCCGTCTGCTGCGAGACCTTTCCCCAGGTGCTGCCCGGCGGCCGGCGCCGCGACCGTCGTCCCACGCCGGCGAGCTTCTTCCTCGAGTTCGTGTTGGGTGGCCGTCCTCTGCATGGCGACCAAGCTCCATAACCGACTAATTTCTCACACCAAAAAGGAGAGGAAGATGGATCCACCAACCGACTGGTCTGCCGCGTGCAAGGAAAGAACATGGGGCGCGCTCGAGGCCACGTGGATGGCATCGACCGGCGTGCATGCTTGCCTGCCCACACCGGGAGTCTCCGCGAGGATGTCTCTGATGAGCGCGAGGTGGCGCATCGTGTCGCGGGAGGCTCTGCCAGGCCACCTGCGACGAACACGGTGAGGCGCGTCGAGTCGCGGGAGGCTCCGCCAGACCACCTGCGACGAGCGCGATGAGGCGCGTCGCGGGAGGCCCTGACATGACGCCTCCGATGAGCGCAAGGAGGCGCGTCGCGGGTAGGGCTGCGCCAAGTCGCCGTCAAATCCGCATCCTCTTGCATGTGAGGTCCTCCGACGCCATGGTCTTCACCGAGGCGCTCCCGTTGCTCTCCTCCGTCGCCGTAACTCCCCTTGCGGCTGCTCTGGATCGGAGGCAAGGGCGTTGCCTCGTGGCCGCCCCGCCGCCACAGACGCCAACACCAAAACCTACCCCTCTACCCCTCCTCTATCTCCCGTCTCACCTCCTCTCTCTCTGTCAACAGGCGCAGCGACGGGCCAATGGGAAGATCTCAACCTTTGTTGCACATCCTCGCCTCCACGGCTACCTCTCGCCGCCGACAGGTCCCTGGCTCCAGAACAAGTTTGGGGTGGTAAAAGGAGCGACGGGGTTCCAGGGTGGGCACTTCTATTTCTCACATAATTCATGTTCAGTTCCTCCCCTGATTTGTTCCTTCGTACTGTCTGTTTGTTTATATCACTTTTTTAGATGTACCAGAAGGTGTTCTTTAACAATCCCCAATGTTTTTAACCGTTGGGTTGCTGCTCTTGATCTTTGGTATGGGAGGTATAGATGAAGAACCTTCTTCTTTTTATGCAAGAGGCACGTTGAAAGATCGAGATGTCGCCTAGAGGGGGGTGAATAGGCAATTAAAAACTCTTGCGGATTTGTCTTGTAAGAATGCAGAATTAAACTATCGTTTAGTTTACAAGCACAAACCCTAAAATATGCTAAGCTCAACTAAGTGTAACAATAGCAAGTAGAGCTAAGCAAGATATGCACAAGATATATGTAGCACAAGTGATAGCAAGATATATGTACTTCAAGCACGATGGCTATCACAAGGAAAGAGAGCTTGGGTATAGAAATAACCGAGGCACGCAGAGACGAGGATGTATTCCCGTGTTCACTTCCTTTGCAAGAAGGTACGTCACGTTTGGAGGAGTGGAGGTGCCACGAATGATTCCCCGCGCCACGAAGGCTCACCCTATTCTCCGAACCACACCCACGAAGGATAATGGCCCTTTCCTTATGGTTAGCTTTTCCTCCGCTCCGGAGATGGCAAGCTCCACAACCACTTCACAAGCTC
Organism: Lolium perenne; assembly: GCF_019359855.2. Lineage (NCBI taxonomy): Eukaryota > Viridiplantae > Streptophyta > Magnoliopsida > Poales > Poaceae > Lolium > Lolium perenne. The sequence goes on from NC_067245.2 coordinate 311,649,267, forward strand.
CACGAAGGAGAAGCCCGGGCCTCTTCACAATCTTGTTGAAGAGATCACCGGAACACCAACCGCCAAGCCAACTAGGAGGTCTCCCTCCAGGAGTAACAAGCTCACGGTCTCTCACTCGAACTAATCGTGGTGGAGAGCTCAACACTATGCAATGATGAAAAGCAAGAACACTAGAGGTGTTCAAATCCTTCACTCTCAAATCCCACCCAAGCAACAAATGCTAAGATGAGATTGGAGAGGAAGAACAATGGGGAAAGTAAACAAAAGACTCCAAGATCTAGATCCCAAGAGTTTCCCTCACTTAGAGGAGAAATGGATTGGTGGAAGTGTAGATCTAGATCTCCTCTCTTAGATCCCTCAAGAATGAGCAAGAATCATGGAGGGGAACAAGAGAGAGAGCAAGTTCTTCAAGTGCAACAATGGAGGAGAGAGAATAGGAAGAACTAACTTGCTCAAGGTGGAAGAAGGGCTATTTATAGCCCAAGAGCAAATATAACCGTTGGGGAAAAGTTGGGCTGAGTCAACCGTCGAGGAGGCCTGTCAACCGGGCCTGGGGCCGGGCCGTCCGGTCCAGGGCCCGATCAGACCGGGCCACAGACCGGACCAGCCGGTCCAAACCGGGCGGCAGACCGGACCGAGACCGGAACGTTGAAGAGACGCGCAGTACTCCTCCCAGTAGGCACCAGCGCAGAGGCCGGTTGGCGCCGGGGCGCCCGGTCAACCGGGCGGCAGACCGGAACCGGCCGGCGCATGGGCCGGTCCGACCAGGTCCCTGACCGGGTGAGCAGGAAAATATGTTATACAAAAACTGTGATAACTTTTGTGTCTGGACCCCGATTGACATGAAACCAATTTTGTTGGAAATATGAAGACTTCTCACAGGATATTTTTAGATGATTTTAGAGAGGGAGTCTCTGTTATCACCAGATTTTAACCAAATCAGAAGTGGGCCGTGATTGAGATGGGCTTAGCAAATATACGAGGAAGTTATTCATGAATCGGCCTTGTATGAGGAGTTTGGGCTAAATTGCCCGTGTATCTGTAAATATAGTAGGATACGTGTTGGTTAGGATTAAAAGGTAGAGTTTAGCTCGTACACGGTTGGGATTATTCCCACGTTAGAAAGTCTACGGACTATAAATATGTATCTAGGGTTATTGAGAAAGAGGACGATCACGTTCACAACAAACCAATCTAGGCGCATCGCCACCCCTTGTTTCGAGGGTTTCTTCCGGGTAAGCGCTATGCTGCCTAGATCGCATCTTGCGATCTAGGCAGAATCTTGTTTATTCGTTGTTCATGTGTTGCTCATACTGAAGCCTTTTTGATGGCGAGCAACATCGTTATCATGGATATGTTAGGGTTAGCATCGGTACTTTCTTGTGTATTTGATTAGTCATGCTACCCCTGGATATCTAGCCACCCTTGTACCGATCTGAGGTGCAAGGGTGGCACCTTGCTTAGTCATTGTTTAGTAGATTCGATCCGTTACGATTGCTCCTTGTTCTTCAAGGATTAGTTTGATATCTACATAGTTAGGCCTTGCAAACGAGTTGAAGGATCCAGTAGCACGTAAGGTATAGTTTGCTAGTCCTAGAGGAGATGTTCCGGGAATCAACTTCACGTTGGTTTTTAGGCCTTGTCTAGGGCTGGTTTATTATCATCTTTCGTGTCTACCAGGCTCAATTACGTGTAGGATGTTCCGGTTATGTGGTGAAAACCCTAGATCGTCGTAGATCATTTTAACTTAATATTGATCAAGCAGGACCACCATGTCATCGTAGATCTCATACGAATCATGGGTGGATCGGCTCCTTGAGCCGATTCACAGGGCAACCTGAGAGCCGATCGAGGCTCGTATTTAATGTTTACGTGTATGCCATGCAGGAAACTAGTCGAAGCAATCCATCACCTTCCTGACCAGGTATAGGTCAGGTGGCACGCCCTTGCACCAGCATCGGACGTGCGTGCCGGAGCTTTGCGGGCCGTCGCCCGAGGGGCCAGGGCCCACCAGCGGTCCTGGGAGCCTCCCGGCTCTTCGTGTTGCCCGTCGCTACTCGTCGGTGGGTTTTGGTGGTCAACACATTCTGGCACGCCCGGTGGGACATTTTTCTACAACAACTGCATCAACATCCGCATCAGAGATGGCGGAAGATCCAGTCACGTACGAAGACCTGTCTGAGGAGTACAAGAAGAAGTACGACGAGATCAAAGCTCTCTTCGAAAACGACCTCATCGGCTCTTTCCAGAGGACCCGCTCACACGGCATCAGGTGGAAAGGGTTCTCAGCTGAAGGCGCTCTCGATGGAGTGGATCTGTCTACTCCTTCAGAAGAACGCACCAGGTCTCTACATCAAGAGGTTAATCACATGGTAGCACATTCGCTACACCGCCATTCCGAGAGCCTGGTGAACGCTTTAGAGCGTGTCGCGCTGCGCGTGGTCCAGGAAATCATGAAGCATCAGTACTCTCCGTCAGGACCTACCCTAGGAACTCACCAAGGAGAGATACCATTCCAGACCAGACCACCGCTGCCGTTCGCGCTAGCAGCACCAGAAGTGCCGAGTTCACCGGCATACGTCGTCTACAAGATCGGTGGCGATCCTAGTGATTACCAGTTTTTGTATAAACCGCCTAAGGAGATCCCGCACGGATACATGTGCACATATGTGCCAGACTGCAATAACTGGGCGCGCACGAACCAGGTTGCAGCAGCAGGGATTTCTGGAGCAGCAGGAGGGATTTCTGGACCGGATCCTGAGAAGCAGGCGTGGCTAGCTAAGTATGCCACTCCAACGAATCATCAAAGCTCAACTCCTGCAGCTAGCACCGTGGATCAGATCAGTGCAATCTTGAGGGACCAGTTTGGCATGGTGCCGAAAAGGAGGGCAATCAGCTATTCCAAGCCGTACCCCAACGAGTATGATTTGATCCCACTACCACCCAAATATCGGCTCCCTGAATTCTCCAAGTTTAGTGGATCGGAAGGCTCTAGCTCGGTTGAGCATGTGAGCCGATATTTGGCGCAGTTGGGCATGATCTCAGCATCAGACCCATTACGTGTGAGGTTTTTCGCGCAATCTCTCACAGGATCGGCTTTCGGGTGGTACACCTCGCTGCCACCAGATTCAATCCGGACTTGGAAGCAAATGGAAGAACAGTTCCACATGCAATATCACTCAGAAGATTTCGAGGCTGGCATTGACGATCTAGCACAAGTACGACAGAAGCGCGGAGAAACGGTATCGGAATACATTCAGCGCTTCAGGGCCGTCAGGAACCGATGCTATTCGGCTCGTATGAATGAAAAGGAAGCAGTCGATCTGGCAGTGGTGGGTCTCGCATCGCCGATCAAGGATATGGCTTCCCAAGCAGAGTACACTTCACTGGCGCATATGGTTCAGAAACTATCATTATATGAACATCGCCACCCAGAGTTGTACCAGGACAAGTTCAAGCGCGCGGTAGTCCTGGTTGAGACAGAAGGAGATGAAGAATCTGCGGGAGATCAGGAGGTAGCCGTGGCTGAATGGGCTCGGGGGGCAAACCCCGTGTCCTGCAAATGGGTTAAGCCACAAGGTCCTGCAAAAGGGTTTGACTTCGACATAAGCAAAGCTGAGCAGATTTTCGACCTCTTACTCAAGGAGAAGCAGCTGAAGTTACCCGAAGGCCATAAGATCCCTACGGTACAAGAGATGAACGGAAGGCCATACTGCAAGTGGCATAACACGTTCACCCATACCACCAGCGACTGCAGGGTGTGGCGTCAGCAGATCCAAATGGCGATAGAACAAGGCCGTCTAATTTTCAGCCAGTACGCCATGAAAGTTGACACACACCCCTTCCCCACCGTTAACATGGTGGAGTGCACTTACCCCGGGAGGTGCCAGCCAGGTTCCTCGTTCAGCATTAACATGGTAGGACCTGGGCACCACTCTGGTAAGGACAAGAACGAGAGCAGCCGCTCTCGTGACAAGGATAAGGAGGAGGCCGTTCCACGCGACCGGCCCCAACGTAATGACAAGCGCTACGTAACAGAGGAGCAAGTGAGGAATGTGCGATACCAGCGACCTCTCTCCGAGCACCTCCTCAACAAATATGAGCGTCAGTACGACCAGCGCCGGCGATACGACAGCGACGACGAAAAAGATCGTCGGTCTAGTGTGGATAACAGGAAATATCGTCGGTATGATCGAGACGACGAAAGATATGAGCGCCGTGCCAAGGAAAAGTCAAGAGAACGGGACGACGTGGACAGACACTGGGATTGTCCTTTCTTCAAGCATTGCTGGGATTCAGGGATGAGCCGATTGCCTACAATCGGCAACTGCCCAGAGTGCAGACAGAAAAAGAGGGACACAGGAGACGTGTCAGTATTCAAGCGTCTAGGGCCTCTCCCATCTCGGAACAAGCAAACTGAGTCCTCTCGGGTGGAAGATCTCGAGGAGTTAGAAGATGATGATGAAGAAGAAGATAGATATCACCGGCCAAGGTGGTGCCCTGATGGACTCAGTCATTCTCAAAAGCGTAGGGTTCAGCGACTACGTAGCGTAGAGGAAGCCGAGAGACGATACCTACACGCGTTAAGGAAAGCGCGGCCTGATCTGGCCGCAAAAATTCAGCAAACTCTGGACGAGGAGGGTCGTCCACAGAAGAAAGAGTGGCGCTCCAAACAAAAGAAAGCCGATGATGAGACATCGGCTGGCACGAACATGGTGTTCATTCTTCCATCGGAGTTTTGTGCTCCAGGAACAGAAGAGGCACCTATAGCACAACTCGACTGCGGCCCACAACCAGTTATCTTTGAGAAGCCACGAGAAAGGAGCTACAGGCATATGAAGGCCCTGTACTTGAGAGGTTATATCAATGGGCAGCCTGTCAATAAGATGCTGGTTGACACGGGAGCAGCAGTCAATATAATGCCATACTCCATGCTACATCGTTTGGGACGTTCTAGCGCAGACCTGATCAAAACCAACGTCACATTGAACGACTTCAATGGCCAAGCATCAGAAACACAAGGCGTTCTGAACGTGGATTTAACTGTAGGCCGAAAGACCATCCCTACGTCATTCTTCATCGTCGACAGCAAAAGCACCTACGCTGTCCTGCTAGGGAGAGATTGGATCCACGCTAACTGCTGCATTCCGTCCACGATGCACCAATGCTTGATACAGTGGGATGGAGATGAAGTGGAGGTCGTCCATGCAGATGATTCAGCCGAAATCTCAACGGCTGGCATGAACATTTGGGAAGCGGGAGGCCAAGAGCCACTCTCCGGGATCAATCTGGACGGCTGCGAGTTCATCGACGTGACAAAAAACGGGGTGAGGCTGGTCTTATCCACCGGCCTGACAGTATAGCAAGAGTAAAGGCAACGGACATACGTGGCAAGGCCGATCCCTGCGATCGGCCCCAAAAAATAAAAAGTAGTGATTTCATCTCAAGCATGCCACGTAGTCGTAATAAAGCACGAACAAGATGTAAACCTTCATTGAGCAATGCAATAAGAATGGGGGCCGATTCTAGCAATCGGCCCATACTATCCTCGCCATACGTTTTGCCTGTGTTTAACATCGATCTAGCAGGCGACGGAAAGCTAGGGTATGGGTTTACATCGGCTGATGAGCTAGAAGAGGTTGACATTGGTCCTGGGGATAAGCCACGACCAACTTTTATCAGCAAAAAGCTAGATCCACATCTCAGGAGCCAGATGATAGCTCTGTTAAAAGAATACCCGGATTGCTTTGCATGGGATTACACAGAGATGCCTGGGTTAGAAAGGAGCATCATTGAGCATCGGCTCCCTCTCAAGAAAGGATTTCGGCCGTTCCAGCAACGTGCACGTCAGATGAAGGCCGATATCCTAGAAGAAGTCAAGAAGGAGGTCGAGAAAATGTTGACCGCCGGGTTCATCAGGCCGTGCAGGTACGCTGAATGGATTTCCAATATAGTGCCTGTACAGAAAAAGGATGGCCGATGGCGTGTTGCCATAGATTTTCGAGATCTCAATAGAGCCACTCCAAAGGATGAATATCCCATGCCGGTAGCAGAGACATTGGTCAATGCAGCTGCTGGTCATAAGGTCTTAAGTTTCATGGATGGCAACGCCGGCTACAATCAGATCTTCATGGCTCCAGAAGATATACACAAGACTGCATTCAGAGTACCAGGTTCAGTGGGCTTGTTTGAATATGTAGTCATGACTTTTGGACTGAAGAATGCCGGTGCATCATACCAAAGAGCCATGAATTACATCTTTCATGATCTGATCGGCAAATTGGTGGAAATCTACATTGATGACGTGGTGGTCAAGTCTGTCTCCGTAGAAGGACACTTGGAGGATTTGCGACGCATCCTGGACCGGACCAGAAAATTCGGGCTAAGAATGAATCCAAAGAAGTGTGCCTTTGGGGTGACGGCCGGTCAGTTCTTGGGTTTCTTGGTTCATGAGCGTGGAATCGAGATCGGCTTGAAAAGCCAGGAGGCAGTACGCACCATGCAACCACCTACCACGAAGAAGGAACTCCAATGCCTCATCAGCAAAATCAACTTTGTCCGAAGATTCATCTCCAATCTGTCGGGACGAATTGAGCCGTTTATGGGATTGGTGAAAATTAAGTCTGATGACGAGTTTCACTGGGGGGCAGAGCAGCAGCAAGCGTTCGACGAGATTAAGGAGTATCTATCGACACCGCCTGTGCTGGTTCCGCCTCAGCAAGACAGACCGTTCTACATTTACTTATCGGTAGCTGACACTTCCATCGCGTCAGTGGTGGTGCAACTGTATGAGGGTCTGGAAAAGGTGACTTTCTACCTCAGCAGGAGGATGTTGGATGCAGAGACGAGGTATCCTGAGATCGAGAAGTTGTGCCTCTGCTTGTTTTTCACCTGCACCAAGCTTCATCACATCTTTCTGACGGCAGAAATCATCATCATATGCAAATCAGACGTCATCAAACATATGTTGTCGGCCCCTGTTTTAAAAGGCCGACTTGGTAAATGGATGTTTGCATTATCGGAGTTTGATCTCCGGTATGAGCCTGCGAAAGCAGTCAAGGGACAAGCGTTGGCCGATCTCATTGCTGAACGAATCAATACTAATATAGCAGCACTATCTGTATGTGCATGGGCTATGTTCTTCGATGGATCGGCTTGTGACGATGGTTGTGGCATCGGCATTCTGCTCGTGTCGCCTCGGGGGGCAACATATTCCTTCTCCATCAGGTTATCTACCCCTTGTACCAACAATGTCGCTGAGTATGAGGCAGTACGCAAGGGAATGGAGTTGCTTTTAGAAGCCGGGGCAGAAGCGGTGGAACTTTTTGGAGACTCTAAGTTGGTGATTTCCCAGCTCACGGACGAATACAAGTGCGAGAGTGAGTCACTTTTCCCATTATGGATGGAATGCCGTGAGCTGATGGCACAATTTCGGTACATCAATTTTAATTGGGTGCCAAGATCTCAAAATACCGAGGCCAATGATCTCGCACAAATGGCGTCAGGTTACAAGGACATACCAGACGGGTCAGAAGTTCAGGTGCAGTTCCTAGAACAGGATGACTGGAGAGCCGATATCTTCAATTACTTGAAGGATCCGGCTCGGGGGGCACCTAAACGGATAAGGTATAAGGCCATGAAATATGTCCTTATAGGAGATGACATGTTCTACAGGATGTTAGAAGGGTTACTGCTCAAATGCCTGGGACCAACCGAGTCTAATCGGCTCTTACATGAGGTGCATGAAGGCGCCTGTGGAACTCACCAATCGGCTCATAAGATGAAGTGGCTGATTAGGCGATCAGGGTTTTACTGGCCCACCATTCTTGAGGACTGCTTTAGGTACTATAAAGGGTGTCAAGCGTGTCAGATGTTTGGGAAAATTCAGATGGCGCCCGCATCAGCAATGAACCCCATCATCAAGCCTTGGCCATTTCGAGGTTGGGGCATGGATATGATCGGTAAAATCCATCCTGCATCGAGCAAAGGCCACGAGTGGATTTTGGCCATTACAGATTACTTCACTAAATGGGTGGAGGCTGTCCCTATGAAGAAGGTAAAATCGGAAGATGTTATCCATTTTGTGAAAGAACATGTCATTCATAGATTCGGGATTCCACAGACTATCACGACCGATGGAGGATCGGTCTTTGTTTCTAAGGAATTCAGAAAGTTTTGCGATGACATGGGGATTAAGCTGATCCGATCGTCTCCATACTATGCTCAAGCCAACGGGCAAGCTGAAGCGTCCAACCAGAGCCTTATCAAGCTGATTAAGAGGAAAGTTGACGAGAACCCTAGGCGTTGGCATGAGGTATTGTCAGAAGCTTTGTGGGCATATCGCATGTCGTGCCATGGAGCTATAAAAACTTCGCCATACCAACTAGTCTATGGGGAGGAAGCCGTATTGACTTGGGAAATTACGGCTGGATCGAGACGTGTTACGTTTCAGAATGATCTAACAGCTGAAGAATATGCAGCCCTGATGAGTGATACTATTGAGGATTCAACAGAACTCAGACTTTGGTCGTTGGAGAAGATTAAAGAGAACAAAGCCAAGGTAGCCCGCGCATACAATAAGAAGGTGAGACCAAAGGAGTTTCAGGTTGGTGATCTAGTATGGGAAGCTGTGTTGCCATTAGGGACTAGGGATAAAGAATATGGTAAATGGTCTCCTAATTGGCACGGTCCGTACAGAGTCGACCAGGTTTTGAAGGGTAATGCATACATGCTCGAGCAGGTGGACGGTGTTAAATTCCCAGTAGCTATCAATGGTCAACATCTCAAGAAATATTTCCCAAGCATGTGGGATGACGGACAGTGAAACATGGGGGCCGATGCATAAAATCAGCCAGTAAAAAAAAATTTATATACAAATCATAGCCGATGCACAGACATCGACTTTAGAGATATGATGCCAGTACAGCCGATGCACGGACATCGACTTCAGAATATAAAAGCAAAAAAAAAGCCGATGCATAGCCATCGACTCTAGAGGAACAAGCTCGATTGAGCAGTCAACATATTGTTTTCAGGCCAAAGACCGTGGAATTGGGATGATTTTCCCCTTGGATTCGCTGAGGAGTTGAATCTGTGCGTTTGAGATCTAAGATTGGCGTGGACACGGATTGGACCTGTTTGGACGGCAATTTGGGGATCTGATTTTATTCTCTCAAATGAAGGTTGCAGGTTACCGTGCAAATAGGCAACTGATTTGGCCTTAATCGCGTTTTATGGAAAAGGCCGATGTGCTGCCATCGGCTCTTTGCGCATTAACTTACTCTGGCAATCGGCAAAATTGAGGTGAAACGAAATCAACATGGGAACATTTTCTTCATTAATAGGAGGGATTTCTTACAAAGAAAGAGCCAACTGCTCAAGGGAGGAAGAACAAAAGAAAGGTCTATTGACCAATCTGCTACTACTACTAGTCCTACTCTATGGGCCGTCGCTGCCCTCGTCATCGCCATTGGAGCTGCCGTCGGCGCTGCTGCCGGCGGGCTCCTCGTCGCTACTCCCGTAACCCTCAATGGGAGCCTCCTCCTCGTCGTCGTCGTCGTCATCGTCATCATCCGATCCGGCGCGGAAGCGCTTCGCCGGCGGATAGTCCTCGAGGGAGTCGTCGTCCTCCTCTTCTTCCTCCTCCTTGGAGGAAGTGTAGTCGTCCCAGGAGAACGAGTCATCCTCGCTCTTCGCCTCCAGTTCCCCATCGGCAAGGAACTGGAGGTCATCGTCTCCGCTGGTCAAGGACTTGTCGTCCTCAGACCAGACGGAGGAGTCGTAGTCCTCCTCGTCCCATTCCTCTGGGGCGCGCTCGTCGTACGCCGCCATCAAATCCCACTCTGGCGTGGGTTTGCGGGAGGAGGAAGATGAGGAAGAGAAGGATTGGGAAGAAAGATCCGACGAGGCGGAGGAGGAGGAAGAGGAAGACATTGCTACAGGAGATGGGGGTTTTTTGGTGCCGATGGCTAGAACAGAGCAAGGGGATGAAGAGGCGAACTGTTCGGCACGGTTAAATAAAGTAGATATAGTGGAGATTTAATGCCACAGCAGTTTCCGAGGAAGTGGTGCCAAAGAAGAAGAAAAAAAAACTGTCAGATCACGCGGAGAAGTTGAGAAGGTAAGGCATCATGATGAAGGATACTGCGACGGTTCTGCTCTGCCACGACATGACCCGACGAAGGAAAAGCAGAGTGGTTTTGGAATTATCATTACCGAAACCAGGGGGGCATGTGTTATCACCAGATTTTAACCAAATCAGAAGTGGGCCGTGATTGAGATGGGCTTAGCAAATATACGAGGAAGTTATTCATGAATCGGCCTTGTATGAGGAGTTTGGGCTAAATTGCCCGTGTATCTGTAAATATAGTAGGATACGTGTTGGTTAGGATTAAAAGGTAGAGTTTAGCTCGTACACGGCTGGGATTATTCCCACGTTAGAAAGTCTACGGACTATAAATATGTATCTAGGGTTATTGAGAAAGAGGACGATCACGTTCACAACAAACCAATCTAGGCGCATCGCCACCCCTTGTTTCGAGGGTTTCTTCCGGGTAAGCGCTATGCTGCCTAGATCGCATCTTGCGTTCTAGGCAGAATCTTGTTTATTCGTTGTTCATGTGTTGCTCGTACTGAAGCCTTTTTGATGGCGAGCAACATCGTTATCATGGATATGTTAGGGTTAGCATCGGTACTTTCTTGTGTATTTGATTAGTCATGCTACCCTTGGATATCTAGCCACCCTTGTACCGATCTGAGGTGCAAGGGTGGCACCTTGCTTAGTCATTGTTTAGTAGATTCGATCCGTTACGATTGCTCCTTGTTCTTCAAGGATTAGTTTGATATCTACATAGTTAGGCCTTGCAAACGAGTTGAAGGATCCAGTAGCACGTAAGGTATAGTTTGCTAGTCCTAGAGGAGATGTTCCGGGAATCAACTTCACGTTGGTTTTTAGGCCTTGTCTAGGGCTGGTTTATTATCATCTTTCGTGTCTACCAGGCTCAATTACGTGTAGGATGTTCCGGTTATGTGGTGAAAACCCTAGATCGTCGTAGATCGTTTTAACTTAATATTGATCAAGCAGGACCACCATGTCATCGTAGATCTCATACGAATCATGGGTGGATCGGCTCCTTGAGCCGATTCACAGTGCAACCTGAGAGCCGATCGAGGCTCGTATTTAATGTTTATGTGTATGCCATGCAGGAAACTAGTCGAAGCAATCCATCACCTTCCTGACCAGGTATAGGTCAGGTGGCACGCCCTTGCACCAGCATCGGACGTGCGTGCCGGAGCTTTGCGGGCCGTCGCCCGAGGGACCAGGGCCCACCAGCAGTCCTGGGAGCCTCCCGGCTCTTCGTGTTGCCCGTCGCTACTCGTCGGTGGGTTTTGGTGGTCAACAGTCTCCCACCGTCAAGAAACGGTGAAGACGTCGAAAACGCAATAGAAGATGCATGCGGATTCCGTTTTCGATGAATTTGGGCTTGTTGTAAAGCTAGCAACAAGCTCAAGAACCTCTCACAGAGAAACACCAAGAAGCAATAGGGATATGCAAATTATGCAAAGGATTGAGCTCCCTAAGACGATGTGATCAAGTTACTGATGTCTACTCACACTTCTTTTCCTGTAGACAATGTTGGGCCTCCAACAGCAGAGGTTTGTAGAACAGCAACAAGTTTTCCCTTAAGTGGATCACCCAAGGTTTATCGAACTCAGGGAGGAAGAGGTCAAAGATATCCCTCTCGAGCAACCCTGCAATCACGATACAAGAAGTCTCTTGTGTCCCCAACACACCTAATACACTTGTCAGATGTATAGGTGCACTAGTTCGGCGAAGAGATAGTGAAATACAAGTGGTATGAATGAATATGAGTGGTAATAGCAATCTGAAATAAATATGGCAGCGAGTAAACATGCAGTGGAACAGTAAATAAACAGAGATTCGATGCTTGGAAACAAGGCCTAGGGATCCTACTTTCACTAGTGGACACTCTCAACAATGATCACATAATAAAACCACTCTACACTCTCTTGTTGGATGATGAACACCATTAATTGTGTAGGGCTACAAGAGCACCTCAATGCCGGAGTTAACAAGCTCCACAACATTCGATGTTCATATTTAAATAACCTTAGAGTGCATGATAGACCAACGCAATTATACCGAGTACTAACATAGCATGCACACTATCACCATCATACTATGAAAGGAGGAATAGATCACATCAATACCATCATAGTAATAGTTAACTTCATAATCTACAAGAGATCACAATCATAGCATATACCAAGTACTACATGATGCACACACTGTCAACATTACATCAAGGAGGAGGAATAGAGTACTTTAATAACATCACTAGAGTAGCACATAGATGATATTCAACTAGATCACAAAGAGAGAGATGAACCACATAGCTACGGTAGAGCCCTCAGCCTCGGGGGTGAATTACTCCCTCCTCATCATGGAGACAGCGATGGCGGTGAAGATGGCGGTGGAGATGCCTTCCGGGGGCAATTCCCCGTCCCGGCAGGGTGCCGAAACAGAGACTTCTGTTCCCTGAATTGGAGTTTCGCGATGGCGGTGGCTCTGGAAGGTTTTCTCGTGTTTCGTCAATCCGTGGCTTATTCCTCCGAAGTTTTTAGGTCGGGACGGCTTAAATAGGCGGAGAAACGGAGTCGGAAGGGGTCTGGGGGCACCAGACAACAGGGGGCGCGCCCCCCTGGGCCGCGCCGCCCACTCGTGTGGGCCCCCCAGGGCTCCCCTCTGGTGCCTCTCCGGTGTTCTGGAAGCTTCGTGGAATTATAAGATGCTGGGCGTTGATTTCGTCCAATTCCGAGAATATTTCCTTACTAGGATTTCTGAAACCAAAAACAGCAGAAAACAGGAACTGGCACTTCGGAATCTTATCAATAGGTTAGTTCCGGAAAATGCATCAAAACGACGTAAAGTGTGAACAAAACATGTAGGTATTGTCATAAAACAAGCATGGAACATCAAAAATTATAGATACGTTGGAGACGTATCAGCATCCCCAAGATTAGTTCCTACTCGTCCTCGAGTAGGTAAACGATAACAAAGATAATTTCTGAAGTGACATGGTACCAACATAATCTTGATCAAATAATGATATAAAGCATATGAACTGAGATCAAATCACTCAAAGCAAATGTCTATATTGATATAAGAGATGATAATGCAAGAGTTAAACAAGCTAGAAGTTTTCATGAACTATTGCTTTAAAGACATGAAACCGTACAAAGTTCATTAAAGATGTGTTAAGTATTCAGCGTAGAAGTTCTATCCTTCATTCCAAGCATCAAGTAAATTTTCACAACATAAGAAGGATTCAGTCAAGTAAACATAAACATGAATGTCATGAATCAACTGTTTCGAAGTCTACTCAACCGGTGAGCGCAAGCATTTGGCATTGGCACCAGGATGTTATGGCATAAAGAACGTTAATGGGGGTTTGGAAGGCCAAATGGAAGAAAGTCTTACAAAGCTATAAGTGATTATTAGACAAGAGGAAGTCTTATGATCGAAGCTATGCAAGGAGTAGTGGTTGCCATGCAACGGATGCACATAGAGCTATATGTGTATGAAAGCTCTCGAATGGAACTAGTGGGGGTGCATCCAACTTGGTTGCTCACGAAGACCTAGAGCACTTTTGAGGAGGCTCATCATTGGAATATACAACCCAAGTTCTATAATGTAAATTCCCCACATAGTTATACTAGTAAAATATGAAAACTCTCTCATATGGAGTATAGGTGCTAAACATGAGCACAAATGATGACTATGAATAATGCAGGTGCTAAAACATGAGCACAAGTGTGGATAAAAGATAGTAATGCTGCCCCCTTTTTCTTTATTCTCTTTTTTTTCTTTTTCTTTTTCTATCTTTTTTTTCTTTCTTTTCTTTTTCTCTTTTTGATGGCCTCAATGGCTCTTTTCACTTTTAGGGGCAACATCCTAACATGACAACACACTTTTTGGTACAAATAACTCATAATGAATGAAACATGATGTATGAAACTGTATGCCTCTGCCAGTGTAGCAGGATGTGCAATGATCTAGCGTAACATGGGTAAACCACACATCAGCTGTATAGAATCATGCAAAGCAATATATAAATGATAAATGACAACATGTAATGTAAAATGGAAGTTGCATGGCAATATATCTCAGAACAGCTATGGAAATGCTGTGGTAGGTAGGTATGGTGGCTGTTTTGAGGAGATGTTCGGGCTTATGTGTAGGAGAACAGGAGAAAGTCCTCCCACGGGTTTGGATGTACTGGCGAAGTATGCACAATTCTCAATGTGAGCAAAAGGCAATGCACAGTACTGAAGAGGCTAGCAAATTTGGATGGTGGAAGTGCCAAAAACCGTAGCTTAACATTAGTCAAAAAGAACTCACAAGCTTATTGCAAACAACTAGCATGTTCATCATTAAGAGCATGATTAAAATTTACTCCAAGGAGGTCCGTTCACGGTGGCACAAGTACCCCGCTAGCTCCCTCGACCTTCAGCACAACTTAGTTATTACGATGAACTCTCAGACATGGAAAGCTATCAACTCCAACTACACCTTCAACTATTTAAATAGAGTTTGTAGTACGGCACAAGCTTAAAGACAACAATCCACTACTGATTTTAACTTATTTAAACAACAAGCCTTACCATCTAAATACCTCAAAACGTTTGCAAAGAATCAAGTTATCAAAGCTCAATGATCTACAAGATTATGCAAGTGTTTCATTATACCACTACCACATGCAACATTTCCTGAACCGACCAAATAACAATGAACGAAGCAGTTTCAACCTTTGCCATGAACATTAAAAGTAAAGCTAAGAACACATGTGTTCATATGAACCAGCGGAGCGTGTCTCTCTCCCACACAAGCATTTATTCAGAGAATGAAAATAACAAAACTAAAATAAAACACACAGACGCTCCAAGTAAAGCACATAAGATGTGACGGAATAAAAATATAGTTTCAATAGAAGTGACCTGATAATTTGTTGATGAAGAAGGGGATGCCTTGGGCATCCCCAAGCTTAGATGCTTGAGTCTTCTTGAAATATGCAGGGATGAACCACGGGGGCATCCCCAAGCTTAGACCTTTCACTATTCTTAATCATATTGTATCATCCTCCTCTCTTGACCCTTGAAAACTTCCTCCACACCAAACTCAAAACAAACTCATTAGAGGGTTAGTGCATAATCAAAAATTCACATGTTCAGAGGTGACACAATCATTCTTAACACTTCTGGACATTGCAAAAAGCTAATGGAAGTTAATGGAACAAAGAAATCCATCCAACACAGCAAAAGAGGCAATGCGAAATAAAAGGCAGAATCTGTCAAAATAGAACAGTCCGTAAAGACAAATTTTTTAGGTGCACCAGACTTGCTCAAATGAAAATTCTCAAATTGAATGAAAGTTGCGTACATATCTGAGGATTACTCACGTAAATTGGCAAATTTTTCTGAGTTACCTACAGAGAACCTTGCCCAAATTCGTGGCAGCAAGAAATCTGTTTCTGCGCAGTAATCCAAATCTAGTATCAACCTTACTATCAAAAACTTCACTTGGCACAACAATGCAAATAAATAAAGATAAGTAGAGGTTGCTACAGTAGTAACAACTTCCAAGACTCAAATATAAAACAAAATTACTGTAGTAAAATAAAAACATGGGTTATCTCACAAGAAGTGCTTTCTTTATAGCCATTAAGATGGGCTCAGTAATTTCAATGATGCACTCCCAAGAAGTAAGAGTGGAAGCAAAAGAGAGCATCAAGAAGCAAATTCAAAACACATTTAAGTCTAACCCACTTCCTATGAAAAGGAATCTTGTAAATAAACAAATTTATGAAGCATAATGCAACAAGCATAGAAAGATAAAACAAGTGTAACTTCAAGATTTTCAGCATATAGAGAGGTGTTTTAGTAACATGAAAATTTCTACAACCATATTTTCCTCTCTCATAAAGATTTTCAGTAGCATCATGAATAAACTCAACAATATAACTATCAAATGAAACATTCTTATCATGAGTCTCATGCATAAAAGTATCATTACTCTCCACATAAGCAGAATCAATTTTATTAGTAATAGTGGGAGCAAATTCAACAAAGTAGCTATATTTATTATTCTCATCATCAAATATAGGAGGCATATTGTAATCATAATTAAACTTATCCTCCATAGTAGGGGGCACCAAAAGACCACTATCATTATAATCATCATAAATAGGAGGCAAAATATCATCAAAGAAAATTTTCTCCTCGATGCTTGGGGGACTAAAAATATCAAGCTCATCAAAACCAGCTTCCCCAAGCTTAGAATTTTCCATATCATTAGCAACAATGGTGTTCAAAGCATTCATACTAATATGTTCCATAGGTTTTTTAATTTTCGCATCAAACCATCCATGTCTTAACTCAGGAAATAGATTAAAAAGCTCCATGTTGCTTTCCATTATGCCTAAATAGTGAAATAAAAACAAGAAACAAAAAGATGCAATTGCAGGATCTAAAGGAAATAGCTTCGAGCACTTACAACGGCGCCAGAAAATAACTTAGTTACCTGGGACCGGAGTGTGAGTACCTTTTACCTTTCCTCCCCGGCAACGGCGCCAGAAAATACTTGACTGTGGTGTAGCTTTTCGTGGTTGTCGTGGGAGGAAATCACTGTGGTGTAGCTTTTCGTTCCCCGGCAACGGCGCCAGAAAATAGCTTGATGTCTACTCACACTTCTTTTCCTGTAGACAGTGTTGGGCCTCCAAGAGCAGAGGTTTGTAGAAGAGCAGCAAGTTTTCCCTTAAGTGGATCACCCAAGATTTATCGAACTCAGGGAGGAATAGGTCAAAGATATCCCTCTCGAGCAACCCTGCAATCACGATACAAGAAGTCTCTTGTGTCCCCAACACACCTAATACACTTGTCAGATGTATAGGTGCACTAGTTCGGCGAAGAGATAGTGAAATACAAGTGGTATGAATGAATATGAGTGGTAATAGCAATCTGAAATAAATATGGTAGCGAGTAAACATGCAGTGGAACAGTAAATAAACAGAGATTCGATGCTTGGAAACAAGGCCTAGGGATCCTACTTTCACTAGTGGACACTCTCAACAATGATCACATAATAAAACCACTCTACACTCTCTTGTTGGATGATGAACACCATTAATTGTGTAGGGCTACAAGAGCACCTCAATGCCGGAGTTAACAAGCTCCACAACATTCGATGTTCATATTTAAATAACCTTAGAGTGCATGATAGACCAACGCAATTATACCGAGTACTAACATAGCATGCACACTGTCACCATCATACTATGAAAGGGGGAATAGATCACATCAATACCATCATAGTAATAGTTAACTTCATAATCTACAAGAGATCACAATCATAGCATATACCAAGTACTACATGATGCACACAATGTCAACATTACATCATGGAGGAGGAATAGACTACTTTAATAACATCACTAGAGTAGCACATAGATGATATTCAACTAGATCACAAAGAGAGAGAGATGAACCACATAGCTACGGTAGAGCCCTCAGCCTCGGGGGTGAATTACTCCCTCCTCATCATGGAGACAGCGATGGCGGTGAAGATGGCGGTGGAGATGCCTTCCGGGGGCAATTCCCCGTCCTGGCAGGGTGCCGGAACAGAGACTTATGTTCCCCGAATTGGAGTTTCGCGATGGCGGCGGCTCTGGAAGGTTTTCTCGTGTTTCGTCAATCCGTGGCTTATTCCTCCGAAGTTTTTAGGTCAGGACGGCTTAAATAGGCGGAGAAACGGAGTCGGAAGGGGTCTGGGGCCACCAGACAACAGGGGGCACGCCCCCCTGGGCCGCGCCGCCCACACGTGTGGGGCCCCCAGGGCTCCCCTCTGGTGCCTCTCCGGTGTTCTGGAAGCTTCGTGGAATTATAAGATGCTGGGCGTTGATTTCGTCCAATTCCGAGAATATTTCCTTACTAGGATTTCTGAAACCAAAAACAGCAGAAAACAGGAACTGGCACTTCGACATCTTATCAATAGGTTAGTTCCGGAAAATGCATCAAAACGACGTAAAGTGTGAACAAAACATGTAGGTATTGTCATAAAACAAGCATGGAACATCAGAAATTATAGATACGTTGGAGACGTATTAGTTACCCAACCGAAAGCCCCTCTTGATAGTGCGGCTATCTATCCTATAATCCGGTCTCCCAACAACCACCTTGAGACCGGTAAAAGGAAAACCTATCAAGGTCATACCTTTTCCTTGCGCATCCCGCTTGATCTTGATGATAACTCTTCAAGCTCTACACAAGCCGGAATGCCTCACTTGATCATCGTTGCTTCGTGAAGACTCACAAATGGTCGCCCATACACCATGATGGGAAAGCTCCATTGATGCACATCTTCACATGTCCATTATCACCAAATGGACGGCAAGCTTCAAGCATGTGATCCACTTGTGATGCTCATCTTGAACTTGCCCAACTCAACCTTGTATCTTCTCATACTCTATCATAATATCTTGAGGTGTATAAAGAATTCTTCACTTGGAATCAAGCTCTCAAGATCTTGATCATTCATTGCTTATCGCATAAGATAGAGCATGGCTAATATTGAGTTCCACATAAGAACTCCATCTTCATTTCTTCTTCTTGATCATATCGCATATATATCTTCAAATCGATGATCTTGATGCCAATACACAAGATGTATCTTTATTTACATGACATCCATACTTGAATCCAACACATGGAATACAAGTAGAACCTATGGAATATTCCTTCAAATAAACTTAATGAAAACATTAGTCCATAGGGGTTGTCATTAATTACCAAAACCACACATAGGGGAAATGTACCCCTACACACGTACTAATGTACACACCTGGTATGCTGAATTTCTTGAGCTGAAATATCCAATTTTGTCATGCAGTTCTGGACAGATCTGTTGCAAGAACAGGAAAGATTAACAAACCGTGTTTCTTTGTGTGAAACAGTGGTTACCTCATACAACTGATATATTGTTTGCTCATTCCTCGGTGATAGCTATATGGAATTTGATTTAGGGCTTTCTATTTCCGTGCCCTCAGGTCCTTAGTTGTACTCAGTTTATCCCAGCTCCTTAGTTTTTCCTTAGTTTTCCCCAAGTCCTTGTTTGAAACTCGCAGAAGGAGCTCAGACGGCAGGATTCCCGTTTAGTTGACCGTTCCGTGCTGACGTAGGGGGTCACGTCGTGTGGGGCCGCGTCGTGTGGGGCTGGTAGAAAGGGACCGCGTGGGACAGGACGAGACAACGTTTGGTTGCATGTGAGCAGGAGCTGGGTTCTGTCTCTCTCGGCCCAAATTGGCATTTTTAAGAGTACCTTTTCCCCCTCTTTCTCTCTGTCTTTTTTCACCTAATTATTGTCAAATCTAGAGAAGCTTGCATTTCTGTCTTTCTTCAATTATTTGTGCCTTTTAGCCCTCGTTGTTTGCCCAATATGGCAGCAAATCTAGCACTCTCTCTGGTCCATATGTATGTAGTTAAATCTAGAAGAAAATCTCCAGGGAAATGTACTATAAATTCACACAGTCATATAGTAGAATAGGGATAGATAATATGGATCCCTCCCTAGATAATAAGCTGCATACAACAGCCAACATAGTAACAGGTTCGAGGTTCTTCACAACACCATCATACTAACAATATAACAACAAGGGATCCCTAGCCAACAACAAAATGGAGGAGGCAGCAGCAGCACACGTCCAGGACTCCGCCTACCCCATCTGGCTCTGCCTCCACTTGTTGCTCCGCTTGGGCAGCTTGGGCTTGAGCGGAGGCATGCGCCCGGCGGCGATCTCCACCCGCTGGAAGTTGCGGAGGTGCATGCCGAGCGCCTTGTGCTTGGCGCGGAAGGAGTAGGGGTTCACCGTCGTGCCGACCTTGGGGAAGGTGTTGCCGATGTTCTTGGCATGCGTGAGGAGGCAGTTGAAGTCGGTGCCGCCGAGTCTCCTAGTGCAGAAGGGGCACCTGTAGACACCCTTGGCGAAGTAGGAGACGTACTGGCCGACCTACAGCATCCGCGGCACCTGCCAAGTCTTGGTGTCATGGTGCTCGTCGTCGCTGCCGACGTTTCTACCAGACAGCTGATCCATATCAAACGGAAACTATGAGTGAATGAGTTGCAACAATGACTAACGAGCATGATAACAAAGTTAGGAAAAATAGAGGCAACCTCAGTTTGAGTGGACACAATTATATATCTACAGGGAAGGGGTTAGCGAACCAAAGCTCATGCACAACAGATTTGTACACAGCAATGGTTCGCTGAACCCTCCCTGTAAAAATTTGTGCCCAACGATTCATCATAGGCAAAGAAACAGATTCCAGATCTGAACTTGAACACATTCCAGATTATTTGCAAAATTAAATGGTTGATATCTTTTGATTCGTGCATAAAATAACTGATTGAGATCCCATGATTACTTGCATAAATTAACTGATTGAGATCCCATTATTAGTTGCATAAATTAACCGAACGGCCGAACCCCAAATGTTAAACGAAATCAAGAAGGGATCAAAACAAAATGGAATAAAATCAGCGCAAATATTAACCCAATACTCATCCATCTACAGATCCATCTACACCAGCAAAAATAGGGTTTAAAAAGGAATGGGGAACAAAAAAGGGAGCAAACCGTAGTTACCTCGTTCCATTGGTCGTCCATGAAGGTGTCGTAGGGGTTCGGGGGCGACTCGTACGACACCTCCTCATAGGGGTCCCATCCCGCTGGGATCTGACTGCCACCGGCGGCAGCCTCCGATGAACCGGCGGCGACAGCCGTTGAGGGGACGGCGTCGAAGAGGGAGGCGTCGCGCTTGGAGCCGACGGTGTCGTGGATGATGGGATTGGAATTCTCCTTGTCCATCTCACCGGTAGAGGAGAGGGAGAGGGAGAGGGCTTTTTGCTTTGGAGAAGATGATGGGACGCGAGAGAGGCGGCGTTGCGTGAGCGAGTGAGAATGACAGAGATAGTGGGAGGAGGCACCTATAAAGGCGAGGGGTAGTTAATGTGACCCGCGTCCACCGTTGCACGTCTGCACGTCTTGGACTTCTGCAACGCGACACGCGTCCACGATTGCACGTCTTCGACTTCTGCACCGCGGCCCGCGTCTACGCGTCAACAATTGCACGTCTTCCATTTCTGCACCCCAACACACGTCCTCGAATCTAACCCTAGAAATTTAGATATACTCAGGTATACCCTCGAGTCTTATACTAGCATTTTTTGTGTGCTCAGTTTTCCCCTTGAGTGCTAATACTGGCTAGTGCAATATGCTCACTTTTACCCTCAAGTGGCTGGTCAACAGAGAGTCAACAAATGGGATTAACTAGTTAAATGAGTCATTTAATGTGCAAATAATTCCGAAAAAGAGTGGCACTTACTCATGGAGTCTTTACCACAAATTGCCACTTCTCAAATCATAGATAAGTCACAGATAAATCAAGTTTTACCACAAATTTCCACTTCTCAAATCACCTAGTATCTATGAAGGTGCATAGTTTTCCACACTAAGCCCTTTCCAAAACAGCTTTCTCCAAAACATACTTTGTCTAAATGAGGCCACAATTCTCACACTCATGTATATTTGTATTGCAAATAGTTTGAGGTAGGCCAAGATGAGTTTCATTGTACAAAACACACATTTTCCATTTTTTAAATCTCATACTTGAATCCCTTAGTCTGTTTACTACTCAGGTGCCCTTGGTTTCTTGATACTACTCAGTTTTGCCCTCTCCCTTCATAAATTCTCGCTGACGTGCAACATTATCCTGATTGGTCTAGCCCATGTCACGCGGATCGTGCCCACCGACCGTTGATCGTATGATCTAACGGGCAGGATAACCCCTCTCTCTCTCTGTCGGCGGTTAGCTTCCACCCTCTAAGTATGCTAAAGGGCGGTTTTCTGTATTATTTTTCACGCGCGAAAAATTATAAGCCCAACTCTTTTAGGCATTACTTTCACGCAAAAAATGATAAACCATCACCGATTTTTTGTAGCCATTAATTTTCACGCAAAAAATGATAAACCGTCACCGATTTGTTGTAGTCATTACTTTTCACGCAAAAAATGATAAACCATCACCGATCTCTGTATTTGAAGTTTGGGAGGGTTCACCATCTACTTATGTTAACTTTCGAGGTTTTGACCTAAAAATCAAATGGGTATTATAAGGGGAAATAAAAGTTCAAAATTTTTAAAAACGAAACTATCTACCTATCTTTGTATAGAAGATCGTCTGTATGATTTTTGAGGTCATTTAGAAAAGGTAGAAAAAATCCCTTTTGAGAAGGTCGAAAAAACCTAACTTGTTACAAAAGCTGGTTTCAGTGAGACTTAACCAAGCTTGGCATACATGATGCCATACCTATAACAAGAAGGAATTTCTAAAAGGTAAAGTTTCACAAAATTTGAAATTTAGGGTGAAAATGATGCCATGCATACATGACGCTGTTTTTCGAGGTTTTGACCTGAAAATCAATTGGGTATTATAAAGGGAAATAAAAAGTTCGAAAAATGTAAAAACGAAACAATCTATCTATGTATAGAAGATCAGATGTATGAAATTTGAGGTCATTTAGAGAAGGTAGAAAAAATCACCTTGTTAGAAAAGCTTGTTTCAGTGAGACGAAACAGCATGCGCTTAAGCAAAGTGATTTTTTCGAACATCTCCAAATGACCCCAAATTTGCCATACATGATGCCATATGTGTAACAACAAGTAACCCTATCTAAAAAGTGTCAAAAAGTTTGCCCAACCGTATAGCTCTATCAAAAAGAACCTCACCATGGTGCTAGTATAATTTTTAGTTACAAACTTTCGTTACCTAAACGTCAACATGAAACTTGTTTCAAATTCATTTTGGCGTACAAGAAACAAATCCCACCAAGATTCGAGCACCACAGCCTCCAAACGATGCCGATGCCGATATCGGCATGTTCAGAACGGCTATGGTCGCCGCCACTGCTAGGTGATCATCGGGATGCACCATCAACCCCGTCCCCTCATTCGATCACTGACACACCAGAGATACCGCCGAGACCAATGTCGAACGTACATGTTGATGCCAATGCTGAACATGCATGCATGCCGCTGTGGGCATGGCCACGCCGCCCCGATATGCTGGACGCCATAGACCATCGCGAGGTCTTTCCCTTCGCCACCACACTCTTCTAGCACCCATCTATACACGCCGGAAAGGAGAGACACTAGTTTCCTCTACATTGCTCGCGTCCGTGTCCGACACGGTCAGTCAAAGTTTTGAGGTAGTCGTCGATATCGTCGACCATTTCTTCTCTTCTTTGCATGGTTAAACACGTCTAGTTCATACCTATCTAATGCATCTGGTCTCGCCTCATGCAGTTCTTTGTGTACGTCGATCTCATCTCGGCACCCCGCAGGCCACCTCCTCTGTGCCATCGCTGTAGAGCTCCGTTTAAAAATATAATCCTACCCGTGTATTGCCCCTTGTATCAGCGTCATGGCCCCACTTGTCATTCGATATACCGAAGCCCCACTCGTTCGCGTTTTGGTCAGGGATACAGCGATGCTTACGGTCAAACAAAGATGGATGGTCCGACGTGTCTTTGCAGGCTCTACGTGGCCCCACTAGTCAGAAGATAATGGTCAACCTTCGGGCAACCGGCCGTTACAGCACCTGTGATGGTTTCAGACAAGGTCTTGGGGAAAAACTGAGGAAAAACTAAGGAGCTAGGGAAAACTGAGCACAACTAAGGACCCGAGGGAACGAAAATAGAAAACCCTTTGATTTATGTTGTTGATGTGTCCTCAGATTGGGTGATACTGTGATATAGATACATAGAAAATCATTTTTAGAATTTTCATAGCTGAGAATCTAAAAGCTCCTGTTGCAGTTTGTGGAGATCACCAACTGCTGGCAGCTGCTCTTAGTGTTTGATCTAAAAATACTCTGAATACATTTTATGTTACAAAAATAGTGAGTTCCATGTATTATGAACATTAGCAAACCAAATGAGTGTAGGAAGCTACACTGAAGGGCTGACGATAATTAGTTATTCAACCATGTCCAACGCCTTTTTTTGGTCATGTGACCGTGAGGATGGAGGGGTCGGTTCCCGTGCCTGCGGTTATTGATCTGTTCTTCACTTTGGAGATTGCCTTGCCGATTTACAGAAGAGTTGCTGCTTGACCAGCATGTGAAGGATTTATTCAGTTTCTTACTCTTGTGATCATAGAGTCCAATCACTACACATCCCATTAGGCATAGCCTTTATTTTTACTTGTGTTGAAGTTCCTCTGTGATCCAAGATCTCATTTAGTTGGTTCGGAGATAATGTTTCATTTTTCTAATAGTGCTGTTGTGGGAGCAAGAAACATAACTGTCGTGATATTCAGAAAACTAAATATTCTACGTTGTTCTGTTTCTACAGGATAACAGTTCAGGATCTCACATGTAATTATTTCCTATGTGCATAGGGAAGCTGAGCCTTGGTCTTCTACCTTCATCAAGCATGTGCCTTACCTTTTCTGATGAGGAACAACTAGCGCTCTTAAACGATGGCTCTGAAGTTTTGGATGCTGGGATTGTGGAAATATGAATTGATAATTCTAAATGTTCTTTCCCGATCAGGACTGCGGAATCTAAAATATTTTACTATTTATGTGCTTAGAGTCGAACAAATGTGGAATGGAGCTTCTTGCAAGGTTTGTACTTCATAACGGACACCAACTTATTGTGTAATTGTACAATCAACCATGTGCAATCTTGACTGATGTGGCGTAAATATTGTGGGAGCAAACTCCAAGAACCTGAGCCTATCCACATAAATCTGAAGCTGTAATATTAATTTAGCATTACATACAAAATATGCATGTGCTGATAGTATGCTGATTTTCCCTCTCAATTTTTTTATACAGATGGTAATCCCTGACTTACAGTATATATGGTCTGTTGCTACATGTGACTATGGTTATCTTTTCAGGGCAAGCTGTGTCTACAAACAGTTTGTTGAAGGGAAAATATATATACATTTACCAATAGGCAGATGTGTGGTAAGTTTTCTTTCTTCCTGTATTATTACTGTTCAAAATAGCTTAAGTGCATCAAATGGCTGCTAGCTACCGTTTGCACTCTTAAGTTAAGTATATCAAATGGTTTCCAGCTACCTCTATATATAGCTCCTTATGTAACTATGGTGTATTCGTTGGTCTTTGTTTCTATTGTTAGTGATGGAATGATTCTAACATTAAGTGATTCTGCTACCTCATTTCCCTTCAATGGTCTGTTAGCTAACTTTCTCTAGCAGCCACCCCTTCAATCATATGTTTCTAAGATTTCGCCAGCTTGGTGTTTAACAGTAACATTGGTCGAGCTGCGTAGATAACTTTGCAGTTGACTCATCCTATCCTAATGTCTCAAAAAAAATCCCATTGATCTCAGAGTTGCATCATTATCCAGTTAATCCGGGTAGGCTGCTAAAATTCCCAGTTCGAATTACACGTGAAAATATGCTTACTACTCAGACAAAGAAAGACAAACAATATTCCTTTTCTTGACCGTGCGGTGTGTGCACCTATTTGCACAGAATCTATCTGTATTCGAAGCTTGCTTGCCAATATATTGCTCCTAGAGGGAATGCAGTATGATAAAGAAAATTTGAGATACTACACTTCGCTAAAAGTGAACAAAGAATTACCAATTTATGACCAGAGAACGTCGATAACAGTTAATTAAGCTGGGGGGTGTTTACTCTGTGTCCGGTCCTGTGGATTCACGCAACTGATATTGTTTGTTCCTTTGTTTCTGGGTGTGTTTCAGCTCCATTACCAGCTATGGAGCTGCTGGATAATGTGTACTCTTCACTTGAAACAACCAAGCAGCCTGTATCCTCTACCAAATCTGTGCGGTTAATTGTGTTGGCAGTCAGTAGTGGTTTTATTGATGCTCTACGGTGAGTTCTGCTGTTTCGTTTATATTGCTTGACAACAGATTTCTAATAAAAATGTGTTACAACCGAACGACATTATTAGATGGTCCGCTTCGCTTCTGGGTCTATACTGTAATATGACTAGAAGTGATCTACCTTCTGTTACGTTCTGTTTGCCAGACTACTCATGAACTTTTTTACAAAATCTGAATGATATTACTGTCGTTGCCTTACACCTATTACTGTAACCATTTAAAGGACGCACTGAGCATTGTTTACTTTCGTTCTGCTATCAAAATGTGGTTGATGGCTATATGGAAATTTCTTTGAGAGAAATAGTAACACTATTAAGTAACAATCTGTTAAAGAGAGATTTACATCTTTGCATTGCCTTCAAATATATGCAAATTGTTGGATACCCCCTTATCTGTTGTAAGCATTACTACTAGCAGCTTGGGTAACTTTAATAAAATCAAGATACCTGATGGTCTGATCCCGTTGTTCTACCATAGCTACCTTATATATTTTACATTCCCGATTACAGAATAATAGACTATACCAGGGCCAAGGTATATTCTACTCCAGCTACAACATAATACAGGCTATACCAGTGCAAAAAATACTAAATACAGTCTCTTTCTTGCAGCAAGCCTAAGAGTTCAACTGAAGCTTAGACCAGCTGAGATATGATTATTCTTACATAGATGTTAATCTTAGAAGAGGTAAAGATTGGACAGTACTTCTGTCGATTTCTTAGTTTCGAAATGGTGAATAATATACTATATGTATGTAATAATGACTCTGCAGTGGGACCTTCCAATCTTCAATATAGAGCTTATTTCAAGTGATTGGCTGTTCTGAATTATGTTAGCTGAGCTCTTGTGCAAAATGCAAGTGCAATAAGTTTAGGCTGCACAACCTGTAATGTACCTGTAGATGTAGTCATATTTTTGGACGTTCAAGCATAGTTTCCTTGGCTCAGCTGAGAGAAGACTGGACTCACATTTTTTATAAAAATAGTACACGTTATTTCTTTGACCAAACCATTGTACACTTTGCTAAAAGCATATATACATCTTAGTTTTATGTTGTAAAATAGATGCAATCTAGCAAGTACGTCTTATAACAATCTATATGACACTACTGACACTATGAGCATATTAGACAGTCGGCGCGGCGTGCCGCCGCGCCCACTCCTGCTAGTAGATTTTATGATGATCTCACAAGATAACTTAGTAATTGGTTTAAGAATTTTTTTTTCTTATTGGTGTATTCTATGTTGATTAACTTTTACTTATGAGTCTTACTTCTACCCTATCTTTAGGAGGGTGACTTACTTCCACCCTATTTTTAGGAGGGTGATTTCAAAGTTTTAACACTTGTCTTGATGGACTAGTCCTAAATCATCAGATTGGTTAAAACTTCAATCACTTTGACAAGTTCTATCCAAAAAAAAAATAAGTTTCCCCGCATCTTTTTTAAGTTTCCCATGATTTTACATGCATGGATGCAATGCACACATCTATATTTCTTTTATTTGTAGCCTCTAAACCTGGGATGTTACATACGGCCTCTAGAAGGCCCATGCGGCCAACCCTAGAAAGTTGTCGATTTCGGCCACCCCTCTATATAGGCCTCCGACATTCCTCTCACACTTCTCGCTAAGTCTCGAGTCCTATATTATCTCTCATAAATTTGTAACACTGAAACCATTTCGATTACTTTGGAACATTTCCAATAACTACGAACCCTTTCGATAATATTTCTCACTCTTATTGAAGTCTTGGGTCAATTCCACTATACTTCTGGAACTATTCTAATGATACCAGAATAACACCGATACTTCAACGAAACCATTTCGATGTTGCTCAAACTATTTTAGACATGCTCTCAACCACATATCTTAAATGGAACTCTCACAACACATTAAATTACTTTAAGCATAGGGGCCATGGACATCCCTAATGGTTCCAACACATACATGAGTAACTTCGAGCGGACCTTGTGTTTATGCATATGTTTATCCCTATCATCTCATGGTACATATGATAACCCGAGGGAGACTTCGACATCCCCATGATACAAACTTTTTTATCACTATGCTTGCTCTGTTCGTTTCGATAGCATTCACTTTACTTGTTTCGTGTTCTGGTATCAACATGATCATTATCACGAAATATCTGCATAGACCATAAGGTGATACCATGATACCTAGAGTGCCTAGAGTGTACCTCTCCATCATTAGGAGGAGTAATATCCCAATCTTGAACTATCCAAGTATCCAAACATACTTTATGATATGTCCGGCCATCAACATTACAATAAACATGTTAGTAATGTGTGACAACGAACATACCATACCCTCTGGTATGAGGATACAGATATTCTCATGGTTTAAGGATTCATACATAATTTACTTAACACCATGATAATACTAACAATGTGTGATGATACTATCTCGTAGTATATCATACAAATTGGATTGTTTGAGTAACCTTGTTCTTCTAATAATGTGCCAATGATTAGTCAAACATGATCATCACACAACACATGAACTAGTCCTAGATGGGAGATTAGGAAGAACTTGGTTTCAAAATCTATATACATGCTTGTGAATTTTCCTCCGAATCTCATATTCAAGAAGCACAACATTTGTAGCATAAAGAAATAAACATCTAATTACAAACATGAAAATGTAAAATAACAATTACTATTGCCTCTAGGTCATATTTTCTACATCATCTAGAGACTCCCAAGCTTTTCACGGAGCTCTACACCAACAAGGCTAAGCTCCATGACAAGCTCATATGTCTAGGGTGCTCAAAGACTTAAGAGTAACAATATACATGATTCATTGCAAGAGAAATATAAGTTAGAATACATGATTTAATTCCACCCATACCTTTCAAAGGGGACCCACACCATTTTCTTTCCCTTTTCACCTTTAGGGGCCTCCAACAATATTATGCATTCACTAGATGTACCTAGTCATTGTCAAAATAAGTCAAGCACATGGTTTCTCCGTTAATCATGTTGTCATTGACAACAAAACCATTTAGTGAGGAAAATGCCCTTTCACATCCTTTCTGTTGTTGTTTGTGGTGCCTACAAACGCATCTAGCTCATACCTGGGGCGAGTGCTCATTTGCATTCTTGAGAGGCTTTTCTTTGGGTTTTCTTTGGTTCACTTGCCATTTTTCATAGTTATTTGTGGTCATTTGTTTTCCTATTTTTACCAATTTTCTTTTATCATTTTCTGTTTGCTATTCTAAATTTCTCGTGTTTTGTGCTTCTTCTTTGTCTACACTTTTGTACACTTTAAACATTTTTGTGTAAATATTTTACTTTTCTACATGAACATATTTTTGATGTATGGGAACAAAATCACTACTAATGGAAATTTATTTAGATACATATGAACATTTATATAGATCCACATGAAGATTTTATTAATATTTGTAAGAACTTTTTTAAAACATATATATATGTATATAACTTTTACAGCTCATGAACATTTATTAAGATACGATATAGACATTTATATTGATATATATATATACACATCTATATATATGAACATTTATTATGGGAGGAACATCTATTTCATGTAATATTTTATTCAATGCACGCTTTTTAGGATATACATGATCTATAGAAACTTAATATATTTTAAAAGGTTTATTTAATTGCCTTCTAGTTGTCTGCGACCCATTTCGAAATCTCTTTGTGCCATGGAGCGCGCTACTTAAAATAGGAGCTACCCCAAATCCTATATGCCAGTATGCCACCTAATTAACATGGAGCAATTTTCCTACGGCCACGCCCCTCTAGCATTTGGGCCTGGCCCCCTTCTCATTGCCACTATTTTTCTTATGGTTGTTACTCCAGTTTGAGTGGTTTTTCTCTTTGTGTTCTACTTTTTTTTACTTTTCTTTTATTTTTCTTCTCTTTCTCTCCCTTTTAGCCTTTTTTGTTTGTTCTATATTTAATTTCATTTTCATATTTTTTCTTTTCATTTTTATATTTAATTTTTTTCCTTTTTTTCTTGCGTCCTAAAAGTTGTTCAAGAAGATTAAAAACTTGTTCACGAGGTTTAAGAAAATTGTTCACAGATTTCTAAAATAACTTCACATATTCAAAAATAATAATGTTTACGATTTTTCCAAAACTTGTTCATGGATTTAAAAATAGGTTAATATATTTACAAAAATATTCAGGAGGTTTATAAATATTGTTTGCTACGCGATTCAAAACATTCACAAAGTGGTTTTTTAATATTCATAGATTCCATAAATAGGTTAACATATTCAAAAACATGAGCTTAAAAATAAGCTCAGTGATTTGAAAAAAAAGTATTCATTTATTTAGAAAAAATTCATGGATTTGAATAAAACTGATAAAGTGAATGTTTTTAAATTATACAATCAAGAGTAAACATTCATGGAAAATTTCAAAAGTCACAAATTCATTTAAATTAGAAAAAAAATCGAAAAATGTGCAAATTTGAAATAACTCATATAATTTGAAAAAAAATCAGATTTGTCAGGGTACATATTCAAAAAATAGAAATTTTTATATTTTACAAAAAAAATCAAATTTCATAAAGTTCAAATTTTAAAATGTTCTAGTTTGAAAGATGTTCAGATTTTAAAATAATGTTCAGAACACATCAACGGGAAAAAATGAGTTGAAATAAAAACAGAAAACCTGAAGAAAAAGTCAAAGAACCACAAACTGGCTGGAAACTTTGAGAAACTTTCCAAAACCGCCGAGAGAAAAGGCTACGTAGAGCGGGACACTATTGCTACAAAAGCATGCGGGTGTTCTATAGAATTTTCATATAGGAGGATGAATCGTGTACATCGACTAGGTTGGTTGTCGAGGGTACTCCTCGTCAATGCCCTCCGTATGGGGCTTAGGGTAGATGGAATCATGTAGGCTGACACGAGACATCGGTTACCAAACAAGCGGGGAAAGCGATTTACCCAGGTTCGGGGCCCTCGATAAGGTAAAACCCTTACGTCTGCCAGTCTGATCTTGATTAAGAAAATATCGGTTTACAATGGGGTGCCGAAGGTTTTGGCTGTGATCTCGCCGAGAGATTAAGTTCTGAAATGACCTAGTTCTAGACTTGCGGTGGCTATGATTACTATGATTGCGTGTGTCCCTCGGCAGCCCCTCTCCTGGCCCTTATATTAGGAGCCAGGTCTCGAGAGGTCTGTCTGGATACGACTAGGTTACAGAGAGCCCTAGATCTAAACTTTCCTTGTATTCTTCGTCTTTGTCTTCATGCCTTGTCTTTTAAGAATCCTTTCTTGGAACCGACGTAACGGTCCACCTGGCCATCGAGTGTCTTCATGGGCCCCTGGCTGGGCCGTAAGAGGTAGTACAATACTAATTACCCGAAGGGTAATGCCCACATCATCGGTGCATACCAATCACCGAACACCCTAGTTAGGTCATGGGCCTCGCCTTTTTTCATTTTTTGTTTTATATTTCTATTTTTATATTTCATTTTATTATTTTTTTCCATTTCTTTTTCTCTGATGTTTCTTTTTTTAGATTCGTAAAATGTTCAAGTTTCAAAAAAGATTTGATTTTTGATTTTTTTTTCAAATTTTAAAAATATTTTAGATTTTAAAATTTATTCAATTTCAGAAATTTTTACATTTGAAAATTGTTCATATTTTAAAAATATTCACATTTGGAACATGTTTAGGTTTGAAAATTTTTAATTTTAAAAATCAAATTAAAAAATGTTCAAATTCAGAAATTCATATTCAAAAAATGCTCATATTTTGATTTTTCAAATATTAAAAAATGTACAAAAATTGTTCATATTTGAATTTTTTGAAAATATTCATACTTTGAAAAGTTTTTTTTAAATATTCAGATTAGAATAAGTAAAAAAATAAAAAATAAACAACATAAAAGGAAAACAAATGAAAACCCAAAAGAAAGCAAAAAAAATCAGCGTTGGCCCGGCCCAATACCCAACATAGGGCGTGCGGCGCAAAGGGGCTCCCCTATAGGAGCTTCCAAGAGCTACCATGCAATATCATTGATGGTGCGTGATGATTGCAAACAGTTTCCTTCAGTTCCTTGAGCGGTTTAGCGGATTAACGTGAGGTTGTTAGGGCCGTTAGTTTGTTATATAATTATGATGTCCTGAACCCATTCCACATATATGGTTCATAAGCCTTGTCCTTAAGTAGAAAAAAGCTATGATTAGCCATCATAAAACTGGTCCTGATATCTTGTTTCATTTGTCCTGACTAGAACTGATTCATCGACGTTTGGAACAACGACGTCAATGTTTGCATAGGGTTGCATCTGAAACTCAAAATAAAAATACAAGGATCAAAAAATAGTTGGGCAAGAAATGTTTCCCTAGACACAATAGAAAAACAGTTTGGAATACAGGGCATATAAAAGAGTAAGATAATAAATCTACTTGAAAAGCGTGGTGGCCTTTTTTTATTTTGGGACAATAAGATAGCTTAATTTGATAGTTTTAACCTAAATCCACCAAGATCGGCATTACGAAGGTCTCTTGCATGTCTTTTTGTTACATGGACCAGCAAGGATCAAACCCTAAATTTGTCACTTTGGCGACTCATAAAAGACATAATGTTTTTCAGTGGGAGGCGACGTTCTTGTCGATATCGAGGCACATGTGGTGACTTCGTCAATCGCAAGACATGTAAGATCAATTTCTTTAGAATGTGCTCATAGGGTAGGGTGTGCATGGGTGCGTTGATAGGGGTGAGTGTATGTACATACTTGTGTACATCCAAATATGGAACTTGGAGGCAAATGATTAACAACCTCATGGATTAAGGAGACCAAGACCATTTGTAGTGAGGAATAACCTTGAGTCATGTGAGGAATAAATCCAAAGTTTGAGCAAAAGAAAACTCATTTGTAATAACGAACAACTTCGATGCATGTAAGAAACAACCCTATAGCTAGGTTGAGTGGAATTAACCCATTTATAACGAGGACACCATGGAGCATATCGGTAACAACATAATAGGTTGAGAGGAACAAACCAATTTATTATGAGATACAACTTGAAGGCATATAAATAACAAACCCATAGGTTAAGGGGAATACAACCATGTATGATGAGAAACTTGGAGCATACGCTCAACAATATCAACTATAGACGGAAATATGTTCCTTTCGTCCCACAAAAAACCAATACAACAAAATATACTCCTTCCGTCCCACAAAAAATATATAAACTTTGCCAAAATTTAGATGTTTTTATACACTAACTTGGGACCATTTTTGTGGAATGGAGGGAATAGACTAGATAGAACACAATTTCACAAGATAGTCGAATAATGAAATAAAAATATGGCTTAAAAAGACCTTATGGAAGAATACAGACGCCGCCTTTCAAAAACCCTAGCCACGTTCACTTCAGCCTCTTCCATAGATCGGTTCCACCTCCTCTGGTTGGCTTCGCCGGTGTCGGGAGGAGTGGGGAACCCGATCTACGTGTGGAATTTCCAATAAAACTAGTGTTTTCAGTAGATTATTTTAGGGTTTTTGTAGTCGTCTTCTTGTTGATTTCCCCTCAATGGAGATGGCATCGTCTACAATAAGTAATCTTTGGCCTTTCGTTCGACGACGAGGTCTCCTTCCCGACGTCAATGATGGTGTTGAAAGATTACAATCCTCTAGGTATGATTCTTCAGATCTTGCTTCGCCAGATCAATTTGGATCTTTTCTCGTGGTTGCCACGAGGAGGATTATCCCCGCGGTTTTTGTCCCGGCTGCTACGTCCTCGACAATGGTGATCCGTACTCTCGGCTCTCCATCGACATCGACAAGGCTTGTCGGTTTTTATTCCCTGACATACTAGTGTTCGTACTCTTGCCGATGTTGAGTGACCACTTTAATGGTTGCGCGCTTGCACACAACCTTGGCATTGCATCTCAAATTAAAATTACGAGAGAACCTTCGTTGGCATTTATAGGTCTATGGTTTGTTATCAATCTTTGGTTGCCTTCAAAAAAATACAAGATTGTGTCTTAAAAGAAAAAAAGCGGTTGAAGACCTCAAAAATGTGCTAGTATATTTTAGACTTTATTTTATAATCCTTAGAGACAGCTCTTGTATCTCTACCATGTACTATTATTGCTTGTCAAAAAAATATGGCTTAAAAAGGATCAACAACGGAATAAGCTAAAAACATAAGAGGGACACAGAAAATAAAAGAAATCAAGAGAGAAGGAAAATAGAGAAAATGGAACAAACAGACTACTTTCGTGATTCATCGGGACGCATGAACGAAGGAAATATGTACACGACACACGAACAAAAGGGGCGGGGGGCATGTCAGCTGAAAACAGACAAGTTCGGAAAATCTGCAAATTTTCGTTTGTGGACACTGGATCATGACCGGTCAGATCAAAGTCTGTATCCCCCATCACATCACCCCGCCTTATTGTGATATTATTATAACCATCTCTGGCCCTTTTGAGATTGCTTATAATCTCAAGAGAAAATCAATTCTATTGATTAGCACCACTAAGAAACTCATTTTTTTTACATAAGTGTAAACTAGAAGATCTGCATAGGAATTGTAACAATCACCAGAAAACTTTGCTGCATATTTCTTTTAGGCTTTATAGTTTTCACATATATGACAGGATATCTGAAGACAGTTCATGAGCGAAACCAAGAATAAACATGCACATTCGCCGTTTCATTGTTTCCATAGGGATCATTCCATGAACAAACAAAGAACTAGGCATGATTCAACCTGGACCCATGTGATGAAAACAGTGTCACGCTCACCATTCATATCACACAGAAAGTTCAAAATCCGATAAGGAACATAAAAAACGATCTCTAGATTGGAACGGGTCAAGGAGTAAAATACCATTTAAGAGAAGAAATCAACATTTAGAATGAATACGCCCATGGAACATATCAATGCACAAAGACAAGACCTGAACCCTTCTTGAATGGATCTGGTTCCTGTCCACAAGAAAAATGGTGAGTAGTGATGCCAGAATTAATGTGGGATGGGTTGTCGCGATATGTTGGGGAGATCACCGATAGTTCCCCATCCCCCCCCCCCCCCCCCCCCGGTCGACGGGAACTCCGCAGTGGGAAGAAATCGAAAGTGAGAGAGAAAGAGAGAGATGCTGGGAGAGAGTGGGTGTGATGGCTTTTTTTATTTTCCTTTGAGGGGATTCGTGCAAAATTGTTGAGGTGGAATTGGGGAAGTTGATCTAGAGCTTGGTACATGATCCAATGGCTCGCGCTGCCATTTTCAGATTTACAGAATTTGTAGCATTTTCACGTGATACGTTCTCGAACAAAGGTGCCGCAACAATTTTGAATTCCAACCTTTTTCAAATCCAAAATATTTTCAAAATATGATGATTTTTTTAAGAAAGCAAACAATTCCAGATCCAAACAGAATCAAAGTCTGAAAATCAAAATTAACAAATCAAATCCAAACAAAATAAAATAAAAATCTGAATAAATTCGGAATTAGAAAGAAAATCAGAGAAACAAAAAAAAAAGTCATCCCGTCG
The DNA here is from genome assembly GCF_019359855.2 of Lolium perenne. Taxonomy (NCBI): domain Eukaryota; kingdom Viridiplantae; phylum Streptophyta; class Magnoliopsida; order Poales; family Poaceae; genus Lolium; species Lolium perenne. The sequence continues at coordinate 311,684,808 of NC_067245.2, forward strand.
CAGGTAATGGGCGAGCCCACTCGGTCGCCCGCTGCCCCGCTGTAGGCGGGAGCTATTCCTGCCGCACAGAGCAGCGAATATGGTTTGCCCAGCGCTCCGCGGGAAAGAAAATAGCTTTGTACCGACCCAGTGGGCTTGTGCCGTCTGTCCAAGGATGCACATACTCCGTAGATCGCAGCGCGGCATCAGCTCATATATCGCCGCGCCGGCGTTTGTGCATTTCCTGGACTTTGCGTTAGTCACAACAAGTCAGTGCGAGCACAAAACTGATAACAAGAGGCTGTCAGACTAGTAATATTTTTAGGACAAAGTGACACCCGGAGCATGCTGTTGATAGAATTTTCTACGCGAATAAGCAAAAGATCTTTAAATATATATATAGAATAAGTCAATAAGGGGAAGATCCTTTCCTACGCGATTTCTCGCCCCAAATCATAACATGGAGTTATTTTCATAATATCTCAAATTTAACATCGATGATTGCTAGTTGTCGGACAAACTTGGCATTCGCCGTTACCATGATTGTCATTCCCGTCTTGTACAGCATTTGACAAGAAGTTTGTCCAAACAGTCGGACATAAACATTACTGATCAATTGTCGAATCATTGAGAAGAGATGGCTGCACTGTTCTGTGCTGTGTACGTTGTTACCCTGCAATCAAAACCATGGACCCATCAAACTCCACGAGCACGAGCGAAGGAATTTCCAACGTCAAACACAATTTTCCACGCCAAAATCAACACCGCAAGGCAGAGAAAAAAGCACATGAGCTAGTAGTAGAACCTTCTGCTCGATCGAGTACCTACGTACTACATGGAAAAAACTTCTATTCCTTGATTTCCTGCCCCCATATTGTAAACATGGACGCTTTGCCTCATACCTCGACTTCAATAATGTGTCGAGAGACGACCTCCAGATGCTGGTCAGAATCGGCATGCGCCGTGTCTTCGAACACCATTCACGTACCCTCCTGCAGTCCACGGCAAACGTCATCAATTCAGACCACTGATCGATCGACCAATCATTGTCTCGTTGAGACTTATGTACCGTGATGTGCCGTTACACCCTCCAAGGTGCAAGGTGCCCATGACTCCATGAATCCACGAGCGAAGAAATTTCTAGCGGCGAAGATGAATTTCCACACCCAAATTAAAACAACACTGCCAGGTAGAATCACACGAGGTCACGAGCTAGGGGCGGACTAACTGACTGACTGAATAATCGTTCAAAGAATCGTTCAGGTAGAAGCACGAGCTGCAAGCCTGCACCCATGCATGCTCCGGTGTCTGATCCTCGAGGCGGCTAGCGACGTACCTAGCGTGATCGCGCCACCAGAATGATGCCGCATATAAAAATTTATAGCGGTTTTGCTATGTCTCAGTTAGCTGAGAATTTTTTAAGTCTCAGTCACCCACAAAAATGAACTTGAGTTGCACTTTTCTAATAGAAAAGTGCAGCTGATCGAATTGCACATTTTTTTGAACTGCAGTTACACTTTTCTGAGTTGACTGAGACTTAAAAAAATCTCAGTCGACTGAGACATAGGCACACCCAATTTATAGAGCCTAATGCTCCAATGTGAGATGATGTACTTTGCCTTCCCAATATAGTTCTTTTTGCTGATTTAGAACCGAGCTAAGTTTAATTTAGGCAAGAAAGGGTCTAAAGAGCCCGGGCACTAACAACCGTAAACAGGTACATGTACCAGCTTTAAGCCTGCATTATGATGTAACCCCAGGAAAATGCTAGCTAGATGTCTAGATTGTTTAGCTCTGCTAATGCGGTACCTACGTAGGAACCCATGTCCTTTAGGATAATGCGATGTACCTCTGCCAGCGACACGTCACGCCACTAGCATAACTTATTTTTCTAAACAGAGTTAACATACTGAGATTCCATCAATCAGAGCTGGTTACCACGTTAGTGTGGCGAAAACGAACTCGTCAAAGAGATTATAATGCCATTTAGGGGCGAGATAGATGACAAAGTTTGGTACATAAAGTACCATCCGTGCTTAGCTAATCGCCTACTTTGTGTTCGCCAAAATTTGGTTCCACTTTAAAGTGCGTTGGTGCCATTTTTGGGTTAGTTAACCAGTAGGATCATGAGATCATGTGGAGTTCTTTTACTTAATAAACTGAATCGCTCGCTGGGGTGCAGCAGGTTCAAATATCTTAAATCCTTCCCAAACATTGGTACCATATGGGGGGAAGTTTCGCTGGAACTGCATTTAGTGTCTGTTGATTGCTATGTTCTATGGCTCAGAACATCATCTCTATCATCTCTGAAAATTCTGCCGAGAATTTTTCTGAACCTGTGTCTAGACCTGCAAGAAGGACTCTGTGATCTTGTTGGTAGGCAGCAGTACTCTGCCTCTGTACTCAGGTTGGTTGCAGCTTGACGAATTAAGTACATTCATTAAGGGAGACCAAATCATCCACAAGGGAAAGCGGACCAATTATCAGTACTTGTCATGGAGATAATAATGCCATTTGGGGGCGAGATAGATGACAAAGTTTGTTGTGTAAAGTACAATCCCTGCTTAGCTAATCGCCTGCTTTGTGTTCGGCAACTTACTTTGGTGCCAAAAAAATTTACTATCTGAAAATACTTTGGCGCCATTTGGTTAGTACTTAGTAGTTAACCAAGTGGATCATGAGACCATGTGGAGTTCTTTTACTAATTAAACTGAATCGCCAACTGAGGTTTAGCAAACTCAAGATATCACAAGCCTCGCGTGTTTCATTAACTGAAAGATGGGAGAAATTTTCATTGTAATTGTTCATGGTTCCTGTGGATTGCTATGTTTTGTGGTTCAGCACATCATCTCTACGCTCGCTGAAACTTCTGCAGAGAATTTTCTGAACCTGTCTCTAGCTAGGGCAATGAAGTTGGCAATGACAACCTCTCAGCCTGCCGGAGGAACTGTCTCTGATGTTGTTGGTAGGCAGCAGTACCCTGTCTCTGAAGTCTCAACACGGATCGGTTGCAGCTCGACTAATTCAGGACATTGATTAAGGGAAAACAAACCATCCACAAGGGAAAGCTGACCAATTATCAGTACTGCTTGCCCACAATAATGGACATGCGATAATATTCAAACTGCACGGCCATATGGCAATAAATTCTGACGTTGCTGTTCTTCGTAATACCATCAGGACTTGTAGTGCTACCGAGGGCTAAGTGGCTAACAGCATAAGGGAAGACTTGTTCTGTTTGTTTCGCGCTCAGAAATGAATGCCGTTGTGGCGCCATCAAGAACAGTTCCACCAAAAACCTGATGTAATGCATGTATTTGGTTACTACCTGTGTGGCTGTGTGTTCTCATGTCGACATATGGTAATGATCCTGTCTATACTTCTGTAAAACCCAAAATACGGCGTAGTCACGACGTTCTATATTCGGACCTGAAACTCTAACCTAATACTTGACTATGACCCCCAAGTTGAAAACTTCGCCTTTGGGAGGAACATAAATTATCCTGCATTATCACGACAGGCTTAGAATAGCAATGCCGTCAGACATCTCCGACACGTAACCACCGGTAAAAAAAAGGAACGGGACAGGTTCAGACAACAACGTATCTTGTTAAATCATCTGTATCCAAGTCTTCAAACTTTACTTTTGCCTTGCCAGTATCCTATTCCTTTGGATGATGATAGCAGCACAAGATTCCTCTCTCTTGTGCAACGAACTCATGTGGCCATGTGATGTGGAGCTCGAATTATGTGTGTGGCCGGCCTGGGGCATGAGAGGTGACTGATGAGGCTGCATGTATGTGTGAGTGCAGGCTGGGGGGTCAACCCTACCAAATGCATTATTGCATATGGTGATCTGAATTTGCACATGATTTGTCTTTCTTGTAATGTAATATTTTGGCTGCTAGCTAGGTTTTTCCAGCACTTTGTTCTACGCATAACATGATTGAGCAGGCAAGGAAATCAAAATCCGATCAGGAAAACTCGATTAAGTGCGGCACAGGTATTATGTACAGTTTGCAAAAGCTGAACCCAACTGGAGTCAACTGTGACACCAGACGTAATGGACCTTTGGGGGAAAACAATTCCTAATAATTGAACTTTTCTCTGGGCCAGAGGGGTTAATTTAGCTCTCTGATTGCTCCATGAGCCATGTCCCAAGTCAAATCGAATAGGAAAATAGTACTGCTGCGCTTGACGAAAACAATCGCATGATTTCATCTTAATAAAAATATCCAAAAGGCAAGTCCTTTCGGAAACTAGTAATACTAGTATTGTTATGTAGAGAGGGCAGAGAGGCCATGCTGCAAGTAGGCTAATCGGTTTGAAGGCTTCTTCTTCCCCAGTTCACCATAATGCAAATACTATACTCTCCCTGTCCATGTAGCTAACCATCACTTTTACCTCCGAATGAAGTGGCCATTTAGTTATTATTATATTGAAATGTGACAATGTTTACATAAGAAAACCCCAGGAAAATAATCGGCCGACGCCAGTAGTAAAAAATAGCTAGAGACTGGATATGAAACTATGTTTAGATATGAAAATTCAGGAAGATGATCTGCCAACGCCACTAGGTAGTAGTACAAAACTAGAGACTGGAGCAGCATTCGCCGTGAGCCTGGGATGGCTGTCAATGGCGTGCATCGAGAGCATGGTGACCACCTAATCGACGCTCGAGGGACCATGTTACTCTAACATGCCGGCTCGATCAATCAATCAGTACGTCCTCGCCGGGAAACGGTCCGCCGTCCTACGAGCCATGCCTACCGGCCGGCCAACTTTATTTCCTTAACCGCTGGAGACAGGAACCCCATCCATCACCTCGCTCCTTGGATCAAGCAGCTAAACTACACATACTCCTACATGCCATGCTGCTACCATCTAGGTATCTGTAACGAACCATATAGTCCCTTCAGTTTAGAACCTTTTCTTCTTCCTTTCAACTTGCTAGTAATGATAGAGAACATAGTTGTTTTCCATGGGCCTCGTTTCTGCACCTTGGAACGAGCGGTGTCTAGGCATTAAAATCATTTTGCAAGATTTAAGGGACAAGAGACGAGATAATCTTGGAGCTCCACTTGCATGTGGACCATCCATGCCACGAGGTCCAAGTGGCCAGCGTGTGACATCTGCATCTGTCGGGTGGCCGTGGCTATGGATCGACGGCCAGGGGAGACTAACATGACGCCGCCCCCTCGCCACAGTTGACCCGGCGGCCGCAAGAATTCTCGGATGCACACCGCGGCAATCTCAGCATCATCCGTACGTATACCTGTCATCGGATCTCCCAATCCCGTGAACTTGCTTGTGAGGTGCGGCGGTGTTTATTCAACGCAGCAACTAGCGGCTATATAAATTCAAGTTCAAGCCGTACTTCGTTTTCTATGGAGAAGTAAACAACGGTGACATGTCGGGTCCTGGGTGGAGGATCTGATTTCTCATTTTCCATTGATGTGCTCACGAGTTCTTGGAGAGTTAATTTCAGCGGTGGATGCGAGTCAGACCATGACTGGTACTGCAGGTAAACTGAACTCGGTGGTCGTCAGATTAGACCGATGAGCTGTGCCACCCTCCACACATACATGTCCTAATGGTAAAACATTTTGATTTTGCCGTGTGTTTTTCTGGAGGTTTATGCAGGAGTCATCGGTCATCGTCGCCGGTCAGTCACCGGTCGCTAGTCAGGCAGGAAATCAGTTTAATTTCTATCCCGGCATTGTCAGCTTCAGCTTCAGCCTCAGTCAGTCAATCCTTCTCTGATCCAGATGCCCCGAAAAAGGAGATTGGACAACCGTGAAACATACTGCCAGAAGATGTAAATTAGCCCAAGCACGCCGTGGTAAGGACAACGATCGTCCGCCTAATACGTATCTTTGTTCGGCTTTGGAGTCCCAATGTGATCTGTGTGCTTGTGACGATCCGTGGTCGATCAAGACATGTGGCCTCCACATAATTTTCCTCTTTCTTCCCGATTGTGATGCGTGATGAAATGTGGTACAGACTACGTCCTTTTCTATTAGGTGCTAGTCGCGATTTATCGGAGAAAATGTTGAGATGATATGTATCTGTAGCCCCCTTCTGAATTTTCTAGTCTATTGAATTGTTGTTGTGGACATGGCAGAGAGCAAGAAGTGTGTGAGGATCATTTTGTCCATGCATGCAGCCAAAAATGCACCATCAGAACGGTGTTCTTTTGATAAGCCTAGGATTTAGGACTACTAGCTCGGACATCATAGTCCTGAGCCTCATCTTTATCCTTTTGCCTGTTGGGCATTAGATTAGAGTCCTACTAATCATAATTAGTAAGCATCACCTTTCTTTCGTCCGGTCCAATCTGCACGGCGATCCGGCTTTACCATTACCTTGATGGGAATGGAGAAACAAAATGCTGAAAAAATATATACTGCTCCGTACTTTCTTCGTGTTGACGACTGACTTGCCCTGCGTGACATGATGCACGTGCAAATATATATATGATCATGTGGACTATATGTCGTTGGTTGCAAAAGTTTCCAAGGTGTGACCGGATAAATCTGTGATCTCCTGAATCTTCATCCTTTAGATTTCACATAGATATGCAACTGCATGCGCTCGACAGAACAGACGAAGACGCCCAGCCTCCCAGCCTCCCAGCCCTAACCGCCGCCGCCGGTAGCGCCTCCGGGGCAAAGACCCAAGGGGCGTGGCGGCGGCGGGGGCCCTTCCTCGTCGACGCATGGTGGACGGTGGCCGGATCTCCCCTCCTCGAGCATGGCGGACGCGCAGATGGGATGGGTGGCGGCGGCCTGCGCTGCGCTGCGCCGCCTTCTCCCGTCGGCTCTCCCATGGTGGATCGGCCAGCGCAGTTGGGATGGGCGGCGACGGCCTGCGCTGCGCTCCCTCCTCCCGTCGGCTCTCTGCAGCACTCCGGCAGGGACTGGTGGTGGGCGGCGGCCAGGCCCATGGCCTGCGCCAATTTCCCCCCGCCTCTCGCCGGTAAGTGGAGGCGATCTCGGGCTTCACCCGCGACACGAGGTCGCCCGGGGCAACAGCCTTGGGTACGACGGTGGAGGTGGCCCTCTTCTTCGTCGGAGAGGGTCGGCCTACGGTTGGTGGTGGTGGATCTATCGATCTATCACCGCGTTCCGGCGGCGAGATGGAGATGCTTGGAAGCCGGCGACGGAGTCGCCGGTGGAGGGTTGGAGTGGCTATCCCGGGATGGTCGCCGACGTGGGGGTCCGACCTGAATAAAGGAGGTGGTCCTAGGGTCTCTCTTGCGTGAAGAGGCAGACCTACTTGAGGCCTGGACTCGTGATCTAGCCGGAGTGTTGAGTTCCGGAAGGCTCCGCCGGCGAATGTAACAGTGCTTTGTTCCTGGAGTTTGCTGGATCAGTGGTATTCGGTCGTGCGCACCCATGGTTTTATTCCGACCGATTGGTTCTGGAGGGAGCGGCGCGAAGCTCATTTTCTGTGTTGACATCAAGTGACTATGGATCCATGATGAAAGTCGGAAGAAGAGAAGTTCATGAAGACCGGAGGGGAGGACTAGCTAAGGGAGGTTCAAGTCTCCGCACTGTTGAGGGACTTGCTTGGTGTTCCGGGCTTCACAACAGCGGTATGATAGTGGGAGCGACAACACAGGTGAAGTTCAGAGTCCTACCTTTTAGGGTGAAAACCCAAGGTCTGGCCTTAACTGGTTGTGCCTGACAATGACCTTGTTGGAGGCATTGTTTTGAGAGTGGGGACTATCTTCAGGGTGAAAACCTAAGATCGTTTGATCGGGCGATGACGGTGTTATAACACTGTTCCCTTCTTGGAGGCGTCGTTTTTGGAGAGTCTGTATTTCAGGTGTTGTCTTGGCGGTGGATGTATTGTTGTTGTTAGGCCCGAGATACTGTAGCGGGACTTTTGTTTCTTAGTTTTATTTTCCTTTTTTTGGATGTGTGCATCCGTAGTGCCATTAGGGTGGTGCGTTGTTGCAGAGGCTGGGTGTAATTGGTATCTTTTTTATATTAATATATTCCCTTTATCGAAAAAAAAATGCAACTGCATGCATTCACAAATTTACGAATCTAGTTGGCATAAAAATTTGTAATGGCGACGCATCAGCTTTTCATACATAGATGGCATAAAAAACAGGCTCTTCATGTTAACTTGGAGGAGAGTGAAAATAGAAAATAGATTATACACTTGGAGGAAGAGGAATGGCCTCTTCACGCACGAATAAGAGGTGTTTCATTTTCTTTATATTGTACTTGATGAATTTCTTTCGTTACACATTTTCTAGTTTATTTAAGTTTGGCAATTTGGAGAGCCAAATCGAGTTGTTATCTTCCTCAAAGGGTGAAAGAAGGCGACCCATATCACATCTAGTGTTTTTCTCCACCTAGTCGGTGACTCTGCAGGTTCGTCCCGCCTCCGGTGGCCCTTGTGGCCTTGTGGAAGTGCGGTCGACCGCCACCACTCACATGTGGGAGGGTTCCCACTCTCTTTTTAAAGATTGTTTCGGTGTCTTGTTCACGGTTGTGAGGTGGCACACGACATCTTGAAGTCAGAATAAGATCCTCGATCCCTACCATATTCTGTCTCGGTAGTGTGCCTATGCTCCAGCAGAGGGCGTTTGGAGTTATCTTCTCGATGGATCTCCTAATATTCGGTCGGTGTTTGTATGTGGTTGCACGTCTGGTTGTTCCGATCTAAAGTTATCATCATTGGAGTGGGGGCTTAGCAAGGCGACTTTTCGTCTGCCCACTACAAATAGCTCTATTATGACAAGCTTTGTCAGACTTAGACGATGGAGGGGCGAGGACAGTGGCACGCATTTGGCTCTCTCAAATGCTCGTAGCCATCACTAGGTGGTCCAAGAAGGGGTGGACCCACATTGGGCAGAGTTGGGGCCTATGCCCCCACTCAATTCCTATATATTGTGCTTTGTAGCCTAAAATTTTACTAGTTGGGTCCCCAAACAAACGAAAAACAAGGCCCCCACTCACTTTGCCCCCATTTGGATTATAGGCTTGCTTCGCTCCTAGGTCCAAGTACCTAGTTGTGATTTTTATTACTTTTGACGTTTTTAATACAACAACTATTGGTGATAATTAATATATTTGTGGATCTTTTTGCAATTCTACACCTTAAAGTTTGGCATATTGAAGCGGGGGCATGAAAGCTAGGAAGTCATGGCAACTCGGATTATTCTAGAGTAATGACATTCAAAATGGTTGTGTCTTGGCGGAGCACACTTGCAAAGTTGGCATGTGGATTGATGTGGTCATCTCCTCTTAACTAGACTATCTGAAGTACAAATCATATTAGCCATGTGAAGAAATGGGGCGTTGCATATGTCTTTCATATGATTATCTCTAAAGAACAAGGGGGTCCTAGGAACTAAGCCTTATAAGGAGAGTCAGACACTTAGCTCCCATTTGTTGTAACTTTCCAAATGATGAAAAAGTGAGCCTACCTGGCTTGGCTATGGAAGTAGATGTCCAATCTAGCCACTCTAGTTCAAATCCGCATAGACCCAAATTTGGGTTTTTACTATATGCTTACAAAAATACTCGATGTGGGGGCCTCTCCCACCGCTTTCCTTTCAAAAATAAACTTTCCAAATGATGGGATCCTCCACACAAGGAACATGCGAAGTGATGTTGTTAGAGAGAATGTATGAAAGTCCATCTAGCTAGGATACCTAAAAGGGATTTCTATTCTCGTGCCCTCAAGTCCTTAGTTGTACTCAGTTTTCCCCATCTCCTTCGTTTTTCCTCAGTTTTCCCCAAGCCCTTGTTTGAAACCCGCAGAAGGAGCTCAGACGGCAGGATTCCCGTTTAGTTGACCGTTCCGTGCTGACATGTGGGGCCGCATCGCGTGGGGCTGGTAGAAAGGGACCGCGTGGGCCAGGACGAGACAGTGTTTGGTTGCACGTGAGCAGAAGCTGGGTTCTGTCTCTCTCGGTCCAAATTGGCATTTTTAAGAGTACCTTTTCCCCTTCTTTCTCTCTGTCTTTTTTTACCTAATTAGTATCAAATCTAGAGAAGCTTGCATTTCTGTCTTTCTTCAATTATTTGTGCCTTTTGGCCCTTGTTGTTTGCCCAATAGGGCAGCATATCTAGCACTCTCTCTGGTCCATATGTATGTAGTTAAATCTAGAAGAAAATCTTCAATGTAATGTACGATAAATTCACACAGTCATATAGTAGAATAGGGGTAGATAATAGGGATCCCTCCCTAGATAATAAGCTGCATACAGCAGCCAACATAGTAACAGGTTTGAGGTTCTTCACAGCACCATCATACTAACAACATAACAACAAGGGATCCCTAGCTAATAACAAAATAGAGGAGGCAGCAGCAGCACACGTCCAGGACTCCGCCTACCCCATCTGGCTCTGCCTCCACTTGTTGCTCCCCTTGGGCACCTTGGGCTTGAGCGGAGGCATGCGCCCGGCGGCGATCTCGACCCGCTGGAAGTTGCGGAGGTGCATGTCGAGCGCCTTGTGCTTGGCGTGGAAGGAGTAGACGTTCACCGTCGTGCCGACCTTAGTGAAGATCTTGCCGATGTCCTCCGCATGCGTGAGGAGGCAGTTGAAGTCGGTGCTGCCGAGTCTCCTAGGGCAGAAAGGGCACCTGCAGACACCCTTGGCGAAGTAGGAGATGTATTGGCCGACCTGCAGCCTCCGCAGCACCTGCCGAGTCTTGATGTGCTGGTCTTCATCGTCACTGCCGACGTCGCTGCCAGACACCTGATCCATATCAAACGGAAACTATGACTGAATGAGTTGCAACGATGACTAACGTGCATGATAACGAAGTTAGGAAAAACAGAGGCAGCCTCAGTTAGAGTGGACACGATTATATATGTACAGGGATGGTGTAAGCGAACCAAAGCTCATGCACAACAGATTTGTACACTTCAATGGTTGGCTGAACCCTCCTAGTAAAAATTTGTGCCCAACGATTCATCATAGGCAAAGAAACAGATTCAAGATCTGAACTTCAACACATTCTATATTATTTGCAAAATTAAACGGTTGATATCTTTTGATTCGTGCATAAAATAACTGATTGAGATCCCATAATTACTTGTATAAATTAACTGATTGAGATCCCATTATTACTTGCATAAATTAACCGAACGGCCGAACCCCAAATCTTAAACGAAATCAAGAAGGGATCAAAACAAAATGGAATAAAATCGACGCAAATATTAACCTAATACTCATCCATCTACAGATCCATCTACACTAGCAAAAATAGGGTTCAAAAAGGAATGGGGAACAAAAAAGGGAGCAAACCGTAGTTTCCTCGTTCCATGGGTCGTCCATGCAGGTGTCGTAGGGGTTCAGGGCCGGTTGTACGGTACCTCCTCATAGGGGTCGAATCCCGGCGGGATCTGACTGCCACCGGCGGCAGCCTCCGATGCACCGGCGGCGGCGGCGATGGCCGTTGAGGGGACGGTGTCGAAGAGGGAGGCGTCGCGCTTGGAGCCGACGACGTCGTGGACGATGGGATTCGCATTGTCTTTGTCTATCTCGCCGGCAGAGGAGAGGGAGAGGGAGAGGGTTTTTTGCTTTGGAAAAGATGATGGGCGTGAGAGGCGGTGTTGCGTGAGCGAGTGAGAGTGACAAAGATAGTGGGAGGAGACGTCTATAAAGGCGAGGGGTGGTCAATGCGACCCGCGTCCTACGCGTCCACTGTTGCACGTCTGCACATCTTGGACTTCTGCAACGCGACACGCGTCCACGATTGCACGTCTTCGATTTCTGCACCGCGACCCGCGTCTACGCGTCAACAATTGCACGTCTTCCACTTTTGCACCGCAACACGCGTCCTCGAGTCTAACCCTGGAAATTTAGATATACTCAGGTATACCCTCGAGTCTTATACTAGCATTTTTTGTGTGCTCATTTTTCCCCTTGAGTGCTAATACTGGCTAGTGCAATATACTCAGTTTTACCCTCAAGTGGATGGTCAACAGAGAGTCAACAAATGGGATTAACTAATTAAATGAGTCATTTCATGTGCAAAAAATTCTGAAAAATAGTGGCACTTACTCATGGAGTCTTCTTACGTGACCTACCACGTTGGGAACCATAACAATCATAGATAAATCAAGTTTTACCACAAATTGCCAATTCTCAAATCACCTAGTAGCTATGAAGGTGCATGGTTTTCCACAATAAGCCCTTCCCAAAATAGTTTTCCCCAAAACATACTTTGTCTAAATGAAGCCACAATTCTCACACTCATGTATATTTGTATTGCAAATAGTTTGAGGTAGGCCAAGATGGGTTTCATTGTACAAAACATGCATTTTCATTTTTTAAATCTCATATTTGAATCCCTTAGTCTTTTTACTACTCAGGTGTCCTTGGTTTCTTGATACTACTCAGTGTTGCCCTCTCCCTTCACAAATTCTCACAGACGTGCAACATTGTCCTGATTGATCTAGCCCATGTCACGCATATCGTGCCTGCCGACCGTTGATCGTATGATCTAACGGGCAGGATAACCTCTATCTCTCTCTATGATCGGGGCCACCACCCTCTCTCTCTCTGTCGGCGGTTAGCTTCCACCCTCTAAGTATGCTAAAGGGCAGTTTTCTATATTATTTTTCACGCGCTAAAAATTATAAACTCTTTTAGGCATTACTTTTCACGCAAAAAATGATAAACCATCACTGATTTGTTGTAGCCATTACTTTTCACGCAAAAAATTATAAACTATCACCGATTTGTTGTAGCCATTAATTTTCACGCAAGAAATGATAAAATATCACCGGTTTATTGTAGCCATTACTTTTCACTTAAAAAATAATAAACCATCACCGATTTCTTGTAGCCATTACTATTCACGGTAAAAATGATAAACGAAATAATCTATCTATCTCTGTATTTGAAGTTTGGGAGGGTTCACCATCTACTTATGTTAACTTTCGAGGTTTTGATCTGAAAATCAAATGGGTATTATAAAGGGAAATAAAAGTTTTAAAAAGTGTAAAAACGAAACAACCTACCTATCTTTATACAGAAGATCGTTTGTATGATTTTTGAGGTCATTTAGAGAAGGTCCAAAAAACCTAAGTTGTTACAAAAGCTGGTTTCAGTGAGACCTAACCAAGTTTGGCATACATGTTGCCATACCTATAACAACAAGGAATATCTAAAAGGGAAAGTTTCATAAAATTTGAAATTTAGGGTGAAAATGATGCCATACATTATGCTGTTTTTCGAGGTTTTGACCTGAAAATCAAATGGGTATTATAAAGGGAAATAAAAGTTCAAAAAATGTAAAATCGAAACAATCTACCTATCTTTGTATAGAAGATCATCTGTATGAAATTTGAGGTCATTTAGAGAAGGTAGAAAAAAATCACCTTGCTAAAAAAGCTGGTTGCAGTGAGACGAAACGGCACGCGCTTAAGCAAAGTGATTTTTTCGAACATATCCAAATGACCCCAAATTTGCCATACATGATGGCATACGTGTAACAACAAGGAATATATAAAAAGTGTCAAAAAAAGTTTGCTGAACCGTATAGCTCTATCAAAAAGAACCTCACCATGACGCTAGTATAATTTTTAGTTACAAACTTTCCTTACCTAACCTTCAACATGAAACTTGTTTCAAATTCATTTTGGCGTACAAGAAATAAATCCCACCTTGATTCGAGCACCACAGCCTCCAAACGATGGCGATGCTGATATCGGCATGGTCAGAACGGCTATGCTCGCCGCCACTGCTAGGTCACCGTCGATGCACCCTCAATCTCGTCCCCTCATTCGATCACTGACACACCATAGATACTGCCGAGGCCAATGTCGAACGTACATGCTGATGCCAATGCCAAACATGCATGCACGCCGTTGTGGGCACGACCATGCCGCCCCGCTATGTTGGACGCCACAGACTGATACGTCTCCAACGTATCGATAATTTCTTATGTTCCATGCTTGTTTTATGACAATACCTACATGTTTTGTTCACACTTTATATTGTTTTTATGCGTTTTCCGGAACAAACCTATCGACGAGATGCCGAAGTGTCAGTTCCTGTTTTCTGCTGTTTTTGGTTTCAGAAATCCTAGTAAGGAAATATTCTCGGAATTGGACGAAATCAACGCCCAGCATCTTAGAATTGCATGAAGCTTTCAGAACACCCGAGAGCCACCAGAGGAGGGCCATGTGGGCCCCAGATGATAGGCTGGCGCGGCCAGGGGGTGGGCCGCGCCCCCCTGTTGTGTCACCGCCTCGTCAGCCCTCCGACTCCGCCTCTTCGCCTATTTAAAGGCCCCTGACCTAAATCTTCGATACGGAAAAGCCACGGTACGAGAAACCTTCCAGAGCCGCCGCCATCGCGAAGCCAAGATCTGGGGGACAGGACTCTCTGTTCTGGCACGCCGCCGGGACGGGGAAGTGCCCCGGAAGGCTTCTCCATCGACACTGCTGCCATCTCCACCGCCATCTTCATCAACGCTGCTGTCTCCCATGAGGAGGGAGTAGTTCTCCATCGAGGCTAAGGGGCTGTACCGGTAGCTATGTGGTTCATCTCTCTCCCTATGTACTTCAATACAATGATCTCATGAGTTGCCTTACATGATTGAGATCCATATGATGATGCTTGTAATCTAGATGTCGTTATGCTAGTCAAGTGAATTTTACTTATGTGATCTCCGGAGACTCCTTGTCCCACGTGTGTAAAGGTGACAGTGTGTGCACCATGTGGGTCTATTAGGCTATATTTCACAGAATACTTATTCACTGTTATGGATAGCATAGTGAAGTGCTTATTTATATCCCTTTATGATTGCAATGTGCTTTGTATCACTATTTATCTATGTGCTACTCTAGTGATGTTATTAAAGTAGTCTATTCCTCCTGCACGGTGTAATGGTGACAGTGTGTGCATCGTGTAGTACTTGGCGTAGGTTATGATTGTAATCTCTTGTAGATTATGAAGTTAATTATTGCTATGATAGTATTGATGTGATCTATGCCTCCTTCATAGTGTGATGGTGACAGTGTGCATGCTATGTTAGTACTTGGTGTAATTGCAATGATCTATCATGCACTCTAAGGTTATTTAAATATGAATATCGAATATTGTGGAGCTTGTTAACTCCGGCATTGAGGGTTCGTGTAATTCTACGCAATTAGTGGTGTTCATCATCCAACAAGAGAGTGTAGAGTATAGCATTTATCTATTCTGTTATGTGATCAATGTTGAGAGTGTCCACTAGTGAAAGTATGATCCCTAGGTCTTGTTTCCAAATACTGCTATCGCTGCTTGTTTACTGTTCTACTGCATCTGTACTGCCTGCAATATTACCACCATCAACCACACGCCAGTTGTAGCATCAAGCTATTTTCTGGTGCCGTTACTACTGCTCATATTCATTCATACCACTTGTATTTCACTATCTCTTCGCCGAACTAGTGCACCTATACATCTGACAAGTGTATTAGGTGTGTTGGGGACACAAGAGACTTCTTGCTTTGTGGTTGCAGGGTTGCATGAGAGGGATATCTTTGATCTCTTCCTCCCTGAGTTCGATAAACCTTGGGTGATCCACTTAAGGGGAAACTTGCTGCTGTTCTACAAACCTCTGCTCTTGGAGGCCCAACAACATCTCTGAGAAAAGAAGCGTGAGTAGACATCAAGCTATTTTCTGGCACCGTTGCCGGGGAGGAAAGGTAAAAGGTACTCACACTCCGGATCTCGGCTACTAAGCTATTTTCCGGCGCCGTTGTAAGTACTCGAAGCTATTTCCTTTAGATCCTGCAATTGCATCTTTTTGTTTCTTGTTTTACACTAGTTTGGCATAATGGAAAGCAACATGGAGCTTTTTATTCTTTTTCCTGAGTTAAGACATAGATGGTTTGATGCGAAAATTAAAAAACCCATGGAACATATTAGTATGAATACTTTGAACACCATTGTTGCTAATGATATGGAAAATTCTAAGCTTGGGGAAGCTGGTTTTGATGAGCATGATATTTTTGGTCCCCCGAGCATTGAGGAGAAAATTTTCTTTGATGATACTTTGCCTCCTATTTATGATGATTATAATGATAGTGGTCTTTTGGTGCCGCCTACTATGGAGAGTACATTTTATTATGATTATACTATGCCTCCTACACTTGATGAGAATAATAATGATAGCTACTTTGTTGAATTTGCTCCCACTACAACTAATAAAATTGATTATGCTTATGTGGAGAGTAATAATTTTATGCATGAGACTCATGATAAGAATGTTTCATGTGATAGTTATATTGTTGAGTTTGCTCATGATGGTACTGGACATCATTATGAGAGAGGAAAATATGGGTGTATGATACGTCTCCGACGTATCAATAATTTCTTATGTTCCATGCCACATTATTGATGTTATCTACATGTTTTATGCACACTTTATGTCATATTCGTGCATTTTCTAGAACTAACCTATTAACAAGATGCCGAAGTGCCGATTCTTTGTTTCTGCTGTTTTTGGTTTCAGAAATCCTAGTAAGGAAATATTCTCGGAATTGGACGAAATCAACGCCCAGGGGCCTATTTTTCCACGAAGCTTCCAGAAGTCCGAAGATGAAACGAAGTGGGGCCACAGGGTGCCCAAACCCTAGGGCGGCGCGGCCCACCCCCTGGCCGCGCCGGCCTATGGTGTGGGGCCCCTGTGCCCCCTCCTGACTTGCCCTTCCGCCTACTTAAAGCCTCCGTGACGAAACCCCCAGTACCGAGAGCCACGATACGGAAAACCTTCCAGAGACGCCGCCAACGCCGATCCCATCTCGGGGGATCCAGGAGATCGCCTCCGGCACCCTGCCGGAGAGGGGAATCATCTCCCGGAGGACTCTACGCCGCCATGGTCGCCTCCGGTGTGATGTGTGAGTAGTCTACCCCTGGACTATGGGTCCATAGCAGTAGCTAGATGGTTGTCTTCTCCCCATTGTGCTATCATTGTCGGATCTTGTGAGCTGCCTAACATGATCAAGATCATTGATGACGCGTAAAGCACACGCCCGTTGGGAACCCCAAGTGGAAGGTGTGATGCGTACAGCAGCAAGTTTCCCTCAGTAAGAAACCAAGGTTTATCGAACCAGTAGGAGCCAAGAAGCACGTTGAAGGTTGATGGCGGCGGAATGTAGTGCGGCGCAACACCAGGGATTCCGGCGCCAACGTGGAACCTGCACAACACAACCAAAGTACTTTGCCCCAACGAAACAGTGAGGTTGTCAATCTCACCGGCTTGCTGTAACAAAGGATTAACCGTATTGTGTGGAAGATGATTGTTTGTAGAAAACAGTAGAACAAGATGTGCGAGATTGTATTTCAGTAAAGAGAATTGGACCGGGGTCCACAGTTCACTAGAGGTGTCTCTCCCATAAGACAAACAGCATGTTGGGTGAACAAATTACAGTTGGGCAATTGACAAATAAAGAGGGCATGACCATGCACATACATATCATGATGAGTATAGTGAGATTTAATTGGGCATTACGACAAAGTACATAGACCGCCATCCAACTGCATCTATGCCTAAAAAGTCCACCTTCAGGTTATCATCCGAACCCCCTCCAGTATTAAGTTGCAAAGCAACAGACAATTGCATTAAGTATGGTGCGTAATGTAATCAACAACTACATCCTTAGACATAGCATCAATGTTTTATCCCTAGTGGCAACAGCACAACACAACCTTAGAACTTTACATCCTTTGTCCCAGGTGTCAATGCAGGCATGAACCCACTATCGAGCATAAGTACTCCCTCTTGGAGTTACAAGCATCTACTTGGCCAGAGCATCTACTAGTAACGGAGAGCATGCAAGATCATAAACAATACGTAGATATAACTTTGATAATCAACATAACAAGTATTCTCTATTCATCGGATCCCAACAAACGCAACATATAGAATTACAGATAGATGATCTTGATCATGTTAGGCAGCTCACAAGATCCGACAATGATAGCACAATGGGGAGAAGACAACCATCTAGCTACTGCTATGGACCCATAGTCCAGGGGTAGACTACTCACTCATCACTCCGGAGGCGACCATGGCGCCGTAGAGTCCTCCGGGAGATGATTCCCCTCTCCGGCAGGGTGCCGGAGGCGATCTCCTGGATCCCCCGAGATGGGATCGGCGTTGGCGGCGTCCGGAAGGTTTTCCGTATCGTGGCTCTCGCATCGGGGGTTTCGTCACGGAGGCTTTAAGTAGGCGGAAGGGCAAGTCGGAGGGGGCACGGGGGCCCCACACCATAGGCCGGCGCGGCCGGGGGTGGGCCGCGCCGCCCTAGGGTTTGGGCACCACTGTGGCCCCACTTCGTTTCATCTTCGGACTTACGGAAGCTTCGTGGAAAAATAGGCCCTGGGCGTTGATTTCGTCCAATTCCGAGAATATTTCCTTACTAGGATTTCTGAAACCAAAAACAGAGAAAACAAGAATCGGCACTTCGGCATCTTGTTAATAGGTTAGTTCCGGAAAATGCACGAATATGACATAAAGTGTGCATAAAACATGTAGATAACATCAATAATGTGGCATGGAACATAAGAAATTATCGATACGTTGGAGACGTATCAGCATCCCCAAGCTTAGTTCTCGCTCGTCCCGGCAGGTAAAACGATAACACAGATAATTTACGGAGTGACATGCCATCATAATCTTGATCATACTATTTGTAAAGCATATGTAGTGAATGCAGCGATCAAAACAATGTATATGACATGAGTAAACAAGTGAATCATATAGCAAAGACTTTTCATGAATAGCACTTCAAGACAAGCATTAATAAGTCTTGCATAAGAGTTAACTCATAAAGCAATAATTCAAAGTAAAAGCATTGAAGCAACACAAAAGAAGATTAAGTTTCAGCGGTTGCTTTCAACTTGTAACATGTATATCTCATGGATATTGTCAACATAGAGTAATATAATAAGTGCAATAAGCAAGTATGTAGGAATCAATGCACAGTTCACACAAGTGTTTGCTTCTTGAGGTGGAGAGAAATAGGTGAACTGACTCAACATTGAAAGTAAAAGAATGGTCCTCCATAGAGGAAAAGCATCGATTGCTATATTTGTGCTAGAGCTTTGATTTTGAAAACATGAAACAATTTTGTCAACGGTAGTAATAAAGCATATGTATCATGTAAATTATATCTTATAAGTTGCAAGCCTCATGCATAGTATACTAATAGTGCCCGCACCTTGTCCTAATTAGCTTGGACTACCGGATCATCACAATGCCTTTGTTTTAACCAAGTGTCACAAAGGGGTACCTCTATGCCGCCTGTACAAAGGTCTAAGGAGAAAGCTCGCATTGGATTTCTCGCTATTGATTATTCTTCAACTTAGATATCCATACCGGGACAACATAGACAACAGATAATGGACTCCTCTTTTATGCATAAGCATATAACAACAATTAATAATTTTCTCATTTGAGATTGAGGATATATGTCCAAAACTGAAACTTCCACCATGGATCATGGCTTTAGTTAGCGGCCCAATGTTCTTCTCTAACATTATGCATGCTTAACCATAAGGTGGTAGATCTCTCTTACTTCAGACAAGACGGACATGCATAGCAACTCACATGAAATTCAACAAAGAGTAATTGATGGCGTCCCCAGTGAACATGGTTATCGCACAACAAGCAACTTAATAAGAGATAAAGTGCATAATTACATATTCAATACCACAATAGTTTTTAAGCTATTTGTCCCATGAGCTATATATTGCAAAGGTGAATGATGGAATTTTAAAGGTAGCACTCAAGCAATTTACTTTGGAATGGCGGAAAATACCATGTAGTAGGTAGGTATGGTGGACACAAATGGCATAGTGGTTGGCTCAAGTATTTTGGATGCATGAGAAGTATTCCCTCTCGATACAAGGTTTAGGCTAGCAAGGCTTATTTGAAACAAACACAAGGATGAACCGGTGCAGCAAAACTCACATAAAAGACATATTGAAAACATTATAAGACTCTACACTGTCTTCCTTGTTGTTCAAACTCAATACTAGAAATTATCTAGACCTTAGAGAAACCAAATATGCAAACCAAATTTTAGCATGCTCTATGTATTTCTTCATTAATGGGTGGAAAGCATATGATGCAAGAGCTTAATCATGAGCACAACAATTGCCAAGTATCACATTACCCAAGACATTAATAGCAATTACTACATGTATCATTTTCCAATTCCAACCATATAACAATTTAACGAAGGAGAAACTTCGCCATGAATACTATGAGTAGAAACCAAGGACATACTTGTCCATATGCTACAGCGGAGCGTGTCTCTCTCCCATAAAGTGAATGCTAGGATCCATTTTATTCAAACAAAACAAAAAACAAAAACAAACCGACGCTCCAAGCAAAGCACATAAGATGTGATGGAATAAAAATATAGTTTCAGGGGAGGAACCTGATAATGTTGTCGATGAAGAAGGGGATGCCTTGGGCATCCCCAAGCTTAGACGCTTGAGTCTTCTTAATATATGCAGGGGTGAACCACCGGGGCATCCCCAAGCTTAGAGCTTTCACTCTTCTTGATCATGTTGCATCATACTCCTCTCTTGATCCTTGAAAACTTCCTCCACACCAAACTCGAAACAACTCATTAGAGGGTTAGTGCACAATAAAAATTAACATATTCAGAGGTGACACAATCATTCTTAACACTTCTGGACATTGCATAATGCTACTGGACATTAGTGGATCAAAGAAATTCATCCAACATAGCAAAAGAGGCAATGCGAAATAAAAGGCAGAATCTGTCAAAACAGAACAGTTCGTATTGACGAATTTTAAAATGGCACCAGACTTGCTCAAATGAAAATTCTCAAATTGAATGAAAGTTGCGTACATATCTGAGGATCATGCACGTAAATTGGCTTAATTTTCTGAGCTACCTACAGGGAGGTGGACCCAGATTCGTGACAGCAAAGAAATCTGGAACTGCGCAGTAATCCAAATCTAGTACTTACTTTACTATCAAAGACTTTACTTGGCACAACAAAACACTAAACTAAGATAAGGAGAGGTTGCTACAGTAGTAAACAACTTCTAAGACACAAAATAAAAACAAAGTACTGTAGGTAAAAACATGGGTTGTCTCCCATAAGCGCTTTTCTTTAACGCCTTTCAGCTAGGCGCAGAAAGTGTGTATCAAGTATTATCGGAGAGTGGTGCATTGTCAGTGGGGTGTGGAGTTTTCTCAACCAGGCATAGTATATTAGATACATAAGTTTTAGCATCCCCCGTTTCATTAGTCTTAGGTGTGCTACTCTCATCAAACAAATTTTCAGGAACAATCCAATCAAAATTCTTTTCTAGTGCCTCACACATTCCCAAGAGCTTGCAAGGTATTGATGTTTTAATATCCCCCTCATAATTAACTTTATTAGTGTACTTTTGTCTATCCTTTTCCATCTTCTCAAGGGTACTGGCAAAGTTGGTATAAGAACCTAGCATATTATATTTAGTGAAAACTTTTCTAGCTTCTCTCGCTATTCCCCCAAATTCTTTAAGAAGGGTTTCTAATACAAAATCTTTCTTTTCTCCTTCTTCCATATCACTGAGTGTAAGAAACATATGTTGAATCACAGGATTAAGATTAACAAATCTAGCTTCTAATGCATGTACTAAAGAAGCAACAGCAATTTCATAAGTGGGGGCAAGTTCTGCCAAGTGTCTATCTTCAAAATCTTCGACCGTACTAATATGAGTGAAAAAATCTTCTATATTGTCTTTCCCAAGGATAGACCCTCGACCTACCGGTACATCTTTAAGAACAAACTTAGGAGGAAACATTATGAAATAAGTAAAGTAAATGCAAGTAAACTAATTTTTTTGTGTTTTTGATATAGCAAACAAGATAGCAAATAAAGTAAAACTAGCAACTAATTTTTTTGTATTTTGATTTAGTGCAGCAAACAAAGTAGTAAATAAAACTAAGCAAGACAAAAACAAAGTAAAGAGATTGAGAAGTGGAGACTCCCCTTGCAGCGTGTCTTGATCTCCCCGGCAACGGCGCCAGAAATTTAGCTTGATGACGCGTAAAGCACACGCCCGTTGGGAACCCCAAGTGGAAGGTGTGATGCGTACAGCAGCAAGTTTCCCTCAGTAAGAAACCAAGGTTTATCGAACCAGTAGGAGCCAAGAAGCACGTTGAAGGTTGATGGCGGCGGGATGTAGTGCGGCGCAACACCAGGGATTCCGGCGCCAATGTGGAACCTGCACAACACAACCAAAGTACTTTGCCCCAACGAAACAGTGAGGTTGTCAATCTCACCGGCTTGCTGTAACAAAGGATTAACCGTATTGTGTGGAATATGATTGTTTGCAGAAAACAGTAGAACAGTATTGCAGTAGATTGTATTTCAGTAAAGAGAATTGGACCGGGGTCCACAGTTCACTAGAGGTGTCTCTCCCATAAGACAAACAGCATGTTGGGTGAACAAATTACAGTTGGGCAATTGACAAATAAAGAGGGCATGACCATGCACATACATATCATGATGAGTATAGTGAGATTTAATTGGGCATTACGACAAAGTACATAGACCGCCATCCAACTGCATCTATGTCTAAAAAGTCCACCTTCAGGTTATCATCCGAACCCCCTCCAGTATTAAGTTGCAAAGCAACAGACAATTGCATTAAGTATGGTGCGTAATGTAATCAACAACTACATCCTTAGACATAGCATCAATGTTTTATCCCTAGTGGCAACAGCACAACACAACCTTAGAACTTTGTCACATCGTCCCGGTGTCAATGCGAGCATGAACCCACTATCGAGCATAAGTACTCCCTCTTGGAGTTACAAGCATCTACTTGGCCAGAGCATCTACTAGTAACGGAGAGCATGCAAGATCATAAACAACACGTAGATATAACTTTGATAATCAACATAACAAGTATTCTCTATTCATCGGATCCCAACAAACGCAACATATAGAATTACAGATAGATGACCTTGATCATGTTAGGCAGCTCACAAGATCCGACAATGATAGCACAATGGGGAGAAGACAACCATCTAGCTACTGCTATGGACCCATAGTCCAGGGGTAGACTACTCACTCATCACTCCGGAGGCGACCATGGCGCTGTAGAGTCCTCCGGGAGATGATTCCCCTCTCCGGCAGGGTGCCGGAGGCGATCTCCTGGATCCCCCGAGATGGGATCGGCGTTGGCGGCGTCTCTGGAAGGTTTTCCGTATCGTGGCTCTCGATGCGGGGGTTTCGTCACGGAGGCTTTAAGTAGGCGGAAGGGAAAGTCCGGAGGGGCCACTGGGGCCCCACACAATGGGCCGGCGCGGCCTGGGGGCCGCGCCGCCCTAGGGTTTGGGCACCACTGGCCCCACTTCGCTTTCGTCTTCGGGCTTCGGAAGCTTCGTGGAAAAATAGGCCCCTGGGCGTTGATTTCGTCCAATTCCGAGAATATTTCCTTACTAGGATTTCTGAAACCAAAAACATAGACAAAGAATCGGCACTTCGGCATCTTGTTAATAGGTTAGTTCCAGAAAATGCAAGAATATGACATAAAGTGTGCATAAAACATGTAGATAACATCAATAATGTGGCATGGAACATAAGAAATTATCGATATGTTGGAGACGTATCAATCATCTATCTGTAATTCTATATGTTGCGTTTGTTGGGATCCGATGAATAGAGAATACTTGTTATGTTGATTATCAAAGCTATGTCTATGTGTTGTTTATGATCTTGCATGCTCTCCGTTATTAGTAGATGCTCTGGCCAAGTTGATGCTAGTAACTCCAAGAGGGAGTATTTATGCTCGATAGTGGGTTCATGTCTCCGTGAATCTGGAGGGGTGACAAGAACCTCTAAGGTTATGGATGTGCTGTTGCCACTAGGGATAAAACATTGGTGCTATGTTCAAGGATGTAGTCACTAGTTACATTACGCGCAATACTTAATGCAATTGTCTGTTGTTAGCAACTTAATACTGGAGGGGGTTCGGATGATAACCTGAAGGTGGACTTTTTAGGCATAGATGCATGCTGGATGGCGGTCTATGTACTTTATCGTAATGCCCAATTAAATCTCACTATACTCATCATAATATGTATGTGCATGGTCATGCCCTCTTTATTTGTCAATTGCCCAACTGTAATTTGTTCACCCAACATGCTGTTTGTCTTATGGGAGAGACACCTCTAGTGAACTGTGGACCCCGGTCCAATTCTCTTTACTGAAATACAATCTCTGCAATCTTTGTTTCTCTTGTTTTCTGCAAACAATCATCTTCCACACAATACGGTTAATCCTTTGTTACAGCAAGCCGGTGAGATTGACAACCTCACTGTTTCGTTGGGGCAAAGTACTTTGGTTGTGTTGTGCAGGTTCCACGTTGGCGCCGGAATCCCTGGTGTTGCGCCGCACTACATCCCGCCGCCATCAACCTTCAACGTGCTTCTTGGCTCCTCCTGGTTCGATAAACCTTGGTTTCTTTCTGAGGGAAATCTTGCTGCTGTGCGCATCATACCTTCCTCTTGGGGTTCCCAACGAACGTGTGAGTTACACGCCATCAAGCTAAATTTCTGGCGCCGTTGCCGGGGAGATCAAGACACGCTGCAAGGGGAGTCTCCACTTCTCAATCTCTTTACTTTGTTTTTGTCTTGCTTAGTTTTATTTACTACTTTGTTTGCTGCACTAAATCAAAATACAAAAAAATTAGTTGCTAATTTTACTTTATTTGTTATCTTGTTTGCTATATCAAAAACACAAAAAAATTAGTTACTTGCATTTACTTTATCTAGTTTGCTTTATTTATTGTCTTGCACTCTATATTAAAAATACAAAAAAAATTAGTCACTTTTGTTACCATGTCTAGCTCTGAACCTGTTACTTCTTCGCCTGAGGAATCAATCTTCACCTTTAAACAAGGAGGTGAAGAGAATTTTAAAGAAACATGGTCTAGAATTTTTGATGCTTATAGTAAAACTGAACCTAAAATGACTTTAAGTTTGCTTCTTAGTAATTTCTATTTCGGGCTTATTCTTCGCTATAGATATGCCTTAGATGCTGTAGTGGGAGGAGATTTCCTTCATTGTGATGGGGATCAAGCTTTTAATGCTATAAGGAAATTGATTACATCATTTAGCTCCGACAATAATTTTGATCCATCTCATGCAAGCATGCATAATAGATTAGACACTATTGAAACAAATATATCCTGTTTAAAAGAAGTGTATAATCGAATTCGCGAATATTATGATTATGTTCCATTAAGCTTTGAACCTTCAATGTGGGTGCCTACTGTTAAAGTTACTATTGGTGGTGAAACTTTTCCTGCTCGTTGTGATATTATGTCCGAGTTTTGCCTCATGCCTGAAAAAATTTATAAATCTTTGACACTTTGGGGACTTACTGAAGGGGGAGAAGAAATAACTCTTAGGGATAACTCTGTTGTAATTCCTATGGGTATAGCTGAAGGTGTTTTCACAACCTTTCTTGGAAGGACGGTATCCACTGATTATCTCGTTATTGAATGTGTAGGGACAGGACAAATCACGCTTGGAAGATCCCTGATGAAACTCATGGGAGCAGTCATAGATGTTGGGAAAGGCACTCTAAATTTTACCTCTACACCCGGATGCGGTCATGTATTCCCTAGACCAAAGAGTAGGAATAAGAGTAAGAAAGGTAAGAGCAACACCCCTGGTACGAATGCCGATGCACCACCCTTCGATAATACTTGATGCACACTTTCTGCGCCTAGCTGAAAGGCGTTAAAGAAAAGCGCTTATGGGAGACAACCCATGTTTTTACCTACAGTACTTTGTTTTTATTTTGTGTCTTGGAAGTTGTTTACTACTGTAGCAACCTCTCCTTATCTTAGTTTTGTGTTTTGTTGTGCCAAGTAAAGTCTTTGATAGTAAAGTAAGTACTAGATTTGGATTACTGCGCAGTTCCAGATTTCTTTGCTGTCACGAATCTGGGTCCACCTCCCTGTAGGTAGCTCAGAAAATTAAGCCAATTTACGTGCATGATCCTCAGATATGTACGCAACTTTCATTCAATTTGAGCATTTTCATTTGAGCAAGTCTGGTGCCATTTTAAAATTCGTCAATACGAACTGTTCTGTTTTGACAGATTCTGCCTTTTATTTCGCATTGCCTCTTTTGCTATGTTGGATGAATTTCTTTGATCCACTAATGTCCAGTAGCTTTATGCAATGTCCAGAAGTGTTAAGAATGATTGTGTCACCTCTGAATATGTTAATTTTTATTGTGCACTAACCCTCTAATGAGTTGTTTCGAGTTTGGTGTGGAGGAAGTTTTCAAGGATCAAGAGAGGAGTATGATGCAACATGATCAAGAAGAGTGAAAGCTCTAAGCTTGGGGATGCCCCGGTGGTTCACCCCTGCATATATCAAGAAGACTCAAGCGTCTAAGCTTGGGGATGCCCAAGGCATCCCCTTCTTCATCGACAACATTATCAGGTTCCTCCCCTGAAACTATATTTTTATTCCATCACATCTTATGTGCTTTGCTTGGAGCGTCGGTTTGTTTTTGTTTTTTGTTTTGTTTGAATAAAATGGATCCTAGCATTCACTTTATGGGAGAGAGACACGCTCCGCTGTAGCATATGGACAAGTATGTCCTTGGTTTCTACTCATAGTATTCATGGCAAAGTTTCTCCTTCGTTAAATTGTTATATGGTTGGAATTGGAAAATGATACATGTAGTAATTGCTATTAATGTCTTGGGTAATGTGATACTTGGCAATTGTTGTGCTCATGATTAAGCTCTTGCATCATATACTTTGCACCCATTAATGAAGAAATACATAGAGCATGCTAAAATTTGGTTTGCATATTTGGTTTCTCTAAGGTCTAGATAATTTCTAGTATTGAGTTTGAACAACAAGGAAGACGGTGTAGAGTCTTATAATGTTTTCAATATGTCTTTTATGTGAGTTTTGCTGCACCGGTTCATCCTTGTGTTTGTTTCGAATAACCTTGCTAGCTTAAACCTTGTATCGAGAGGGAATACTTCTCATGCATCCAAAATACTTGAGCCAACCACTATGCCATTTGTGTCCACCATACCTACCTACTACATGGTATTTTCCGCCATTCCAAAGTAAATTGCTTGAGTGCTACCTTTAAAATTCCATCATTCACCTTTGCAATATATAGCTCATGGGACAAATAGCTTAAAAACTATTGTGGTATTGAATATGTAATTATGCACTTTATCTCTTATTAAGTTGCTTGTTGTGCGATAACCATGTTCTTGGGGACGCCATCAACTACTCTTTGTTGAATTTCATGTGAGTTGCTATGCATGTCCGTCTTGTCTGAAGTAAGAGAGATCTACCACCTTATGGTTAAGCATGCATATTGTTAGAGAAGAACATTGGGCCGCTAACTAAAGCCATGATCCATGGTGGAAGTTTCAGTTTTGGACATATATCCTCAATCTCATATGAGAAAATTATTAATTGTTGTTACATGCTTATGCATAAAAGAGGAGTCCATTATCTGTTGTCTATGTTGTCCCGGTATGGATGTCTAAGTTGAAGAATAATCAATAGCGAGAAATCCAATGCGAGCTTTCTCCTTAGACCTTTGTACAGGCGGCATAGAGGTACCCCTTTGTGACACTTGGTTAAAACATGTGCATTGTGATGATCCGGTAGTCCAAGCTAATTAGGACAAGGTGCGGGCACTATTAGTACACTATGCATGAGGCTTGCAACTTATAAGATATAATTTACATGATACATATGCTTTATTACTACCGTTGACAAAATTGTTTCATGTTTTCAAAATCAAAGCTCTAGCACAAATATAGCAATCGATGCTTTTCCTCTATGGAGGACCATTCTTTTACTTTCAATGTTGAGTCAGTTCACCTATTTCTCTCCACCTCAAGAAGCAAACACTTGTGTGAACTGTGCATTGATTCCTACATACTTGCTTATTGCACTTATTATATTACTCTATGTTGACAATATCCATGAGATATACATGTTACAAGTTGAAAGCAACCGCTGAAACTTAATCTTCTTTTGTGTTGCTTCAATGCCTTTACTTTGAATTATTGCTTTATGAGTTAACTCTTATGCAAGACTTATTAATGCTTGTCTTGAAGTGCTATTCATGAAAAGTCTTTGCTTTATGATTCACTTGTTTACTCATGTCATATACATTGTTTTGATCGCTGCATTCACTACATATGCTTTACAAATAGTATGATCAAGATTATGATGGCATGTCACTCCAGAAATTATCTGTGTTATCGTTTTACCTGCTCGGGACGAGCAGAACTAAGCTTGGGGATGCTGATACGTCTCCGACGTATCAATAATTTCTTATGTTCCATGCCACATTATTGATGTTATCTACATGTTTTATGCACACTTTATGTCATATTCGTGCATTTTCTGGAACTAACCTATTAACAAGATGCCGAAGTGCCGATTCTTTGTCATTGCTGTTTTTGGTTTTAGAAATCCTAGTAAGGAAATATTCTCGGAATTGGACGAAATCAACGCCCAGGGGCCTATTTTTCCACGAAGCTTCCAGAAGTCCGAAGACGAAACGAAGTGGGGCCACAGGGTGCCCAAACCCTAGGGCGGCGCGGCCCACCCCCTGGCCGTGCCGACCTATGGTGTGGGGCCCCTGTGCCCCCTCCTGACTTGCCCTTCCGCCTACTTAAAGCCTCCGTGACGAAACCCCCAGTACCGAGAGCCACGATACGGAAAACCTTCCAGAGACGCCGCCAACGCCGATCCCATCTCGGGGGATCCAGGAGATCGCCTCCGGCACCCTGCCGGAGAGGGGAATCATCTCCCGGAGGACTCTACGCCGCCATGGTCGCCTCCGGTGTGATGTGTGAGTAGTCTACCCCTGGACTATGGGTCCATAGCAGTAGCTAGATGGTTGTCTTCTCCCCATTGTGCTATCTTTGTCGGATCTTGTGAGCTGCCTAACATGATCAAGATCATCTATCTGTAATTCTATATGTTGCGTTTGTTGGGATCCGATGAATAGAGAATACTTGTTATGTTGATGTGGTGACCCTGCATACCACTGCATGTTGTAGTATGCTAGTCGTTGATATAACATTCACGAAGTACCATTCCGCAAATATTACATCCCTCAGAGTAGTACAACAGAACATAGCAAGGTCCATACCTCATTCACATATTATTACAATTAATATACACATGTCGTCTCGGAGCTCCTCTTGGGTCCTAAGAGGAGTACTCCTGGGTTCGAGGCGAACCCAACTTAACTTACAATATAAGTGTCTCATTAAGCTAAACATTTATTTCCTCGAGCAGCTAAATACTAAGAGTTTGGGCTGCTCGGTTACTACTACTATCGGATATCTCTAGGCTTGTTCTTCTCCGGAAGCCTCCCCGGATCCGTAGACGATGATGTAGTCTACGCCTTCAACTCCTCCTGAGAGGTCAGGTTCATCATAGCCGATAATCTCGGCTCCTTCATTGTTGTCGTAGTCCTCCTCCAGACGGTTCAGACAATCTAAGCATGGGATTTAAGAGTGGTATGAGTACGAGCGTACTCAACAAGTTCATTATAGATAAGAGGTGTTTAATGCACTAGCTACGATATTAGACCAGAAAGTCTAATACCAATGCAAGTTTTGACAAACATTTCTTCAAGAGATTGCTTTTATTTCAAAGAGCTATGTCCGTCAGCCTTCACCGGTTTACTAGAACTTCATGGAGCTCCTTTCCGGCCGCGTTCGCAGTTCCTCAATCCCGGAACAGGGAGTGACAGGTCACAGTTCTTTACACTCTGCAGAGGTGTGTTGCTTTACCCATAAGAGATCTTAACCTTGGTGCCAACCGGGCAGCTTTCCCGTCCACACTTCCTTCGGTGTGAGGCCCGGTATAAGGTCTAGCCAATCATGTTCCTCCGCTACCTCGAACACCCACCCTTTGTTGCATGCCCCGACCCTGGGTCCTCGCCGGTCCCATTATTCCCACTCACGGGTGGACCCCGACCACGACGACAGTTTGGGATCGAACCAAACTCCTTCGCCGGTAGCTGCAACCCATCATAGACCACAATACCGTGGGGACTTAAGGCTTCCCCAGCCAACCGCTTGCACTTCAAGCGACAAGTGTCTACGGACTATGCCGTGGGGACTTAAGGCTTCCCCAGCCAACCGCTTGCCCTGACAGATACAAGTGTCTACGGTAAAGCGCATCCGTTGATGAACGAGAGGTGGAAACACTTTTGACTACTCCGTCCCACTCCGGATCTTATGGTTAACACGGGTATTACGGCACAAGAATCACTGGCGACATTTGTTGTTTAATCCTAGATGGATATAAACCCGTGCATTGGAACCTCCACCATATCAACACAATCCATGGTTCCATTGCCCACCACATAGTCATATTCATAGTTATGAAAGTAGTGGTTTTGATTTTTGTGCAATAGTGATAACCATAATACTTTGCAAGTAATTTGATAAAAATACTCAAATGACATGAGCAAGTGATGAACTTGCCTGAACACTGCAAAGTTTTGCAGTTGGAAGGTGTGGACTGACCCTTGTCCTCTGTTTCTGAAAAATAGCATCATTGTCCGATAAGGGCAATGGTTAAAGAAGCAGTTATGCATGATTCCATTTTTAGGGTTTGTTCCCCCCTTCCGATGTCGTTATTATTTCATGTAAGAGGTTAATACTAGGAACAATTTGAGGATACTTGATTTAAAGTAAGATACAACCTTGAAATGTTGTCAAGGTGTTTTTAAAGTCCAAAAACCTTAATGGACTTATTTTCATTATAGAAAATTAGGTGTGTGATTTAAATGATTATTTAAATCATCAAAATAGGACTTATTCTTAATTGTCTTCAAAAATTCTCTTTGATATTTTATTTAAATAGAGAATTTTATGCTGATTAATTTTCATATTTTTACTTATTTTTTTAGAGCTGTATTTTATTTTATAAAATTCTTGGAAATTCTCATTTGAATGGGTATTTTGGAAATGTCCAAAATACCCCTCGGGCCCACCTGTCAGGCGGCCGAGCTGATTAGGTTGGACCAGCCCAGTGGGCTCGGTCCAACCGACCCAGTCGCTTCGTCGTCCTCCACCCCGTAACCCTAATTCCCCTTTCGGCTCCCGCGACACCGAAATCACCTCCGCCGTCGCCGCCCTGCTCCGGCCGTCTCCGGCCATCATCAGCGACGACCTGGTGCGGATCTGGACCGTCTCTCGATGGCGGACATGGTGGTCCGCGTCGATTTGACGCTCGCGTCCACCTCGTCTCCTCCCCAACGCATCTGCGCCTCGGCCGCACGGATCCGTGAAGATCCGCTGTTCGTCGGCGTCCCTGGCGTCGTGGTGATGCCGTGGAGATGCTGGCGTTGCAGTGATGTGGCGACCAGGCTTGGCTTGGCCTGGCGCCGCCGTCGCCGGGCGTGTGCCGCCGTGCCGCCACGGTCGTGCTCATCTGCTTCGCCTGTAAGTTTCTCCTCCTCTCTCCCCTTCTGTTACCTGTTCTATCTTCTTCTCTTCTATGTGCTCTGGCCATGGTTTTCCTCCCTGTGGAGGTCGGACATGCTGCTGTTGCTGCTCTACTGCGCTTGGCTCACTGCTGCTATGTATGCTGTTTACTGAGTCGCTATTGCCATGCTTGCTCATGCTGTTCATGATTGTGCACAGTTCTGTGCATGTTCCAGAGCCACATGCTGGTTGATTCTTGCATATTTGGCTTGGAACCTTCCCTGTGCCTCTGTTCTATTTACTATTCTTGCCAGAAATTCATGTGTATTCAATTTGGCTGCTCTGGCATGATTACCATGTGTAATCCTTGCAATTTGCAAGTTCCAGGGCACTGATATGCTGTCCCTTGTGCTTAATTTCATGGGTAAGCTTGGTTGAGCATTACTGCTGGTTAACTGTATGTTTCAGTGATTCAGTGATAAGCACTGAGTGCTTTACTTGTTTAATGGCTCTGGTTATTGTTATGGCTTGATTATGTGTGTGTGCCATCCTTGTCTAGATTGATCCAGTGGTACATCATGTATTTGATGTGCTTCTGGATACAATTATAAATCATTCATTTGATTATCTGTGAAGCAACTGTTGATTATGAGTGGCTAGTTAATTATCTGGTACTATGCTTGCTTATATCATCTGTATCAAATGTTAGCAAGCACTGGTGAGCATGTGATCAACAGTGGCTTGTTGATTAATTGGTGAGCTTACATGCGGCCTATCTGGTGCTCATCCTGGTGTCTGTGTGACACTGATACTTGTGCTGGGTGTGTAAATGCTTACTCAAGCATCATCAGATGCTTGCAGTGAACCATTGGTCACTGTCAAGATGTTGGTGCTTAGGTTACTTATCTGGTTCATTTATCTGTAACTCCTTGCTTTATTGGATAGATAAATGATGTGAACTGTTTATCAGTAATGATCATATGAATGATCTGATGTAGCTAAAGGGATGCCAACCACTGGTTGGGTACCCTAGCTCATACTGAATCCCCTGGATAATGATGTGATGCTTTGGTAAATGTCTTAAGTGGATAGGTAGCTGTTGTGACCCTAGCAGGCTCTGTCTGCTTAGAAATGGTTGCTCCTTCCTATGTTGGCTTGCTGTGATTTGGAAATATCTCACTGGAAGAATCCTTGTGGTTTTTCCAGTTCCCTTTGATGTTGATAAACATGAATAGACACTTGATAGTCTATCTGTCTGATGGTGTAGTGGCTATAGGTGCTAAGTGAGGCTGACTAGCTAGATAGGATCATCCCTTGTTGGATTTCTTTGATTATGTCACTGGTTTGGCATAGCCAATGTTCCCAGGGTGCTTTCCTATTTGTTTCTCTCTTGATCACTTGCACCATTTTGGCCAGTAGCCATATGATGACTCACATATAGGGTTTCTACCCTTGTTGGTGTGCTTGAGATCATGCCTGTGCAATTTATGAACAAAACCATCTGGTTTGTTCATGTTAATGTGTATACCTCACTCCAGCTCCTAGAAATAGTGTGTTGGTGTAGAGGTTTTGCTTCTGTGCTGAGTCCTTGGCTTGCCCTGCTCCTCCTTGTGACTTGTGCTTGATCTACTCCATGGTTTACTTCTCAACAGGGAACAGTTCTTTGCTTGAGCTGTTCCTGGATGAGGTTCTGGCTGTGTGTTCTTCCTGTTCTAAGTGTTCTTGTTTTCTGATGACCTACCAAGATGCCTGCCGATGAATGAGCTAGGGTTTGGCTCAAAAAGGTTATATATGATGCCCTCTTGCTCCCTCTGGTCGACAGCTTGGCCTGGTCACTTTGGTGACTCTCCCTGGCTGTGTATGTCTTTGGTGGACATGCACACAGCCCTGTGAGCTGCTTGTGTAGTTCCTGGTTGGAACTTGGTCCATTTGGTGGATCAGCTCGGCAGCTTGATCATATCCCTTTCATTTCCTTTATTTGTTAACCTGCCAAGTGGCTTTGCCACTTGGCTTAATACTGGTTTTGCTTTGATTTGTGCAGGAAATCAACAATTGATCACAGATGGACATGGAGTTCATCAAATCCAAGATCAAGTGAAGATGATCTTGTATTATTTAGGCTAGGATCATTGCTTGTACTTTTCTTTTTATTCTCTTTTATTTTTTTCAATTTCACCAATTCTTGTAATGTGTTGTAATTCATTTATTTTCTCTGATGAATATTGTAATGACAATGTAAATTGTGTGATGATCAATAAAGCTCAAGGTTTTTCTCTAATGAGCTTTACTTTACTTTAATTGCTCATATTGTTCATTACTTATTATTTACTTAATGAATTTCCTCACAATTCAATATTTAGGTTAATTATTTAATGTTTGAATTTGAAATTCAAATTCAACCTTGGTTTAAATTTAACCATGTCACTTATCAAGAATTCACTCATACACTCTCCCCTCTCTTCTTAAAACCCTAAACTAATGAAGTGAGATGCAAGTTTGTCGCACTCTCGAAACCCTAACCCTGTAAGGTGTCGAGAGAGAAACTTGTCCCCCTTCGATGCAGTTTTTGTTTAAAAGCGCGAAATTTCCCCAGAATTTACTATGCAATGCACATCCCTTTCTAAAATCTACCCCTCGATCGTCTCTAAACCTGGGACATTACAGCCCTTCCCCCTTAAAGAAAACTTCGTCCCGAAGTTGTGGTTGTAATACCTGAACAGCTCGGGGTATGTTTTCCTCAGGTCTTCCTCTTTTTCCCAGGTGGCTTCCCTCTCGGGATGATGCTTCCATTGTATCTTGCAGTACTTGATAGCTTTATTTCTGAGTTGTTTCCAGCTTTCCTCGAGAATCTTGGCTGGCTTCTCGATGTACGTCAAGTCTGGTTGTAACTCAAGCTCATCATGTGCTATTGGTTCATCTGGGGTCTTCAAACATTTCCGAAGTTGTGACACATGGAATACATTGTGAACTTGAGCTAACCTTCCCGGTAGATCCAACTCAAAGGCTAAACCTCGATTTTGACTCAGTATCTTGAAAGGTCCTATATATCTAGGACTGAGTTTTCCTTTTACTCCAAACCTCTGGAGTCCTTTCATCGGGCTTACCTTAAGATAAACCATGTCTCCAACTTGTGGTTCCCATGTCCTTCTCTTCTGATCGGCATAACTCTTTTGCCGACTTTGGGCTATCTTAAGCCTGTCTCTGATAATGTCAATGATTTGTTGCTTTTCCTTGACATAATCAGGGTTGAACTCTTTGCTTGCTCCAGCTTCATACCAACATATTGGTGATCTACACTTCCTTCCATACAGAGCTTCAAATGGTGCCATTTTGATACTGCTTTGATAACTATTGTTGTATGAGAACTCTGCTAAAGGTAGATGCTCCTCCCATGATCCTCCGAAGTCTAGGGCACAAGCCCTAAGCATATCTTCTAAGATCTGGTTGGTTCTCTCGGTTTGTCCACCGGTCTGGGGATGATAAGCGGTACTATAATCCAACTTGGATCCTAAAGCTTCGTGAAGTTGCTTCCAGAATGCTGATGTGAACACGGATCCTCGATCCGATACTATCTTCTTAGGCACTCCATGCTTACTCACGATCTCTTTGATGTAAAGATCGATAAGTTTCTCTCCTTTATCCTGCTGGTTTACCGCTAAGAAGTGTGCACTTTTCGTCAACCGGTCCACAATTACCCATATCATGTCCTTCTTTTTATTAGTCATGGGTAGTCCGGTGATGAAATCCATCCCTATTTCCTCCCATTTCCACTCCGGAATAGGTAAAGGTTGTAACTTTCCTGCCGGACTCTGGTGTTCAGCCTTCACTCTCTGGCATGTATGGCATTCAGCCACAAATTGTGCTATCTCCCTCTTCATGTTATTCCACCAGAATAGTTCCTTTAGGTCCATGTACATCTTTGTACTTCCCGGATGTATGGAATATGGGGTTTGATGAGCTTCCCGGAGTATTACTTCCTTAATTTCAGCAATATCCGGAACGCAAATTCTTTTCTGGAACCATAAAGATCCAGATTCTCCTCGGTGAAATTCTGAGGGTCTTCCTTCATCTATTCTTCTCATCTCCTCAACAATAAATGGATCGTCTAGCTGACCCATCATTATCTCATTCTTCAGGTTGACATTCAGCTCATCGGCTACTTGCAACACCGATAATCCTTCATGGGCTTCTTTCTCCCAAAGTTGTATTTGGGCTTGGCTTATTTCCTTCCTCAACTCCGGTGATATTTCTTGTTCCACTCCACCGGTACTCTTCCTACTCAGGGCGTCTGCTA
Organism: Lolium perenne; assembly: GCF_019359855.2. Classification (NCBI taxonomy): domain Eukaryota; kingdom Viridiplantae; phylum Streptophyta; class Magnoliopsida; order Poales; family Poaceae; genus Lolium; species Lolium perenne. The sequence continues at coordinate 311,720,546 of NC_067245.2, forward strand.
CTACATTAGCCTTCCCTGGTGTGTAATTGATTGTCAGGTCATAATCCTTGATCAATTCTAGCCATCTTTTCTGTCTCATGTTGAGTTCCTTCTGAGTGAAGAAATATTTGAGGCTTTTATGATCTGTATAGAGCTCACACTTCGCTCCATAGAGAAAATGTCTCCAAGTTTTTAGTGCAAATACGACAGCTACTAATTCCAAGTCATGTGTTGGATAATTCACTTCATGAGGTCTGAGTTGCCTCGATCCATAGGATATCACTTTCCGATCTTGCATGAGTACGCAACCCAATCCATGCTTGGATGCGTCACAGTACACGGTGTAGTCCTTGCCAACTTCTGGAACTGCTAACACCGGTGCCGTGGTGAGTTTCTCTTTTAGAGTTTGAAAGCTCTTTTCACACTCCTCGGACCACACGAATGGTGTGTTCTTTCTTAGCAACTTTGTCATAGGTCCTGCTATCTTAGAGAATCCTTCAATGAATCTCCGATAATATCCTGCCATTCCTAGGAATCCTCGGATTTCCTTGACAGTCTTGGGTGCTTCCCATTCTAGAACTGCTGCTACCTTACTCGGGTTAACAGCTATTCCATCTTTACTGATAACATGACCAAGAAATTCCACTTGATCTAGCCAAAATTCACACTTGCTGAATTTGGCATAAAGTTGGTGTTCCCTTAGTGTTTGCAACACTAACCTCAAATGTTCGGCATGTTCTGCCTTGTTCTTGGAGTATATCAGAATATCATCGATAAATACGATGACAAACTTGTCCAGATATGGCATGAAGATCTTATTCATGAGATTCATGAATATTGCTGGGGCATTGGTCAATCCAAAAGGTACTACAAGGTATTCATGGTGTCCATACCTTGAGACAAAGGCAGTTTTCGGAACGTCTTCCTTCTTGATCTTTATCTGGTGATAACCGGATCTTAGATCAATCTTGGAAAAGACTCCCGCGCCTCTCACTTGATCAAATAGATCTTGTATTCTTGGAAGTGGATACTTGTTCTTGATTGTGACGTTGTTCAAATTCCTGTAGTCTCCGCACATCCTTCTTCCTCCATCTCTTTTATCCACGAAGATCACGGGTGATCCCCATGGTGAAACACTTTCCTGAATGAATCCCTTTTGTTCCAAGTCATCCAGTTGCTCCTTAAGCTCTTTCAATTCCTTAGGCCCCATCTTATATGGTGCTTTGGCAATCGGAGCTGTTCCTGGAATTAGGTCGATAGTGAATTCTATCTCCCTATCTGGTGGCATACCAGGTAATTCCGCAGGAAACACATCCTGGAATTCATTTACTACAGGTATATCTTCTAACTTCACCTCCTTCATGCTGTTAAGCTGTAACTCAACTTCAATCTGTGTATGTTTGTCGCATTGGTAGATCATTCTACTTCCATCGGGACTTTTCAATGACACCGTCTTGTTTACACAGTCGATCAATGCTCCATTAGCTTCTAACCAGTTCATACCAAGAATGACATCAATGTCCTTCATCGGTAAAATGAACAGGTCCGCGTCAAACGCGCACTTATTGATCATAATGACTTGTTTTTGTTTGGCATGGGTTACTACTATCGTTCCCCCCGCAGAAAGTATGGTTATGGGTGTATCTAACTTAGTGCAACTAATCCCATGTTTGGTGATGAATTGTTGAGAAATGAATGATGTAGTTGCACCAGTATCAAAAAGTACTTTGCCAGGATGAGTGAGTATCTGGAGCGTACCTATCACCGCCTGGTCAGAGTTGACCACCTCCTCCAGACTGGTACAGTTCAGCTTGCCGAAGGGCTTCTTATTCTTCCAGTTGCCTCCGGTGTTTCCTCCTCGACCTCCTCCTCCTCCTGACTGACCTCCTCCACTATTTTTCTTGGGGCAGTCCTTCAGCATGTGCCCCTCCTGGCGACAACCAAAGCATATTACCCTTGGCTTTCTACAGTCCTTGGCAAAATGCCCTGGAAGTCCACAGATTCGACAGACCATTGGGTTGGCGGTCTGGAAAGCTTGATTCCTCCTACTACCGTAGTAGTTGTTGTTGTTGTTGTTGTTGTTGTTGTATCTGGGCTTGAAACTCAAGCTGGTATTGGGCTTGTTATTGGAAAATCTTTTAGGCTCAAACTTGGCCTTCTTCCTCTTCTCCTCCTGTAATTGCTTGAAATCATCTTCTAGAGTGATGGCTGCATCCACCAACTCTTGAAACTCCGTTGCTCTCATCATACGGAGCTGTACCTTGAACTGGGGACTTAACCCCCTCAGAAATCTCTTTTTCTTCTTGTCCTCGGTGTTGACTTCTTCAACAGCGTACCGGGACAGTTTAGAGAACTCCCTGACATAGGTCAGGATTGCCTTGTCCTTCTGCTCGAGACTCTCAAATTCTCGACGCTTCAGCTCCACAATACTTTCAGGAACATTGGATTCCCTGAACTTCCTCTTGAATTCCTCCCAGGTAAATACCTTTCCAGCCGGGTAAACGGCTACAATATTATCCCACCATGATGCGGCAGGTCCACATAACAGATGGGTAGCATAACGAACCTTCTCTTGGTCGTTACATCCAACGGTGTTGAGCTTGCGCTCTGTATCCATCAGCCAATCTTCCGCGTCCATTGGCTCGGGCGCGTATGCGAAAGATATCGGCTTGGTGTTTTGGAAGTCTGCTAATGTGACTCCCGGGTTCTCAGGTCTCTCCACCCTGTTCTGCTGCAGCAACTCTTGAAAGAATTTATTCTGCTGCTCCAGCGTTACACGCTGTCGCTCCTCCACCAGCTGCATGTACTGGATAAAGTTTTGCTGCGTCATGGGTGGTGGTGGTGGTGGAAACTGATCTCTGGCTGCACCCTCAGCCTCTTCCTTTTCTTTTGCTTCGCGCTCCATGCGCTGCGCTTCAGTCTCGTTTCCTAACGTTCCCGACATAATCCCCCTAGTTCTGCAACACAAGATGATACTCATAATTACTCCATGCGCAAGTTTTCTGAGCTCAACTTTGTGCACAGAACTAGTCACGCAATGGAAATCAAGAAGCAAATCCAAATCATACAAAACATATACCCTGTATATACATACATAAGTGGTCTTATTACAATACTCAAGTCGAGGTGAGTATGCAAACTCACTTATTAAAGTATATGTACAAATTTATACAAATATTACAAACTATAATACACGTGGTACTTGTGTATTATAGCCTCGCCTCCCTTGGTGGACTCTAGTCGATCTTCACTCCCGGTACATCCCAGGCTTCCATCCGGTCGAACGTGTCGTCCTCCTGATAGACCCTGGAACATAAGGTCTCCCCGTTGGCTGGTAATCCGAATCAGATGATGATCCTAAGGAGAAATCAGTGTTCACAAACTGATCGTTGAGTGCATCATAGTCCACCCATCGGGTGTACTCCCCTGTAGCCCCACCATAAGGGTTACCAAAACTCATACCCGACTCAACTTGTGTCGGATATCCTCCATCCACTCCTTCATTACTAGGATAGCTCTGGTTCTGGGTTGTTGCGTCATCATTCATATCCCCATCATAATACACAGAAGTACTATGAGTTCCTGTATCATCTCCCCAACGCCAACCCCTGGAATTCTCGATAAGAGTCTCGGAACGTTGGTTGTTTCCGGATTCCTCTCCGCCTTCGTATCCCCCATAGGAACTACCCAGGTAGTTCCCGGGTGTAGCAGGTGTAGGTTCACGTGCAAGTGGATCAATGCTGATGTAGTCACCAGCTGAATAAACTGGTGTGTGCACTACATTCTCCATAGGTTCTTTCCCCCTACTCTCCTCCTTGGGTTCAGTGAATTCCTCAAGCATCGTATCAATTGCTCCTATCAGATGATGGTTCAACTGAAAGAGTAATGATATGAAGTTACGGCTATTATCCATATATTTTGCCGCTGCTATGGGTTTGCGTTTGGCATATTTGTAGTGGTTGAGCATGGGATCTTCTTCCTCCTGATTATGAGGAATATGGGAGAACTCGGAATCCATAAGCTCTTTTGTCTTATGTTCCCGTATGTCGGTTATGGCTCTCATAACAGCTATATGGTAGGCTGTGTTGGTTGTCCTAGCTTCTCTAGCTGGCATGACTACGCTCATTCCCAAAGATTCGGGAAGTCGCAGTCCTACCCTGCACTTGGCCAACACCGGACCATCATAGAACATGTACTTCTTTACTGGAATCTGGGGATCACACCCAAATTCCAGTAACATGGCTCGTAGGATATCAGCAAGTCCTCCTTGGTATTCGTTCAGTGTGGAATCCATAACTTTCACGTTTCTTCCTGGTCGTGAACTTGCCATGTTGGCTGTAGAAATAGAAAGATTATAAGATTAGTAATAATGCATCATAATAGAGATAATAAAGAATTATCGCACTAAAAGATATGATTGTTGTATTCTCAATTGAATATACACCATATTTTTAGAGAATTCTTTACTAATCCTATTTGACTCCTAACGTTTGGTCCCATTTACTAGGTTCCAACCTAAGGTCAAAGCTTTTGCTCTGATACCAACTGTGGTGACCCTGCATACCACTGCATGTTGTAGTATGCTAGTCGTTGATATAACATTCACGAAGTACCATTCCGCAAATATTACATCCCTCAGAGTAGTACAACAGAACATAGCAAGGTCCATACCTCATTCACATATTATTACAATTAATATACACATGTCGTCTCGGAGCTCCTCTTGGGTCCTAAGAGGAGTACTCCTGGGTTCGAGGCGAACCCAACTTAACTTACAATATAAGTGTCTCATTAAGCTAAACATTTATTTCCTCGAGCAGCTAAATACTAAGAGTTCGGGCTGCTCGGTTACTACTACTATCGGATATCTCTAGGCTTGTTCTTCTCCGGAAGCCTCCCCGGATCCGTAGACGATGATGTAGTCTACGCCTTCAACTCCTCCTGAGAGGTCAGGTTCATCATAGCCGATAATCTCAGCTCCTTCATTGTTGTCGTAGTCCTCCTCCAGACGGTTCAGACAATCTAAGCATGGGATTTAAGAGTGGTATGAGTACGAGCGTACTCAACAAGTTCATTATAGATAAGAGGTGTTTAATGCACTAGCTACGATATTAGACCAGAAAGTCTAATACCAATGCAAGTTTTGACAAACATTTCTTCAAGAGATTGCTTTTATTTCAAAGAGCTATGTCCGTCAGCCTTCACCGGTTTACTAGAACTTCATGGAGCTCCTTTCCGGCCGCGTTCGCAGTTCCTCAATCCCGGAACAGGGAGTGACAGGTCACAGTTCTTTACACTCTGCAGAGGTGTGTTGCTTTACCCATAAGAGATCTTAACCTTGGTGCCAACCGGGCAGCTTTCCCGTCCACACTTCCTTCGGTGTGAGGCCCGGTATAAGGTCTAGCCAATCATGTTCCTCCGCTACCTCGAACACCCACCCTTTGTTGCATGCCCCGACCCTGGGTCCTCGCCGGTCCCATTATTCCCACTCACGGGTGGACCCCGACCACGACGACAGTTTGGGATCGAACCAAACTCCTTCGCCGGTAGCTGCAACCCATCATAGACCACAATACCGTGGGGACTTAAGGCTTCCCCAGCCAACCGCTTGCACTTCAAGCGACAAGTGTCTACGGACTATGCCGTGGGGACTTAAGGCTTCCCCAGCCAACCGCTTGCCCTGACAGATACAAGTGTCTACGGTAAAGCGCATCCGTTGATGAACGAGAGGTGGAAACACTTTTGACTACTCCGTCCCACTCCGGATCTTATGGTTAACACGGGTATTACGGCACAAGAATCACTGGCGACATTTGTTGTTTAATCCTAGATGGATATAAACCCGTGCATTGGAACCTCCACCATATCAACACAATCCATGGTTCCATTGCCCACCACATAGTCATATTCATAGTTATGAAAGTAGTGGTTTTGATTTTTATGCAATAGTGATAACCATAATACTTTGCAAGTAATTTGATAAAAATACTCAAATGACATGAGCAAGTGATGAACTTGCCTGAACACTGCAAAGTTTTGCAGTTGGAAGGTGTGGACTGACCCTTGTCCTCTGTTTCTGAAAAATAGCATCATTGTCCGATAAGGGCAATGGTTAAAGAAGCAGTTATGCATGATTCCATTTTTAGGGTTTGTTCCCCCCTTCCGATGTCGTTATTATTTCATGTAAGAGGTTAATACTAGGAACAATTTGAGGATACTTGATTTAAAGTAAGATACAACCTTGAAATGTTGTCAAGGTGTTTTTAAAGTCCAAAAACCTTAATGGACTTATTTTCATTATAGAAAATTAGGTGTGTGATTTAAATGATTATTTAAATCATCAAAATAGGACTTATTCTTAATTGTCTTCAAAAATTCTCTTTGATATTTTATTTAAATAGAGAATTTTATGCTGATTAATTTTCATATTTTTACTTATTTTTTTAGAGCTGTATTTTATTTTATAAAATTCTTGGAAATTCTCATTTGAATGGGTATTTTGGAAATGTCCAAAATACCCCTCGGGCCCACCTGTCAGGCGGCCGAGCTGGTTAGGTTGGACCAGCCCAGTGGGCTCGGTCCAACCGACCCAGTCGCTTCGTCGTCCTCCACCCCGTAACCCTAATTCCCCTTTCGGCTCCCGCGACACCGAAATCGCCTCCGCCGTCGCCGCCCTGCTCCGGCCGTCTCCGGCCATCATCAGCGACGACCTGGTGCGGATCTGGACCGCCTCTCGACAGCGGACATGGTGGTCCGCATCGATTTGACGCTCGCGTCCACCTCGTCTCCTCCCCAACGCATCTGCGCCTCGGCCGCACGGATCCGTGAAGATCCGCTGTTCGTCGGCGTCCCTGGCGTCGTGGTGATGCCGTGGAGATGCTGGCGTTGCAGTGATGTGGCGACCAGGCTTGGCTTGGCCTGGCGCCGCCGTCGCCGGGCGTGTGCCGCCGTGCCGCCACGGTCGTGCTCATCTGCTTCGCATGTAAGTTTCTCCTCCTCTCTCCCCTTCTGTTACCTTTCTATCTTCTTCTCTTCTATGTGCTCTGGCCATGGTTTTCCTCCCTGTGGAGGTCGGCCATGCTGCTGTTGCTGCTCTACTGCGCTTGGCTCACTGCTGCTATGTATGCTGTTTACTGAGTCGCTATTGCCATGCTTGCTCATGCTGTTCATGATTGTGCACAGTTCTGTGCATGTTCCAGAGCCACATGCTGGTTGATTCTTGCATATTTGGCTTGGAACCTTCCCTGTGCCTCTGTTCTATTTACTATTCTTGCCAGAAATTCATGTGTATTCAATTTGGCTGCTCTGGCATGATTACCATGTGTAATCCTTGCAATTTGCAAGTTCCAGGGCACTGATATGCTGTCCCTTGTGCTTAATTTCATGGGTAAGCTTGGTTGAGCATTACTGCTGGTTAACTGTATGTTTCAGTGATTCAGTGATAAGCACTGAGTGCTTTACTTGTTTAATGGCTCTGGTTATTGTTATGGCTTGATTATGTGTGTGTGCCATCCTTGTCTAGATTGATCCAGTGGTACATCATGTATTTGATGTGCTTCTGGATACAATTATAAATCATTCATTTGATTATCTGTGAAGCAACTGTTGATTATGAGTGGCTAGTTAATTATCTGGTACTATGCTTGCTTATATCATCTGTATCAAATGTTAGCAAGCACTGGTGAGCATGTGATCAACAGTGGCTTGTTGATTAATTGGTGAGCTTCTGTCTGGCCTATCTGGTGCTCATCCTGGTGTCTGTGTGACACTGATACTTGTGCTGGGTGTGTAAATGCTTACTCAAGCATCATCAGATGCTTGCAGTGAACCATTGGTCACTGTCAAGATGTTGGTGCTTAGGTTACTTATCTGGTTCATTTATCTGTAACTCCTTGCTTTATTGGATAGATAAATGATGTGAACTGTTTATCAGTAATGATCATATGAATGATCTTGATGTAGCTAAAGGGATGCCAACCACTGGTTGGGTACCCTAGCTCATACTGAATCCCCTGGATAATGATGTGATGCTTTGGTAAATGTCTTAAGTGGATAGGTAGCTGTTGTGACCCTAGCAGGCTCTGTCTGCTTAGAAATGGTTGCTCCTTCCTATGTTGGCTTGCTGTGATTTGGAAATATCTCACTGGAAGAATCCTTGTGGTTTTTCCAGTTCCCTTTGATGTTGATAAACATGAATAGACACTTGATAGTCTATCTGTCTGATGGTGTAGTGGCTATAGGTGCTAAGTGAGGCTGACTAGCTAGATAGGATCATCCCTTGTTGGATTTCTTTGATTATGTCACTGGTTTGGCATAGCCAATGTTCCCAGGGTGCTTTCCTATTTGTTTCTCTCTTGATCACTTGCACCATTTTGGCCAGTAGCCATATGATGACTCACATATAGGGTTTCTACCCTTGTTGGTGTGCTTGAGATCATGCCTGTGCAATTTATGAACAAAACCATCTGGTTTGTTCATGTTAATGTGTATACCTCACTCCAGCTCCTAGAAATAGTGTGTTGGTGTAGAGGTTTTGCTTCTGTGCTGAGTCCTTGGCTTGCCCTGCTCCTCCTTGTGACTTGTGCTTGATCTACTCCATGGTTTACTTCTCAACAGGGAACAGTTCTTTGCTTGAGCTGTTCCTGGATGAGGTTCTGGCTGTGTTCTTCCTGTTCTAAGTGTTCTTGTTTTCTGATGACCTACCAAGATGCCTGCCGATGAATGAGCTAGGGTTTGGCTCAAAAAGGTTATATATGATGCCCTCTTGCTCCCTCTAGTCGACAGCTTGGCCTGGTCACTTTGGTGACTCTCCCTGGCTGTGTATGTGCTGGTGGACATGCACACAGCCCTGTGAGCTGCTTGTGTAGTTCCTGGTTGGAACTTGGTCCATTTGGTGGATCAGCTCGGCAGCTTGATCATATCCCTTTCATTTCCTTTATTTGTTAACCTGCCAAGTGGCTTTGCCACTTGGCTTAATACTGGTTTTGCTTTGATTTGTGCAGGAAATCAACAATTGATCACAGATGGACATGGAGTTCATCAAATCCAAGATCAAGTGAAGATGATCTTGTATTATTTAGGCTAGGATCATTGCTTGTACTTTTCTTTTTATTCTCTTTTATTTTTTTCAATTTCACCAATTCTTGTAATGTGTTGTAATTCATTTATTTTCTCTGATGAATATTGTAATGACAATGTAAATTGTGTGATGATCAATAAAGCTCAAGGTTTTTCTCTAATGAGCTTTACTTTACTTTAATTGCTCATATTGTTCATTACTTATTATTTACTTAATGAATTTCCTCACAATTCAATATTTAGGTTAATTATTTAATGTTTGAATTTGAAATTCAAATTCAACCTTGGTTTAAATTTAACCATGTCACTTATCAAGAATTCACTCATACACTCTCCCCTCTCTTCTTAAAACCCTAAACTAATGAAGTGAGATGCAAGTTTGTCGCACTCTCAAAACCCTAACCCTGTAAGGTGTCGAGAGAGAAACTTGTCCCCCTTCGATGCAGTTTTTGTTTAAAAGCGCGAAATTTCCCCAGAATTTACTATGCAATGCACATCCCTTTCTAAAATCTACCCCTCGATCGTCTCTAAACCTGGCACATTACAGTTGATTATCAAAGCTATGTCTATGTGTTGTTTATGATCTTGCATGCTCTCCGTTATTAGTAGATGCTCTGGCCAAGTTGATGCTAGTAACTCCAAGAGGAAGTATTTATGCTCGATAGTGGGTTCATGTCTCCGTGAATCTGGAGGGGTGACAAGAACCTCTAAGGTTATGGATGTGCTGTTGCCACTAGGGATAAAACATTGGTGCTATGTTCAAGGATGTAGTCACTAGTTACATTACGCGCAATACTTAATGCAATTGTCTGTTGTTAGCAACTTAATATCGGAGGGGTTCGGATGATAACCTGAAGGTGGACTTTTTAGGCATAGATGCATGCTGGATGGCGGTCTATGTACTTTGTCGTAATGCCCAATTAAATCTCACTATACTCATCATAATATGTATGTGCATGGTCATGCCCTCTTTATTTGTCAATTGCCCAACTGTAATTTGTTCACCCAACATGCTGTTTGTCTTATGGGAGAGACACCTCTAGTGAACTGTGGACCCCGGTCCAATTCTCTTTACTGAAATACAATCTCTTGCAATCTTTGTTCTCTTGTTTTCTGCAAACAATCATCTTCCACACAATACGGTTAATCCTTTGTTACAGCAAGCCGGTGAGATTGACAACCTCACTGTTTCGTTGGGGCAAAGTACTTTGGTTGTGTTGTGCAGGTTCCACGTTGGTGCCGGAATCCCTGGTGTTGCGCCGCACTACATCCCGCCGCCATCAACCTTCAACGTGCTTCTTGGCTCCTCCTGGTTCGATAAACCTTGGTTTCTTTCTGAGGGAAATCTTGCTGCTGTGCGCATCATACCTTCCTCTTGGGGTTCCCAACGAACGTGTGAGTTACATGCCATCAGTGTAGAAATTTTCATGTTACTAAAACACCTCTCTATACGCTAAAAATCTTGAAGTTGCGCTTGTCTAGTTTTCCTATGCTTATTGCATTATGCCTACATAACTTGTTTATTTACAAGATTCCTTTTCATAGGAAGCATGTTAGACTTAAATTTGTTTTGAATTTGCCTCTTGATGCTCTCTTTTGCTTCAACTACTATTTCTTGCGAGTGCATCATTAAATTGTTGAGCCCATCTTAATGGCTATAAAGAAAGAACTTCTTGGGAGATAACCCATGTGTTTATTTTGCTACAGTAATTTTGTTTTATATTTGAGTCTTGGAAGTTGTTACTACTGTAGCAACCTCTCCTTATCTTAGTTTTGTTGCATTGTTGTGCCAAGTAAAGTCTTTGATAGTAAGGTTCATACTAGATTTGGATTACTGCGCAGAAACAGATTTCTTGCTGTCACGAATCTGGGCCTAATTCTCTGTAGGTAACTCAGAAAATTATGCCAATTTACGTGAGTGATCCTCAGATATGTACGCAACTTTCATTCAATTTGAGCATTTTCATTTGAGCAAGTGTGGTGCCTCAATAAAATTCGTCTTTACAGACTGTTCTGTTTTGACAGATTCTGCCTTTTATTTCGCATTGCCTTTTTTGCTATGTGGGATGGATTTCTTTGTTCCATTAACTTCCAGTAGCTTTGAGCAATGTCCAGAAATGTTAAAAATGATTGTGTCACCTCTGAACATGTGAATTTTGATTATGCACTAACCCTCTAATGAGTTGTTTTGAGTTTGGTGTGGAGGAAATTTTCAAGGGTCAAGAGAGGAGGATGATACAATATGATCAAGGAGAGTGGAAAGTCTAAGCTTGGGGATGTCCCCATGGTTCATCCCTGCATATTTCAAGAAGACTCAAGCATCTAAGCTTGGGGATGCCCAAGGCATCCCCTTCTTCATCGAAAAATTATCAGGTTCCTCCCTTGAAACTATATTTTTATTCGGCCACATCTTATGTACTTTACTTGGAGCGTCTGTTTGTTTTTGTTTTTGTTTTTTTGTTTGAATAAATGCTTGTGTGGAAGAGAGACACGCTCCGCTGGTTCATATGAACACATGTGTTCTTAGCTTTTAGTGTTCATGGCGAAGGTTGAAACTGCTTCGTTAATTGTTGTATGGTTGGAAACGAGAAATGCTACATGTAGTAATTGGTATGATGTCTTGAATAATGTGATACTTGGCAATTGTTGTGCTCATGATTAAGCTCTTGCATCATATACTTTGCACCTATTAGTGAAGAAATACATAGAGCTTGCTAAAATTTGGTTTGCATGATTGGTCTCTCTAAGGTCTAGATATTTTCTGGTAAAGGTGTTTGAACAACAAGGAAGACAGTGTAGAGTCTTATAATGCTTGTAATATGTTTTTATGTGAGTTTTGCTGTACCGGTTCATACTTGTGTTTGCTTCAAACAACCTTGCTAGCCTAAGCCTTGTATTGAGAGGGATTACTTCTCATGCATCCAAATCCGTGAGCCAATAACTATGCCATTTGTGTCCACCATACCTACCTACTACATGGTATTTCTCTATCATTCCAAATAAATTGCTTGAGTGCTATCTTTAAACACTTCAAAAGTTATTACCTCTTATTTGTGTCAATGTTTTATAGCTCATGAGGAAGTATGTGGTGTTTATCTTTCAATCTTGTTGGACAACTTTCACCAATGGACTAGTGGCTTCATCCGCTTATCCAATAATTTTGCAAAAAGAGCTGGCAATGGGATTCCCAGTCCTAAATTAATTAACCTTCATAATTTTACAAAAATAGACACTCCTTCATGGTATGAGATTGTTGGCTGGCACCCGAGGATTCGGTTAGCCATGGTTTCTGAAAGTAAAGGTTGGAAGGAGTGCCACCCAAAAATAAAAATGTTTCATGGGAGCCGCTCTTTGAAGGTTTGTCTGGCAAGGGGGTTAGAGTGCACATTACCATTCGTTGACAACAACAAACACCTCTCAAAATTTTACTTTTATGCTCTCTTTATGTTTTCGAAATCAAAGCTGTAGCACAAACATAGCAATCAATGCTTCCCTCTTCGAAGGGCCTTTCTTCTACTTTTATGTTGAGTCAGTTTACCCATTTCTCTCTATCTTAGAAGCAAACACTTGTGTTAACTGTGCATTGATTCTTACATGCTTGCTTATTGCACTTATTATTTTACGTTATGTTGACAATATCCATGAGATATACATGTTACAAGTTAAAAGCAACCGCTGAAACTTAATCTTCCTTTGTGTTGCTTCAATGCCTTTATTTAGAATCTATTGCTTTATGAGTTAACTCTTATGCAAGATTTATTGATGCTTGTCTTGAAAGTACTATTCATGAAAAGTCTTTGCTATATGATTCAATTGTTTACTCATTGCATTTACATTGCTTTGAATCGCTGCATTCATCTCATATGCTTTACAATAGTATGATTAAGATTATGTTGGTAGCATGTCACTTCAGAAATTATCTTTGTTATCGTTTACCTACTCGGGACGAGTAGGAACTAAGCTTGGGGATGCTGATACGTCTCCAACGTATCGATAATTTCTTATGTTCCATGCTTGTTTTATGACAATACCTACATGTTTTGTTCACACTTTATATCGTTTTTATGCGTTTTCCGGAACTAACCTATTGACGAGATGCCGAAGTGTCAGTTCCTGTTTTCTGCTGTTTTTGGTTTCGGAAATCCTAGTAAGGAAATATTCTCGGAATTGGACGAAATCAACGCCCAGCATCTTAGAATTGCATGAAGCTTCCAGAACACCCGAGAGCCACCAGAGGAGGGCCCTGTGGGCCCCAGATGACAGGCTGGCGCGGCCAGGGGGTGGGCCGCGCCCCCCTGTTGTGTCACCGCCTCGTCAGCCCTCCGACTCCGCCTCTTCGCCTATTTAAAGGTCCCTGACCTAAATCTTCGATACGGAAAAGCCACAGTACGAGAAACCTTCCAGAGCCACCGCCATTGTGAAGCCAAGATCTGGGGGACGGGACTCTCTGTTCCGGCACGCCGCCGGGACAGGGAAGTGCCCCGGAAGGCATCTCCATCGACACCGCTGCCATCTCCACCGCCATCTTCATCAACGCTGCTGTCTCCCCTGAGGAGGGAGTAGTTCTCCATCGAGGCTAAGGGGCTGTACCGGTAGCTATGTGGTTCATCTCTCTCCCTATGTACTTCAATACAATGATCTCATGAGCTGCCTTACATGATTGAGATCCATATGATGATGCTTGTAATCTAGATGTCGTTGTGCTAGTCAAGTGAATTTTACTTATGTGATCTCCGGAGACTCCTTGTCCCACGTGTGTAAAGGTGACAGTGTGTGCACCGTGTGGGTCTCTTAGGCTATATTTCACAGAATACTTATTCACTGTTATGGATAGCATAGTGAAGTGCTTATTTATATCCCTTTATGATTGCAATGTGCTTTGTATCACTATTTATCTATGTGCTACTCTAGTGATGTTATTAAAGTAGTCTATTCCTCCTGCACGGTGTAATGGTGACAGTGTGTGCATCGTGTAGTACTTGGCGTAGGTTATGATTGTAATCTCTTGTAGATTATGAAGTTAATTATTGCTATGATAGTATTGATGTGATCTATGCCTCCTTCATAGTGTGATGGTGACAGTGTGCATGCTATGTTAGTACTTGGTGTAATTGCAATGATCTATCATGCACTCTAAGGTTATTTAAATATGAATATCGAATATTGTGGAGCTTGTTAACTCCGGCATTGAGGGTTCGTGTAATCCTACGCAATTAGTGGTGTTCATCATCCAACAAGAGAGTGTAGAGTATAGCATTTATCTATTCTGTTATGTGATCAATGTTGAGAGTGTCCACTAGTGAAAGTATGATCCCTAGGCCTTGTTTCCAAATACTGCTATCGCTGCTTGTTTACTGTTCTACTGCATCTGTACTGCCTGCAATATTACCACCATCAACCACACGCCAGTTGTAGCATCAAGCTATTTTCTGGTGCCGTTACTACTGCTCATATTCATTCATACCACCTGTATTTCACTATCTCTTCGCCGAACTAGTGCACCTATACATCTGACAAGTGTATTAGGTGTGTTGGGGACACAAGAGACTTCTTGCTTTGTGGTTGCAGGGTTGCATGAGAGGGATATCTTTGACCTCTTCCTCCCTGAGTTCGATAAACCTTGGGTGATCCACCTAAGGGAAAACTTGCTGCTGTTCTACAAACCTCTGCTCTTGGAGGCCCAACATTGTCTACAGGAAAAGAAGCGTGAGTGGACATCACAGACCACCGCGAGGTCTTTCCCTTTGCCACCACACTCTCCTAGCACCCATCTATACACGCCAGAAAGGAGAGACACTAGTTTTCTCTACATTGCTAGCGTTCGTGTCCGACATGGTCAGTCAAAGTTTTGAGGTTGCCGTCGATGTCCTCGACCATTTATTCTCTTCTTTGCATGGTTAAATGCGTCTAGTTTGTATCTATCTAATGCGTTTGGTCTCGCCTCATGCGGTTCTTTGTGGACGTCGATCTCATCTCGGCACCCCGCAGGCCACCTCCTCCGTGCCATCGTTGTAGAGCTCCGTTTAACAATCTAATCCTACCCGTGTATTGCCCCTTGTATCAGCGTTATGGCCCCACTTTTCATTCGATATACTGAAGCCCCACTCGTTCGCGTTTTGGTCAAGGATACAGCGATGATTACGGTCAAACAAAGAAGGATGGTCTGACGTGTCTTTGCGGGCTCTACGTGGCCCTACTAATCAGCAGATAACAGTCAACCGTCGGGCAACCGGCCGTTACAGCACGTGTGATGGTTTCAGACAAGGGCTTGGTGAAAACTGAGGAGAAACTAAGAGGCTGGGGAAAATTGAGCACAACTAAGGACTCGAGGACACGAAAATAGAAATCCCTACCTAAAAAGGGGTTTCGAATAATTCATGCCAATGCAATGAAGGAACTTTTTTCCCGGAAATGGGCACTTTATTACATTAAGCAATAGACCCGGCCTCTGCATAGTTAGGATGCACACAGTTGTACAAATATTTGTTACAAACACCAAAAAGTCTAGCGACAAGAATCCAAAGATCTCGATAAACAAAATTAGCTAGGTGGACCCAGGCGAAGATCACGCTGCTACCCATGTTGGGAAAAAAATATCCTTCGCCATATCCTCCAACCAAGACACCTCTATAAAGAGGTCTCGATGCTCCAACCGCTGAAGTGGCACCGATGAGCGAAGCTTAGCTATGCACCGGTATATGACCTGCATAAACGAGAAAGAAATATTATTGAAAATCTTGTCATTTCTACATAGCCAGAGCGACCAAATAACTGCAATCGCCCCCATCCTAATAAAACGCTTAAACCTAACAGCCACACCATTGAGCCAATTACCAAATATATTGGCAACACTACGTGGTGGGTATAAGGTAGACCCTATTTGGACATATGACAATATTTACCTAGCAAACTTACACTGAAAAACAAGTGTTTAATAGTCTCATCTTGGTGACAGAAGACACACTTTTTACTTCCATGCCAGTTGCGTTTGACAAGATTATATTTAGTGAGGATGACCCCACGATGAAGATACCATGCAAAAACTTTCGTTTTGAGCGGTATCTTCATCTTCCAAATTTTCGAATTATTATCAAATAGAATATCAGGCTGAATCAAAGCATTGTGCATGGAAGCCACCGAGAATGAACCATTTCCGGTGAGGTTCCAACGAAACTCATCTGTCCCTGCGTCAATTGAACTATCTCAAGACATTGTAGCAATTCATGCCAGGAGGTTTATCTAGGTCTGATGAGATTTCTTCTGAACGTCACATTCGGTGGGAAAATTTCCAACACCTTAGCGATAGTATCACCTTTTGTGTCGCACCAATATTTTATAATGCCAGGTATTGTTCTTGGAGCGTGGCATTACCAAGCCATTTATCCTCCCAGAAACGAATTTCCGAACCATTCTTAATAGAGAAAGATTCATATGGAAACAAATACTTCTCTTTATCCATAAGGCCTACCCAAAAGTGTGAATCTCCTGATTTCCAAAGAACCTGAGATAAAGCCTTTGAGCCAATATACTTTCTCTTGCGGAGTGTTTACCAAACGCCCTCCTCGGTAAGTAGCTTAGAGAGCCATTTACCAAGTAAGTGTCTGTTCTTGACTTTGATATCTTGGATGCCAAGTTCTCCATGTTCTTTGGGGCGGCAAAGCACACTCGACTTAGCCAATCGATATTTACGCTTCTCACAATCCCCTTGCCAAAAGAATCTAGATCGAAAATAATCCAATCATTTTAAGACTTCTCTTGGAAGTTGGAAGAAAGATATCATATATAGTACCATATTACTTAGTACTGCGTTTATGAGAACTAATCTTCCTTCCAAAGATAGCAATGAAGAAACTAATTAGGTTGTCAAGTGTTTCTTTCTTCAATTTGAAATGCTAGGTGAAATATGCCGTTAGTAATTCTCAACAGGTGAGGAGATGTGTGGTCTACCTTGAGTTGTAGTCTTGTTCGTTTTTGGGATCAAGTGGAATGGAATGGAACAATTCCATTCCATTTCGTTCCGTTCCATTCCATTCCACTTGATCCTTGCGTTCGGTTGCTCTGGCAGGGAGAGAATGGAACCACAAAAAAATTCATCAATTAGAGCCTAATCAATCTAATTAGAGCCTTGTTTCCACACATGGAGCTGGGTAGCGCGGCGGCGACCTCGGGTGCGGGTGGCGCATGGAGTTGGTGGCCGGCTGGCGGAGTCGGGCGGCGCCGGCGTGCTCGGGGCCGGAGCTGGGGTGGACTCCGCGCCTCCGCGCCTCGGGGCCGGAGCTGGGGCGGCCTCCGGTCCGTGCCTGCAGTCCGGTCGGAGGGGAATGGGGGTGGGGCGGTGAGGGAGGCGAGCTCCGAGGGGACGGCGGCGAGCTCGAGGGGGGGGGGGGATTGGGGCGGCGGCGAGCTCGGGGGAGGTTGGGGCGGCGGCGAGCTCGGGGGAGCTTGGGACGGGCGCATGACGGTGGTTAGCGAGCCAGTTTTCCTTAGCGCGTGGTTAGGAAGCCGTTCCACCTCGTCCGGCCGATTCGGCCGGACGGGTGCATTCCGAATCTGCACAGAATATTCGTTTTTTTGGAACCGTTCCATTTCACCTGATCCCGAAACCGAACGCGAGAATGCTTCGTAAGAATGGAATGGTTCCATTCCATTCCACTGGATCCCAAAAACGAACACACCCTTATTTTTTTGAGTTGAGTCTATCTTACTATTTGAGAAACTTGGTGGATCAGCGGTAAAAACCAATTGCAAAAATTCCCAAAGATTTGCTCCGAAAATTCCACAAGATATTCTTCGATCTCTGTTTTTCTTATTTACCAAAATATTTAGGCTAACTTGTCCCCTTACCTCAAACGCACGTAGATTGGGAGACTAAGAAACATCGTTGTTGGCAGCATGTATCTATTTCGCTCGATCAGTAGTAGAGTTTGGTGTACAGTCAGAACATTTTATGTCAGGGATTAGCATGTTCATGTCCTAAATTCCAAATATGTTTGCAACGCATGAAAAAAGTTGGGGTATATTTAATTTGCATATATTTTTAAATCAAAATATCATGTTGACCTGAACTCTAAATGGTTGGAATATTACAAGATTTAGCATTAAAGAGTGCTCCAAAACCTAAAAAAATGAATAGCAATAGGTTTGAATGGTTTAAATTATTCATTGGGAACATATTATATCTTCTAATACTAGGTACCGAATGGCCTGCAGTACAATACCTAGCTAAAAGATCCTCGAAAAGTCCTATGTAGGGTACTTCAAACGAACAATCCTACATAAAAGGTGTTATATGTTTTTAGAAAGTTATTGGCACATTGTCATGAGTTCTTTCACTTAATAACTAATAAGATGAATTATGGGACAATTAGATGAATTGTGGGACAATTTTTCTACAAAATATTCTATAGGGTACATTGTGTTCAGTAGTGAACAATCCTACATAAAAGGTGTTATATTTTTAGAAAGTTATTGGCACATTGTCATGATTTCTTTCATTTATCTTCATAGCTAGTCTACTCGACATGATAGAGTGGTATGTACTATGTAGCTATCTCAAATTTAGTGTTTTCATGTGATCTGCAATTTGTATTTGTATTGGTAATCTGTATTTGTATCATGCCCAAAAAAAATTACTAAGCGAGTCTAGGATTTGTACATATGAAAAATCGTATATTTTTAGATTTAGGACTAACCTTCCAAAACATGTTAGGACCAGTAGGCACATGAATAAAATAATCACAAGGTGCAAAACAGAAGAAAACGTAATTCGAGCGAGTAGAAACAAGTGGTTGCAGTAGTTTTATTTTTATGAAATTGCATAGGAACTCTATAAATTATACTTTATGGGTGCCATTCCCATTAAAACCTTTTTGAGGAGTAGGGTCCTAATAAATTTATATTAAATCATATAACCAAAAGATAACCTACATAAACAAAACACACATAACTGTCACCACCCTAGGTGAATAACTAGAAATTGATACTGTTTAAATGAAAATCATACTAAATTATGAGAATATATCCATGAAAATTTGGCGGTAACATCCATGTAACCTAATGACCACACTTATTATATTTTGATGATGAATGCCAAATGAAACCGTAGAAAAGTCCTATTATCTGAAGCGATTTATGCTTCTTATCTAGAGGATGTACATTCCTCACCATTTAGTCACTTCATAAATGGGTCCTCAGAAATCAGAAACATGTAGTCGAATGAACTTGACACACATATTGATTGAATTTGTTTACCGTTGTATTGGGTACATATACGCTTAAATTTTTCTCAGACTATTTTTGTAATATTTATTGGGGAATTCATAAAAGTGCATCTAAGAGATCATTCCGATGACCAAATCATCTATTAAGAGTAGAGGAATCAACATCCAATGTATAATAACATGAGTTAACATAAGCTTATTTAGAAAAAAAAAATTTGTTGCCTTGGCATTTGCGAGAGACGTCCTGCTACTGCGAGGCTCTGCTACTGCAGTAAATAGCACGAGTTTTCAGTGACGAGGCCCCGGATAGGAATACGTCCTGCTACTGCAGTAAATAGCACGAGATGAGCAGCTGCTTGCTGTGTTCTGGACATCCATCCCGTTGGAACCATGTGTGTTGGGCGAACCGGACTGAATTGTCAAGCACGTGGTTACCAAAATAATGTGGAGGAAGGTGCTCAGGCTCCAATCCAAATAAAGCATCGAGAAAAAGACCAAAAGTATATAAAAGATGTGGTGAAAGAGCACGCATGTTTTAGACTCGATGGCGCGATCTCTCACTAGCTTGCTTCCAAGCAAAATTGACCGGATCATCCGATTGATTATCGCCTGCTTTCGCCGGCAATTAATTCGTAAAGTTCCTTTTAACATCGGAGCCTTTTGCTCTTTAGACGCCCTTAAGGCCATTCGATCAAAAACCATAGAAGCTCAGTAAAATCATGTGTTCGTTCCCACGAGGACGTCAATGGTGCATGCGCAGTCGGAAGCAACCGAGTGCGATTTCCATGGAAAACGGCTAGCCGCCAGGCATGCGGTCTGCCCTTTCCGCCCAATCATTCGACACAAGTACAATACAACAAGAAACTGCTTGCAGCCCCACCCAGGAGACCTGACCTTCGTCCGTCCCTCGCCTCCTTCAACACTGGTGGCTCTTCCAGCCACATGAAGGTAAAGAGAAGGTAAAATTGACCGTGCGTGCTGATTATTATTCCACACAAAAGCCAAAAAAGGGAGAGTTAAAGAAACAGAAATCTTTGTGTGCCTCCTGCTCTTTTCAAGCCATCCATTGGAAGAAGGCCTTGTGGCGGAGGAGCAATTCCACTTTGCCTCTTGAGTCTTGTCAGGAACCGGCTTTGTCTTGGGGTTGGGTGGCCATCGCTCCTCCTCATGGGCATCTCCCTTTCATGATGCACACGGGCCATGTAGAGGCTCGGCTGCAGCCACAAGGAGACGCACCCGGGTGAGGTTTCATCTGTAAAAACAACATGTATTATGAGCAATTATAGAAGAAAATACTAGTGAGACTGGGATAGAGGAGTAATATTTTAACAGGAGTTGCAAAGAAACGGTTGACCTTGGGAATAAGGTTTTGGTTCAATCATTTGTTTATGTCAATTGGTAGTTACATTTGATTTGAACTATTCTATAATTGCAACGGCACTCGGCGGTGATGGTAAGCCGTCTGTTATTTTAACCAAATCATTCCATAGAACAACTAGTAATAAAATGATCTGATGTTGAAACCAACATGTAGTATGGAGTCGATTTGAAGACTTAAAGTCGTGATAGCAGACTAATGAGTTGATGTGCAAGGGTCAACCATGCAATATATATACGAGTGTGTTTCGTGTTCGCATTGTCAAGTTTAGTTTAACTTCACAACCAAATGTTCAAAGATAATATTCATATCTGACTTTAGAAATTTCCAACATTATTGGGTGGTTGTTCTAATTGATTCCATTGGTCAAATTAATTTGAGTTACATAATGTTTGAAACCCATCTCAAATATTAAAAGAAATTAACTTAATTAAAAATAGAATATGTAGAGACCACACTTTTGGACTCTGGCCTTACGGCGCAGCTCATGCACACCACCCGATTAGGCATGATTTGGGGGAGGAAGGAGTTGGGGAGAATAAGGTCTTGCGCAATCGTTGATAAGGTAGTTTTATCTTATGTGTTGCATTAAAAAAAACAAGTATGTTATACGATGGATTGACCCTTTAAGCTCACCTTACAATTGTTGTTTGGATGCTCCTAAAATCATGCCATGAACCATAAAATGTGTGAATAAGAGAAACATCTCATGTAATTCAGCAAAATGTCATATTTTTTTACTAAGATATCATCTTTTGGCTAAGAGAAAGCAATCCGATCTTTTCATTTTTGTCTCCTCTAGCTCAACAATTATCCGAAGGGAGGAATATGAGGAAAAAGTGGTGATGGAAAAGGAGGACTCAAGGAGGAAGGGGACGGGTTTGGTCCCCGCAACGGCATATACATCGAGTTGTCATGGTGGCGGCGATACGAGTGTGAGAGGTTCTCATAAAAATGGGTTATGACTCATGGGCGCTTGTGGGCCTAGTATAAGCCATGGCGGAGCGCAAACATCGATTTGAATCATTGTTGACCCCAAGAGTTGTGCCTTGACCTAAATGCACTAGTTGAAGCATGAGGATGATGCGTACAACCGTTTATTGGTGAGGGATGAAACAACAACTATCACATGAATGGGGCTCGGAAGCGCCGTTCAAGAGCCACTACAAGGGCAGGCGATGCTCATCGGGAAGAAGGGAAACATATACATTAGGAGGGGTCACACTCTAAGGTCTGGGAGTAAAAGTTTTTTTTTCTTCGAGACTAATATGAGGAGGTTCGCGCCATAGTTATTTCCATTGAAAATATGTCCCATGGCATATTAGTCATGAGTCATGACACTGAATACCCATTTTCTTGGTTGGTGACTGAGCTAAGCTCACTGTAAATATGAAATGGATCAGTGTGGGATTTAAAAAAAATAAAAGGTTTCAATATGGGATAATGGAAACCCCATTCATGAACACAATAGCTCGAGATGGGGTATATGTGATGTGATTTGATCGACTATGACCTGCTGGCCCTGCCGAGCGACAAGGACAAGCATTACCGGCTTGCGCGGCATGAAAACAACACCCATTCATTCGAAACTCTTGATAGACATGCATCATTGTCCCCATCTTTAGATCCTAGAATAACTTTACCTTGCACAATCCTGCCACCCATGATCTGATCATTTGCAAAAGGGGAAAAACGATTGAATTATTGCCACGCGTTAAAACAAAAAAAAAAACGGAAAGAGAGAGGATGAAATGGTGCCTCTTTTTCAGCCTCAGATTGAATTTTGCAGAAAATAATCGTGAATACTGTATAAACATGGCTGATGGAATTTGGGGGTCTAATCATGGTCGAAATGGGGAAGGGTTAATGAGGTCAGCTTTGCTGGTGTTGAACTGGCGGACTTTTCCTTCCTTTGACCAAACAAAGAGCGGCTTGGCTCTCGCTCGCAGTGCAGGGCTCGGGAAGGGAGAGCTGCAACCGCCGTGCGTGCAGCCACCGTTGGTAGGCTTGACTTTTTGATGTCATTGTCTCGTCTCGTCTCATCAACGTCCCTTCCTCGCCTGGGAACCTGTGTTTTCAGAGCCTACTTCTCTGAACGGACTCCATGGACAACACCAGTGTCACGTGCAGATATACGTGCGAGCCAGGAAATCGGTCAAATATGCGTGCAACCATGCTAGTAGACCCAACATCAAAGCCGAGCTTGAGGCCAGGTACACAAAGGTCTTAATGGCATCGATCTATTTCGGAAACAAAATATATTCATTATGGTTTATTTAGGTCGGACACGAAATAGAAATCGGGCCATGTCTTCCCCTTGTCCATTTATATCGGGGGAGACTCAGCAACAAGACCCATTTTATAATATTTTATAGGATAATAACATAATGTACATAGGGAAATAAAAAAAGACATAGAAATAAAACAAAGAGGTATAAACCCTATCTAGGGTTAGCGGCCCCGCCGCCTACACCTCGCCGTCCTTGGTCAGGTTGATTTACTCCGGCAAGAGCCATGGATAAGCTCATGGAACCATTAGCGGCGCCGGAGATGGGTCTCTGAAGGCCTTGGCGCATGAGGTATTGTCGGCGGCGCGGGCCACAACTGGTTACATGGCGACGAAGGTGTTGGCGGTGGAACCATCGGTGGCCAGGTAGGAGTGGCCATGGTCGGGTCTATGGCGACTGTGTTTGAGTCGATGACGGAAGTTGGCGTGTTGGAGTCTGCGGTGCCACGCCAAATCCTCTCAAAACAAGCTCGGACTCCCGCACTTGGATGTCTAGGCCTTGCCACTCCGCCTTGGCCTACAAATCCGACGTGACGATGCCCAACTTGAGGGCTTAGTGTCGTCGAGCTCATCTGGCTGGTAGGGGAGCTCGTCCACCATGTGCATCTCCTCGAGCTCCTCGCGCTACCACGCGAGGAGCCCGAGGTAGTCCCACTCATCGCCGCCCAGTAAGGTCGTGCGTTGTCGTGGGTCCCATTCTCATAGCCCAAATGTGTCCCACACTAGCGAGCTGATAGTGTAGGTGATGTCTTGGTATATATCATGTGACATGAGGGCATGGCGCTATCGGATCTCCTTGCCTCGCACTCGTCCCACCCGTGACACCGGCGGGACTGACACCTTCCGCGTGTTAAGGAGCCAACCCGAGGGAGGTGGACGTAGTTTCATCGTGTCAACGCCCTCGTCTCCCATTACGACCATGCCACGTCCACGAGGATGTACTGGCGGTTGCAGGGAGGAGGGGGTGGATGGCGACACAATGACCCAGCCTTGAGGTTGTTTTCGGTCTTCTTTCACAACCAGGATTTGCCCACGGCGGCACCGTCATTGTAGTTGTCCGTGGATTTGGGGATCAAAGTTGGACGAAAGAGGCTATGGCCTTGCTGTGTGGGCTGGTTTCCTTAGAAAGGACTCCTATGCGGCTTACATCAATGCCGACGTTGTCCACGTGCGGAAGACGAAGACGGCGAGCACAGAAGGCATAGTGGCCAACGGAGAAGGCCACGCACCACCACAAGTGGAGGCTAGCACAACACGGAATGACCGATATGGATTGTGGGTGGAAGGACAGTCGTTTGGCCACTGCCATGCGGGCCTGGAGCGGACGTGGGAGCCGTCCGAGGAAGATATGCGCCGACGAATTCCCAGCCAAAATTTAGACTTAAAATGAATCGATCTCTGCGCATCAGTCTGTTTGCATTGGATCGTCGAGTTAGGGCTTTGGTGTCCTCGTGTCTAAGCAAAGTAAAACGAAGTCTTGAGCCATTTAAAATGAATCGAAGTCTCAATAGAAGGGCATCTTTGGCGTCATGGAATCATATGTTTTGAACTTACCATTGGCACAGATCACGAGGCAAATCTAACGGTTTGAAGACTTTTTCCGTAGTTAAAACGTTATTTGTAACTGAAAAAAGTGTTGCAAGGTCACTTGCAATTGCAAATTTTCAGTTGCAACCATTGTTATAACTTAATTACACGGATCAAAATGCAAATGGATGCAAATCTGACGTTGCATTAGTCTGGCGCGCCCGAGTAATTCCGTTAATAGAAAATGGTGAAAGAAAAAAGATGAGCAAGGACGAGTGTGGGCAGGAGACGACCTCGAGAAGGGAACAAGGATCCATCTGATCTTCCAACGGACGGAAACGGGCGGTTGTTTCGGGAACCGCGCCGAGCATGGGCAACCTCTCTGGCCTCCACCCAAACACCCAATTAACCTGGTCAAACAAAACCTTCTTTTTTTTTGCGGTAAAAGAAACACGGCCACAGCCAGCCACGGGTGTACTGTCACGTACAGCCCGTGTACGTGTTCCGGCCATTCCTGCCAAGATACCGCCGCGTACATGTATGGTGGTACGGAACACCAAAAGCGAAATATTCTCCGACCCTGGCCCAGCCCCAAGCGACAAGCACAAGAATCCAAACGCAATGCTAAAACATCATCGAATTTCTCTGGCTCGACTGCCTGCGATGAAAATCTCTTCTTTGGAGTACATGATTTCGCGTGAAGATAAGGCAACCACGGATGAGCAACGGACAGATGCCTGCATGGGAGCGAGCTCCGGAAATTTTGTTTCTTGGTGTCGGATCTCGAGGTTTTTCATCTGGCCCTGGCCTCACCGACCCGGTCCTTCCTCCTCCTCCCGCCTTCACTTCACCGTGGCCTTGCATTATTGTCCACCACAGAGGCAGAGAATCGTTTGGGAAAGGAGACTTTCCTCTCCGTCTCTCTCCGCCCCCCGTCCGTTTTTGTTTATGCATTGTTTGAGCTACGAGGAGGGTGTTTTGAACTGGCTGGTGCCGATGCTTCCATCACCTGCACATTGATCATTGGAGCCGCTACATGTGAATTATTCGCTCATCATGTTCACCAAAGTCTATTTTAAACATCCTCGCCGAATCGTACTGTGTTTTGTCGGTTCTAATGGCAATACTATTTCCTATAAGCAAGATGGCTTATAGTATTAAGAACAATATACTAGCACACAGTTTGCGTCCAGGTGGAAATAGCAGAACTAGCTAGCCTGGAGTAACCATTTTCGTAATTTCGACTATATCTCCAAATTATATCATCTCTACTACAACCTCGAAAAAATATCATCTCTACTCATAATTATTTCTTAAATTTGTTTACATTTAAATTTATGTAGATACTATTTAGTATACAAACACATCAAAATTTAGACAAATCTCCCTTGCCAGGTGGTTAAGTAACGAGGAAGTTGCCTTTCGGGAAAACATTGGATAATATATACACCATGATGCCTCCCACTACATGGGAAGATGGCATATTCTTTTCAAATGCTACCACCACTCTAAAAATTTAGTATATAAATTCAGTCAAAATTTTGGTTTTATAAAGTTTGACATATATAAGAAAACGCACACACATCAAGTATATTCAAAAGAAAAATACATGGTAAAATACTATATTTGGTGTTGGACCTATCAATGTCGATTAGATACGGAGTATCGTTTGAGCTACGAGTTTTTTCAAAATAAGTTGCTTGCGCATTGATCATTGGAGCCGGTATAGTTTTTTTTATCGTGTGAGATATCCATCAATCATGTTCAACAAAGCGCGTATAAACATATTCATCGAATATCTAATGTCATATACTTTCTTATTAGCGGATTGGCTTACAGTAACTACTCTCGTACGGTTGCCGCCCAGGTGGAAATACAGAGCTAACTAGCCTAATCTTCACTGGAGTAACACATTTTCTTAATTTCAAATTCAAGTGGATATCTCAAAATACCATAGCTAGCTACACATGTGAAAGAGCGTTTCCCTACCATTTGTATTTTGTGTGTTTGTTAACAAGGTAAAGGTATTTAACCATGTGTTTATGTATTTTAGATTATATTTATGATAAACGCTGACGGTGATTGATCCATCAAAAGTGAAAGAATAAAGACAGTGCTCGTAGTCAGATCTAGACAGGTTTTCCCTCGTGCAACCTTTTTCTTAATTTTGAATTGAAGTGTGAAAATCTCAAACCACTACTAACACATATGTCATGTGGTTAGGCAACAAGGAATTTGCCTCTCCGAAAAAATATCAGACAATACATCAAAATGATGTGACCCTTTTCTTAGTTTCTAACTACAGGGGAATATCTTAAAGTATTGTTTTCTAAATTAACAATTAATTGACACAAATTTGTCTAGATTTGCATGTATCCGGATGCATTTGGAGATCTACCATGGTTTTTACCTATCTTTTGTTACCTCACTAGGAATTAAGTGGAGTCATGTGCTATATATCTAGTGATAGCTACGGTAATCTTGTTTGATCAAGGTAGCATATTTGTATTTCAAACATCAAAGTAACTAAGGCTATGCTCTGTTAATTCTAAATTTTAGATTGCTTGGAGTTTTTTTTTACTTTCTAGAGGAGTATAGAGATATGTGTAGCATCATCTCCATAGTAGGACGTGATTTTTATATGAATGCTAATCATACACATGATGAAGTTTAATTAATATTATATTGCTTGTGAATTGTCGTATGTCCACTACACCTTTGCGAGAGAGTAGTCAAGTGAACCCATGAATTCCGGTCCAATTTTAATCATAAAAAACAACTTTCCAACATCATTAATGTGCTTTATATATGATGCTTAATTAAACCCTAAAATACAAAAAAAAACTTTAACTATTATGAAACCCATATCAAAACCCAAAAATAACTTTTTACTATTGCTTTTACCTTTCTTGCCTAGCTGTAGATCGTTTTACTTTACTTTATTTACAAGTTATTCCTATTTACTAATACGAAACTTTGTGCTTAACAACCACACGGTGGAGTTGTGGACACATGACAATTACTTTGGTTTGTAGGTTGTTTGAAGAGGAGAAGCAAAAGACAGCTCTAAGCCAATTCTCGAGAGTCTGATATAAGCCATCGAGTTACCCTTGTGGAAAAAATACGTTTGCTAGAATACTTTGCACTTGGAGTCCCAACGAGTTATTACACACGGAGTTGTTGCCATCACAAGCCCAGGGTTTCCAAAGAACCCAAGAGTAATAAGCAACTTGATGAACTCGGGGGAATCATGATTTAGCTTGGTGTAAGTGTAGATCTGGATCTCTTTTGTTTCCTCAAAGAGACCTCTCAACTTTGGTGGTGCTTAACAATGGAGGAGAGAAGTTTAAGATATTCCATTTTTCGTGTGATGAGGTAGGTAAGTGATTGAGGAACAAGGGGGATATAAAGGTCTACCAAAAAAACTAGGTGTTTGGCCGAATTTCGCGAAACCCGGAATGGGTTCGCAATCCTGAATGATCCTCAACTGACCCCTCTTTGTAGTGTGGCAAACCTAAAAGTCAAGATTTGAAAGAGCATCGTCTTCAAGGCATCCCGACATTTTTCTTTGCTTTCAAATGGGGGATGGGTCTACTTTATCATTCTTCGAGTACTTCAACTCACTCCATAGATATATTTGTGAAATAAAACCTAAGCATAACTTTGCAAGAATCATTAATTCCCTAAACCTAGTGTTATCAACAACAAAATATAGATAAGGGCAAAATGCCCTTACGCATATGCATCTCACTCTTCCCTCCCTCTCATGCAGAGTTCTATGTTTCCTCTCAATATAGTCATGGGTGCACTAATATATAGTAAAGTAGAGGTGGTGTTACAAGGACATGGTTTGCACCCTTAGATCATAATATGGTCAACATGTCTATAGTTAATCCCAACTGTGATGTTTAATTAATGACAAATCAAAATATGTGGGTCCATAGCATGTGAAGACGCATCACCATGGCCATGTCAACAATTAACATGCTATGAAATGTGTGTGGTACAAAAAAGATGCAAGATAAATGAAATTGTAGTTGGCGCGTAGGGGAAAGAGTGCAAGGCGAGGATGATGGAAAGGTAACCACATGCCTAACGTGGCGAAGACATGCTGCAAAAGGAAAAGATAAACATATTGATACATATCTAAGGGATATTGATGGTTTATGCATACAACCCATTGATGTCTACGCACGCTTCTATTCCTGTAGACAGTGTTGGGCCTCGAAGAGCAGAGGTTTCTAGAACAGCAACACGTTTCCCTTAAGTGAATCACCCAAGGTTTATCGAACTCAGGGAGGTAGAGGTCAAAGATATCCCTCTCAAGCAACCCTGCAATTAAGATACAAGAAGTCTCTTGTGTCTCCAACACACCTAATACACTTGTCAGATGTATAGGTGCACTAGTTCGGCGAAGAGATAGTGAAATACAAGTAATATGGATGATTATAAGTAGTAATTGCAATCTGAAATAAAGATGGCAGCAAGCAAACATGTAGCAGAACTTGTTGGAAACGGTGTTTCAATGCTTAGAAACAAGGCCTAGGGATCATACTTTCACTAGTGGACACTCTCAACAATGATCACATAATTGAATAAATAAATGCTACTCTCAAACACTCTCTTGTTGGATAACAAACAACATTCATTGTGTAGGGCTGCAAAAGCACACCTCAAGCCGGAGTAAACAAGCTCCACAACGTCATAAAGGAATCACACACGATGCGCACACTGTCACCATCACACCGTGGAGAGTGACTCCGGAGTTCATATTAAAGTAACCTCTAGAGTGCATAATAGACAAGAGTAACATCTACATATTCAACTAGATTACAAAGCTCATGATCACATAAAGATCACACCATGGGAGAGAGAGATGAACCACATAGCTACCGGTAGAGCCCTCAGCCTCGGGGGAGAACTACTCCCTCCTCATCATGGGAGACAGCAACGGCGATAAAGATGGCGATGGAGTCGATGGAGATGGATTCCGGGGGCACTTCCCCGTCCCGGCGGCGTGCTGGAACAAAGATTTCTGTCCCCCGAACTTGGCTTCGTGATGGCGGCGTCTACGTAACCTTTTGTGGAGGAAGACCGGGGCGCTTAGGGTTTTTACTTATGGGAGACTATATAGGTGGAAGGGCGGCCTCGGAGGAGTCCTGAGGGGCCCACCCCATAGGGTGGCGCCGCCCCCTCCTGGCCGCGCCGGCTGATGGGGAGGAGGCCCTGGGCCTCCTCTGGCCTGGCCCTTCTGGCTCCGTGAGTCTTCTGGCGAAATAGAATTTCTGTGATTTTCTGGATTTTTCCGAGCACTTTGGTTTTTGGGCCTTTTCTGCAATAAACAGACATAATAAACAGAAACTGGCACTGTGACATCTTGTTAATAGGTTAGTCCAATAAATGCCATAATATGATATAAAGTGCATATAAAACATGTAGCTATTGGCATAAAACTAGCATGGAACATAAGAAATTATAGATACGTTGGAGACGTATAAAGCATCCCCAAGCTTAGTTCCTACTCGCCCTCGAGTAGGTAAACGATAAAAAGAATAATTTCTGAAGTGACATGCTACCAACATAATCTTGATCAATACTATTGTAAAGCATATGAGATGAATGAAGTGACTCAAAGCAATGGTCTATAGTTTGCTAACAAAAATATAATGACTAAACAACTGAATCATATAGCAAAAACTTTTCATGAATAGTACTTTCAAGACAAGCATCAAAAAGTCTTGCATAAGAGTTAACTCACAAAGCAATAGATTCTTAATGAAAGGTTTTGAAGCAACACAAAGGAAGATTTAAGTTTCAGCAATTGCTTTCAACTTCAACATGCATATCTCATGGATAATTGTCAACACAAAGTAATATAATAAGTGCAATAAGCAAGCATGTAAGAATCAATGCACACAGTTGACACAAGTGTTTGCTTCTAAGATAGAAAGAAGTAGGTAAACTGACTCATAAGGTAAAAGAAAGGCCCTTCTCAGAGGGAAGCAGGGATTAAATCATGTGCTAGATGTTTTTAAGTTTTGAAATCATAAAGAGAGTATAAAAATAAAGTTTTGAGAGGTGTTTGTTGTTGTCAACGAATGGTAGTGGGCACTCTAACCCCCTTGTCAAACAGACTTTCAAAGAGCGGCTCCCATGAAGGACGTTATCTCTACCAGCAAGGTAGATCATCCATCTTCTCTTTTGTTTACACATGTATTTTAGTTTGGTTATAGATGACACTCCTCCCAACCTTTGCTTTCGCAAGCCATGGCTAACCGAATCCTCGGGTGCCTTCCAACATTTCACATACCATGGAGGAGTGTCTATTGCAAAATTAAGTTGTTTACTGATAAATCAGGGCAAAACATGTGAAGAGAATTATTAATGAAAGTTGTAATTAATTGGGGCTGGGCACCCAGTTGCCAGCTCTTTTTGCAAAATTATTGGATAAGCGGATGTATATGCCACTAGTCCATTGGTGAAAGTCTTCCCAACAAGATTGAAAGATAAAACACCACATACTTCCTCATGAGCTATAAAACATTGACACAAATAAGGAGTAATAAAGTTTTGAATTGTTTAAAGGTAGTACATGAAGTATTTACTTGGAATGGCAGAAAATACCACATAATAGGTAGTTATGGTGGACACAAATGACACAGGTTTTGGCTCAAGGATTTGGATGCACGAGAAGCATTTCCTCTCAGTACAAGGCTTTGTCTAGCAAGGTTGTTTGAAGCAAACACAAGTATAAACCGGTACATCAAGACTTACATAAAAACATATTGCAAGCATTATAAGACTCTACACTGTCTTCCTTGTTACTCAAACACTTTTACCAGAAAATATCTAGACCTTAGAGAGACCAATCATGCAAACCAAATTTCAGCCAGCTTTACGGTAGTTCTCCACTAATAGGCTTAAACTACATGGTGCAAAAGCTTAAACATGATCTACTTGAGAGCTCAAAACAATTGCCAAGCATCAAATTATTCAAGACAATATACCAACTACCACATGAAGCATTTTTTGTTTCCAACCAAATAACAATAAGTGATGCGGCTTTCAGCTTTCACCATGAACATTAAAAATAAAACGAAAAACACAAGTGTTCAAATGAAAAAGCGGAGCGTGTCTCTCTCCCACACAAGAAGGCTAGGATCCGATTTATTCAGAGAATGAAAATAACAAAACGAAAATAAAAGCACACAGACGCTCCAAGTAAAGCACATAAGATGTGACGGAATTAAAATATAGTTTCACTAGAGGTGACCTGATAAGTTGTTGATGAAGAAGGGGATGCCTTGGGCATCCCCAAGCTTAGACCCTTGAGTCTTCTTGAAATATGCAGGGATGAACCAGGGGCATCCCCAAGCTTAGACTTTTCACTCTTCTTGATCACATTATATCATGCTCCTCTCTTGATGCTTGAAAACTTTCTTCACACCAAACTCAAAGCAATCTCATTAGAGGGTTAGTGCATAATCAAAAATTCACATGTTCAGCAAGGACACAATCATTCCCAACACTTCTGGACATTACCCAAGGCTACTGAAATTTAATGGAGCAAAGAAATCCACTCAAACACAGTAAAAGAGGCAATGCGAAATAAAAGGCAGAATCTGTCAAAAACAGAACAGTCCGTAAAGATGAATTTTTTAGAGGCACTTAACATGATCATATGGAAAAGCTCCAGTTGAATGAAAGTTTCGTACATATCTGAGGATTACTCATGAATTTTCTCAGAATTTTTAGATTCTTCTACAGAGAGAAAAACTCAAATTCGTGACAGCTAAAAATCTGTTTCTGTGCAGAAATCCAAATCTAGTATCAACTTTCCATCAAAGACTTTACTTGGCACAACAATGCAAGAAACTAAAGATACAAAGGTATTGCTACAGTAGTAACAAGCACCTTGACTCAAAACAAAAATAAAAGCAAAAATAACATAAAATAAAAACGATGGGTTGTCTCCCATAAGCGCTTTTCTTTAACGCCTTTTAGCTAGGCATAGTGATTTTTATGATGCTCACATAAAGATGAGAGTTGAAAAGAGAGCATCAAGAAGCATATATAAAAAATGTTTAAATCTAACACTCTTCCTATGCATAGGAGCCTTGTAAGAATTGAAAAGAGAGCATCAAGAAGCATATATAAAACATGTTTAAATCTAACACTCTTCCTATGCATAGGAGCCTTGTAAGAAAACAAGTCAATGAAGAACAAAGTGAGTAGCATAGGAAGACAAAACAAGTGTAACTTAAAAAAATTCAACACAAGGAGAGGAGACTTAATATTATTGTTATATATGATATCGTGTCTCCCTCTCTCATAAGGACCAGCAGGTCTTAAAGTACCCAGCAAATAAAAGCAAATCAAGAGAAAGCTCAAAACATTCATCATAAAGATAAGAAATTTAGTAACATGAAGATTTCTATACCCATACTTTCCTCTCTCAAAATAATTTTCAGTGGCATCATGAATATACTCAACAACATAGCTATTACATAAAGAATTCTTATCATAATCCACATGCATAAAAGTATCATTACTCTCCACATAAGCATAATCAATTTTATTAGTAATAGTGGGAGTAAAACTACCACAACCATCATTGTAATCATCATAAATTGCAGGCATGGTATAATCATAATAAACTTTATCCTCCATGGTAGGTGGCACCAAAATACCACTATCATTATAATCATCATAAATGGGAGGCAAAGTATCATCAAAGAAAATTTTCTCCTCAAAACTTGGGGGACTAAAAATATCACAACCAGCTTCCCCAAGCTTAGACTTTTCCATAGCATTAAAAATAATAGTGTTCAAAGAATTCATGCTAAAAACATTCCTACAACTATTTTGCAAACAAAGTTCCATGGGTTTTTTAATTCTCTCTTCAAACACATCATGTCCTAATTCAATATAAATTTCATAAAGATCTCTAATTTTGTTGTTGTTTTCCATTAAGCCTAACTAGTGAAATAAAAACAAGAAACAAAAAGATATAATTGCAGAATCTAAAGGAAATAGCTTCGAGCACTCACACACTGGCAACAGTGCTAGGAAATAGCTTAGTAGTCGGAGGATGTGAATACCTTTTACCTTACCTCCCCGGCAACGGCGCCAGAAAATAGCTTGATGTCTACGCACGCTTCTATTCCTGTAGACAGTGTTGGGCCTCCAAGAGCAGAGTTTGTAGAACAGCAACAAGTTTCCCTTAAGTGAATCACCCAAGGTTTATCGAACTCAGGGAGGTAGAGGTCAAAGATATCCCTCTCAAGCAACCCTGCAATTAAGATACAAGAAGCCTCTTGTGTCCCCAACACACCTAATACACTTGTCAGATGTATAGGTGCACTAGTTCGACGAAGAGATAGTGAAATACAAGTAATATGGATGATTATAAGTAGTAATTGCAATCTGAAATAAAGATGACATCAAGCGAACATGTAGCAGAACTTGTTGGAAACGGTGTTTCAATGCTTAGAAACAAGGCCTAGGGATCATACTTTCACTAGTGGACACTCTCAACAATGATCACATAATTGAATAAATAAATGCTACTCTCAAACACTCTTTTGTTGGATAACAAACACCATTCATTGTGTAGGGCTGCAAAAGCACACCTCAAGCCGGAGTAAACAAGCTCCACAACGTCATAAAGGAATCACACACGATGCACACACTGTCACCATCACACCGTGGAGAGTGACTCCGGAGTTCATATTAAAGTAACCTCTAGAGTGCATAATAGAGGGGGCTCATTTCCTCTCTCATTTTCTCTCTCTTCCCTCCTTTCTTGTTGAGAGTCCCCCACGTGAAACCAGCGCCCCTCCTCTTCTCCTCCGGCGGCTGCGCCGCTCAGAGTGGGGATGGGAGGGGACGCTGGGCCTCTCTTGTACAGGGTAGTTGTAGGTTTGCTTTTAGCTTGCAGGTTGCCTCTTTGGCGTTTGGCCTTGTGCCGTTGTATCGGAGCCTCCTCTTGTCGCACGTGGGCAGCGACGAGAGGTCGCCGGCGTGTTCTTCTGGCTCTCGTCCATGGTGGAGGAAGCAAGAGGGATACGGATCTGGCGGAAGCTTCCTGAATAAGCCCGCTCTGAATCGTAGCGATTTGGAGATTTCAATTCCTTCTCTTGCCCGTCTTGGTGGCGGTGGGGATGAGGAGTTGGATTCTTTTCCAGATTTGCCTCGATCTGGAGTTCCAGAGGGAGAAGCTGAAGCTGCGGGTACGTTATGGGGTTCATCTCCAGCGGCGCTGATGTCAAGCCGCTGGCTTTTCTGGCCGGCAAGGCGGCCACTCCAACCTCTGGTGTCGCCTGTTCTGCTGCTCCTCAAATATCGGCGTCATGGTGATCATAACCTCCATGCATGTTGGCCAATTCGGAGGCCCTTGTATTTCAACGTGGCTTCCATCGCCCGCTCCATCCCAAGTGGTTTCGTCCCCGGTGATGTTATGGGTGGCCACGATCTGAAGTTTGGATGCAAGCTCGGTGGAGAAGAAGGACGTGATTGCATTTTATCTTTTCTCCTGAGGGTCCTTTTTAGAAATCTTGGGGACTATGCTGTAATTTCTTTTATTTCTGAGTTCCTCTATGTATTTTGTACTCCCACCGCTGATAGTTAATGCAGTTTCAGGGCCCTTCTAGGGCCTTCCCTTGTTCAAAAAAAAAGAGTGCATAATAGACAAGAGTAACATCTACATATTCAACTAGATTACAAAGCTCATGATCGCATAAAGATCACACCATGGGAGAGAGAGATGAACCACATAGCTACCGGTAGAGCCCTTAGCTTCGGGGGAGAACTACTCCATCCTCATCATGGGAGACAACAACGGCAATGAAGATGGCGATGGAGTCGATGGAGATGGATTCCGGGGGCACTTCCCTGTCCCGGCGGCGTGCCGGAACAGAGACTTCTGTCCCCCGAACTTGGCTTCGCGATGGCGGCGGCTACGTAACTTTTTGTGGAGGAAGACCGGGGCGCTTAGGGTTTTTACTTCTGGGAGAATATATAGGCGGAAGGGCGGCCTCGGAGGAGTCCCGAGGGGCCCACCACATAGGGTGGCGCCGCCCCCTCCTGGCCGCGCCGGCTGATGGGGAGGAGGCCCTGGGCCTCCTCTGGCCTGGACCTTCTGGCTCCGTGAGTCTTCTGGCGAAATAGAATTTCTGTGATTTTTCTGGATTTTTCCGAGCACTTTGGTTTTTGGGCCTTTTCTGCAATAAACAGACATAATAAACGAAGCCTTTGTGGCATCTTGTTAATAGGTTAGTCCAATAAATATCATAATATGATATAAAGTGCATATAAAACATGTAGTTATTGGCATAAAACTAGCATGGAACATAAGAATTTATAGATACGTTGGAGACGTATCACCCATCTACACAATGATACTAGGTACAATAGAGACAAAGCGAAATAAAAGCAAGTGACGAGAAAAGATAGGACCCATACAAAATGCTAGTGATAGCATGGGCATAGAAAATTGCATGACGTTGAACGCCGCTCGGAGGGCTGCCTGCGACTTCTCGGTTGGAAGATACACGACAAATCAGAAATCTGACTTCTCCTCACAAGTTCTTACATTTCCTTGCATAAGAGATTTCTTTTCTCTTTATTGTATAAGATTGCCTTTATTTTGTCGCATATATACTCCATATTTATCGAATTTAATATGAGCATTAGTTGTTAGATAAGAAAAAAAGAAAATAAAAAACAAAGGATAATGAGTTGGGGCACCAGAGTTCTAGATACCACAAGTGCTATCAAGAACAAGTAATATAGTAAAAGTAAATGTTCATGTGGCAAACTTTGGAGACAAGATGAGGTACATAATTAAACCAAAAAATTGAACCGATGACGATTATGCACATATGATTAGCCGCAGTCACATTA
Organism: Lolium perenne; assembly: GCF_019359855.2. Taxonomy (NCBI): domain Eukaryota; kingdom Viridiplantae; phylum Streptophyta; class Magnoliopsida; order Poales; family Poaceae; genus Lolium; species Lolium perenne. The sequence continues at coordinate 311,756,919 of NC_067245.2, forward strand.
CATGATGAAACCGTGATGTTCTATAACATCCATCTTCTACTCGAGGTGTCACGTATGAGGTATTATTAGGCTATGTTTTGAAAATCCGAATAGAAAATACCAAGCCCAGACCTAGCCCGAGCCATAGTTGGATAAAATGGCTCTTTGCTATTTAAACATAATATTTTAGAACAATTTTGTAGCTCAAACAACATTGTTAGACTTTTTAAAAATAATATGCTAGTTTATTTGGTATCTCTTTTTTTTGGGATTTTCGAGCCAAGGTTCGGGCTAAATTTGGAAACCCAAGCCATGCGCAGACTTTGGGCTTTGGGTTGAGCAGGGCCATGCCCATGCCTAGCATAGTACTCTAAGAAAAATGCCCTAAGTGTTGCAAGAAGCATGTACCGATAAAGTAAAAGGTAGATTGATTTACTTTACTTTATTTACAAGTTATTTCTATCTACTAATACAAAACCTTGTGCTTGACAACCACACGGTGGAGTTGTGGACACAAGGCAATTACTTTGTTTTGTAGGTTTGTTTGAAGAGAAGAAGCAAAAGACAACTCTAAGCTAATTCCCCGAGAGTTTGATATAAACCATCGAATCACCCTTGTGGGGAAAATACGCGTGCTACAACATTTTGCACTTAGAGTCCCAACGAGTTGGTACACACAAAGTTATTGCCATCACAAGCCAAGGGTTTGCAAAGAACCCAAGAGTAATAAGCAACTTGATGAACTAGGGCAATCATGATTTGGTTTGGTGGAAGTATAGATCCGGATCTCTTTTGTTTCTTCAAAGGGAATCAAGAGACCACTCAACTTTGGTGTTGCTTAACAATGGAGTGTAGAATTTGAAGATATTTCTTCTTTCGTGTGACGAGGTAGGTAAGTGATTGAGGAAAGGGGGGATATAAAGGTCCACCACGAAACTAGTTGTTTTGACGAATTTCGTGAAACCCGGATGATCCGAAAAGCTCTGAGTCAATTTAAAAATTGATTCCGGCATGATAAAAGAAGTTTACCAAAAATCCGGACATTGTTCAGAATCAATTCCGATCATTCTGAATTGACTGGAATCGTGTACGAAATTCCGGATTCTACCACATATGCCAAACTTCAGGGTTTCTGATGAAAGCTTTGGTGAAAGATGTTTTCTATCAAGATCATCCACTCTTGAACCTCAAGTGACCCCTCTTTGTAGTGTGGCAAACCTAAAAGGCAAGATTTAAAAGAACATCCTCTTCAAGGCATTCCAACATTTTTCTTTGTTTTCAAATGGGGGAGGGGTCTCCTTTTCTCATTTTCCGAGTACTTCAACTCACTCCATAGATATCTTTGTGAACTAAAACCTAAGTACAACTTTGCAAGACTCATTAATTCCCTAAACCTAGTGTCATCTCACTCTTCCCTCCCTCTCATGCAGAGTTCTATGTTTCCTCTCAATATAGTCATGGCTGCACTAATATATAGTGAAGTGTCTAGAGGTGGTGTTACAAGGACATGGTTTGCACCCTTAGATCATAATGTGGTCAACATGTCTACAGTTAATCCCAACTGTTATGTTCAATTCATGATAAATCAAAATATGTGGGTCCATAACATGTGAAGGCGCATCACCATGGCCATGTCAACAATTAACATGCTATGAAATGTGTGTGGTACAAAAAAGATGCAAGATAAATGAAACTGTAGTTGCCGCGTAGGGGAAAGAGTGCAAGGCGAGAATGATGGAAAGGTAACCACATGCTTAACGTTGTGAAGACATGCTGCAAAAGGAAAAGATAAACATATTGATACATATCTAAGGGATATTGATGGTTTATAGATACAACCCATCTACACAACGATACTAGGTACAACAGAGACAAAGCGAAATAAAAGCAAGTGACGAGAAAAGATAGGACCCAGACAAAATGCTAGTGATAGCAAGGGCATAGAAAATGGAATGACGTTGAACGCCGCTCGGAGGGCTGCCTGCGACTTCTCGGTTGGAAGATACACAACAAATCGGAAATCTGACTTCTCCTCACAAGTGCTTCCATTTCCTTGCATAAGATATTTCTCTTCTCTTTATTGTATAAGATTTCCTTTATTTTTCCGCATATCTACTCCATATATATCAAATTTAATACGAGCATTAGTTGTGAGATACGAAAAAAAGAAAAGAAAAAACAAAGGATAATGAGTTGTGGCACTAGAGTTCTAGATACCGCAAATGCTATGAAGAACAAGTAATATAGTAAAAGTAAATGTTCATGTGGTAAATTTTGGAAACAAGATGAGGTACATAATTAAACCAAAGAAATTGAACCGATGACGATTATGCATGTATGATTAGCCACAATCACATTACATGATGAAACTGTGATGGTCTATAACATCCATCTTCCACTCGAGGTGTCACGCATGAGGTATTATTAGGCTCTGTTTTGAAAATCCGAATAGAAAATGCCAAGCCGAGACCTGACCTGAGCTATAGTTGGATACAATGGCTCTTTGCTATTTAAATATAATATTTTAGAACAATTTTTGAGCTCAAACAACATTGTTAGACTTTTTAGAAATAATATGCTAGTTTATTTGGTATCTCTTTTTTCGGATTTTCAAGCCAAGATTCGGGCTAAATTTGGAAACCCGAGCCATGGGCAGACTTCGGGCTTTGGGTTGAGCCGGGCCATGCCCATGCCTAGCATAGTACTCTAAGACAAATGCCCCGAGTGTTGCAAAAAGCATGTACCGATAAAGTAAAAGGTAGATTGTTTTACTTTATTTTATTTACAAGTTATTTGTATTTACTAATACGAAACCTTGCGTTTGACAACCACACAGTGGAGTTGTGGACATAAGGCAATTACTTTGTTTTATAGGTTTGCTTGAAGAGGAGAAGCAAAAGATAGCTCTAAGCCAATTCCCCGAGAGTCCGATATAAACCATCGAGTCACCCTTGTGAGAAAAATACGCTCGCTACAACACTTTGCACTTGGAGTCCCAACGAGTTGGTACACACGGAGTTATTGCCATCACAAGCCAAGGGTTTCCAAAGAACCCAAGAGTAATAAGCAACTTGATGAACTAGGGGGAATCATGATATGGCTTGATGGAAGTATAGATCCGGATCTCTTTTGTTTCCTCAAAGAGAAATCAAGAGACCACTCAACTTTGGTTTTGCTTAACAATGGAGGGTAGAATTTGAAGATATTTCTTCTTTCGTGTAACGAGGTAGGTAAGTGATTGAGGAAGGGGGGATATAAAGGTCTACCAGAAAACTAGTTGTTTTGATGAATTTCGTGAAACCCGGATGATCCGGAAAGCTCTGAGTCAATTCAAAAATTAATTCCGGCACGATAAAAGAAGTTCACCAAAAATCCGGACATTGTTCAGAATCAGTTCAGATCATTCTGAATTGACTGGAATCGTGTACGGAATTCCGGATAATACCACATATGCCAAATTTTAGGGTTTCTGATGAAAGCTTTGGTGAAAGATGTTTGCTATCAATATCATCCCCTCTTGAACTTTAAGTGACCCCTCTTTGTAGTGTGGCAAACCGAAAAGGCAAGATTTAAAAGAACATCCTCTTCAAGGCATTCCAACATTTTTATTTGTTTTCAAATGGGGGAGGGGTCTCCTTTCTCATTTTCCGAGTACTTCAACTCACGCCATATATATCTTTGTGAATTAAAACCTAAATACAACTTTGCAAGACTCATTAATTCCCTAAACCTAGTGTCATCTCACTCTTCCCTCCCTCTCATGCAGACTTCTATGTTTCCTCTAAATATAGTCATGGGTGCACTAATATATAGTGAAGTGTCTAGAGGCGGTGTTAGAGGGACATGGTTTGCACCCTTAGTCATAATATGATCAACATGTCTATAGTTAATCCCAAGGAAAAATGCCAAAACAAACCTTGAAGTCGTAGGGGAAAGCTAAATCGAACCCTGAACTCCTAATCCCCGTAATCAGCACTCTGAACTATTCAATCCCAGTCAAATTGAAACCTTGGTGAGATAAGCAAACAGGGATTGCGGACGTGGCAGCGTCAACAGGGATTGTTGACCGTGCGGAGGGGAAGCGAGGAGAGTTGGTCTAGATATCCTGTTGGGCCAGCCCACCGGCCCACGTAGTCCACTCACCGTAGCGCTCGAGGCGCCTCTTCCCCTTCTCTGTTCGTGCGACTCCAATGGCGACTGGCGGGTGATCAGCGGCAGCTGCGGCGATCTGGACTGCGCGCGGTCTTCCAACGTGCGAGGTAAGCACTCCGATGCCGTTTCTCCTTCGTTAACCGTTGTTTTTCATGTCGGTAGATAGTTAGGTTTAGGGATTTGGATGAGCCTTAATTGGGGGTTTTCTGTGGTGGGAAAGATTGATTTTTTCCGAAGTTTATGATGATTTTCCTGTCGATATTGCTCGGTTTAGGAAGATTTAGTGACAATGTTCAGTTTATTACAGTGAAATCATGGATCCGACAGAGATTTTGAATGTCTGTTTCCACTTTGGAGGGGATTTCATTCGTATTGGCCCTAATCTGGATTATGTTGGTGGAGATGAAGTGCTGTCAGAGATAGAAAGGGACAAACTTTCGCTGCAGGAAGTGAAAGGATTTCTGAAGGATCATATAGCTGTGAAGGAATCAATGAAGCTGTACTTTCTGATTCCTGTGAAGGATTTAGTGAATGGGTTGTTATTCCTTTGTGAAGACAGTGCATGCATGAAAATGTCAGACTATGTGTGTGTTGGAGGTGTTGCTGATGTGTTTGTTGAGTATCATGGAGAGGAAGACAGTCAGCACAGCAGCAGTGGAAGTGACTATGAGGATGAGATGATTGCTCTATCTGATGGTGATCAACCTGATGCTGTCATAAGTGCAGAGCCTGCAGAAAGTTCAAAAGAAGATTTGGAGGAGAACATCCTAGTGCTAGATGATACAGGTGTCATAACTCAAGTGCTAAAAAGTCCAGTGAGGTTTGGTACTGCTAGGAGACAGTCAATCAACATTGACAGTGATGTAGTAGCTTCACAAATCTATAATCCAACTCAACCAACAGAGGAACAACAATCAACAGAGGAGCAACTTCCAGCAAGTGAAGAACCTACCATGCAACAGCTACTGGTGGATGATCTGTCTGGCAGTGATGATTAAGATTCAGATCCTGAATACATGCCTCATAGTGAAGACAGTGGAGAGAATTCAGAGGTTGTTGAATTAAGAAGGCATGCAAGAAAGTTCAAGAAGAGGATGAGACAGACCAAGAGCTGCATTGGAAGAGATGCAAATGCTGCTATTCCAATTGATCTTGTGGGTAACATGGAGGAACAATTTGAGGCAGATGACAAGGACTGGAATTTTGAGTCATCTGATGAGGACTACTCTTATGATGAAGATTCTGATGGGAATTCAGTCAGGAGGAAAAGCAAGTACCCAAGATACCAGAGTAACACTGAGATTCCACACTTCACCCTGGAAATGGTGTTTAGAAGCAAAAACCAGCTTGTGAAGGCACTGAAAAAGTATGGCATTGTAACTAAAAGGAGCATTTCTTTCTTGAAGTCAGAGTGTGACAGAGTTAGAGCAAAATGTGGATGGCCAGGTTGCCCATGGATGATCTATGGTGCCAAAACCTCAAGAACTAGTAGGTTTCAAATCATTACTTTCATTGATGATCATAAATGTGCAGAAAACAGAGATAATAGACTAGTGACATCCAAAGTTATTGCTAAAAGGTATGAGCACTTCATTTTGGCAAATCCAATGTGGAAGATAGAGAGCATGAAAGCAACAATTTTGTTGGATATGTTTGCTGATGTTTCCACTTCCAAATGCAAGCATGCAAAGCACATTGTGATGGAGAAGTTAATGTCTGGTATGAAGGAAGAGTACAACAGAGTGTTTGATTACCAGCTTGAATTACTAAGAAGTAACCCTGGAAGCACAATTGCAGTGTGTCTGGATCCAACTTACATGGACCAGAATATATTCCAGAGCTTTTATGTGTGTTTCAATGCACTGAAGCAAGGTTTCAAGGCTGGATGCAGAAAAGTCATTGGTCTAGATGGCTGTTTCTTTAAAGGAGTTGTCAAAGGTGAGTTGTTGTGTGCAATTTCTAGGGATGCCAACAAGCAAATGTATCCCCTGGCATGGGATGTTGTTGAGCAGGAAACAAATGAAACCTGGAAGTGGTTCATAGGCTTGCTCATCAAAGATCTGGACATCAACAATAGTGGGGCTGGCTGGGTCTTCATCTCTGACCAGCAAAAAGGACTTATCAATGCAATGAGAGACTTTCTGCCTAATGCTGAGCACAGGATGTGTGCTAGGCACATTTATGCCAATTGGAGGAAGAAGCATAGGAGTCATGAATGTCAGAAATTTTTTTGGGATGTGGCAAAAGCATCAAACTTGCAAGATTTCAACTACTACAAGGCAAAGCTAGCACAAGAAACACCTGATGGTGTGAAGGACATGATGAGGACAGAACCTGGTCATTGGGCTAGAGCATTTTTTCTGTTGGTTCAAAGTGTGAGTCAGTGGACAACAATTTGTGTGAGTCATTCAACCATTCCATTGTGGATGCAAGGTTCTATCCAGTTGTTACAATGCAAGAAATGATCAGGAAGAAGATATTTTGTAGAATTCAGGTGTAGAGAGCTAAAGGGGAGAAGTTTCATGGCAAAATATGCCCAAGCATATTCAAAAAGTTGAAAGCCAGTATCTCAAGAACTCAATTTATGGAGGTGATCTGGAATGGGAAAGATGGTTTTGAGGTTAAGCTGATGACAGGGAGGAAGAGACAATACACAATCAGTCTAGTAAATAGGACATGCTCTTGTGGTTACTTCCAACTGTTAGGTCTCCCATGTGCTCATGCAATCACTGCTATCTACAAGTGTGGCTTTGTGCTAGAGGATTACATTGACCCCTGCTACTCTGTTGAAGTGTTCAACAAAATATATGATCACTGTCTCCTGCCAGTTGAAGGTGAGGAAATGTGGCCTATTTCAGAAAAACCTAGGCCTGTTGCTCCTGGATATGTCAAGATGCTTGGAAGACCAAAGAAGAATGCCAGAAAGAGAGAAGAACATGAGAAGCCTAAATCTACTACTAAGATGAGCAAGCATGGTACTACTATTGTATGTTCCATGTGTGGCAATTCTGGACATAACAAGTCCAGTTGCATCAAGAATCCAGAGAGAGGAAAGAAGAAAAATGCCCATCTTGTGAAGACAACCAAGAAAAGGAAGAGTACAGAGGTACTGACATGATTTTACATGATTTGGCATGAATAATTCTGATTTTCCATAAATAACTCCGCTTTGCATGTATAACACTGATTTTCTATGATTCTGGGCAGGCTACTTCTTCTGTTGCACAAGCGTCAGCACCACCAGCTCAACCTGCTGCACAAGCTTCAGCACCACCACCAAAACCTGCATCTTTCAAGCCTCCTAGGAAGAAAAATACTGCAGCACCTCATGCATCAGCAGCATCAGCAAGGGCTCCTGGTACTGGCACAAGCTCTCAGGCAAGTGGAAGAGCACCTGGAGCAAGCTCTCAGCCAGCTCCTGGACCAAGCTCTCAGCCAAGTGGAAGAGCACCTGGAGCAAGACCATCTGGAGCAAGGAAGAGGACTGGAAGAGCTGCAACTTCCCTGCCTAGCTATGCATATTTCAATTGCAGTGGTAACAATTAAATGAAAATGTTAGTGGCAAGCTCTCAGCCAGCATTGTGATGTAATTTGCAATGCCTTTGTGCTATTTCAATCAGCAGAACCTTGTCTTTGTTACTGCAATGTTGCAAACAATCAGTTGTTGCAGACAATGATTTGTCTTTGAATTTCACAGTTACTGCAGACAATCATTTGTCTTTGAATTTCTATGTTACTGCAATGTTGCAACCAATCAGTTCTTGCAGACAATCATTTGTCTTTGAGTTTCACATGCTTTTGCAATCATTTGATAGACACAACATATCCATTACTACTAGCATAGATGATCCAAACATACATTACACATAGATGTTACTGCTGTTCAAATGCATTTGACAGCTACTACTAAGAACATAGCCATTTGACAGGACATAACCATTACATTTCACTGCAGTAGCATCTTCCCTGCCACTAACCCAACCACAAACACAATGAAAAGGAAAAGAAGGTTCTCATTCTTCCACTTCATTGCTGCTATTTGTGCTTCTTTCTCCTTCAGCTGTTCCTGTAGCTCCACCAAAATTGTAGCAGTGCCAACTCCAGCAGCAGATCCTTGTCCTTGAGCACGCAGCTTCCAAACCTCGTCTCTCAAATCTCCAACCAAAACACTCAAAAACTCTGGCAATGGAGGGTCATGCCATTCGACATAACCACATCCACCTCCGTTCTGTCCAAAATGCCAGAAATAATAGATCAGAGAGGAGAAAGAATCCGAGAGGAGAAACTAAAATGCACCAAAATTACTACTCACCATTGCATCAACGCACGCGTAGTACCTCCTGCCTGGGTTCTGCCCACTCCAGGAGATCCACCTGGGCGCCTTCTTCCGCGGATTACAGTAGCACAGCTTCAACGGCTCGTACGCCATCGGGTTCTCCCGATACACCACCGGCGACCTCCGTTCTGCCTCCGCTCTCCTTCTTCCCGCAGTCAAGCGGAAGCCTGGAGCAGACGAACCACTGGAGGAGGACCAACTCATGGCTGCGCACCCGCACGCACACGAACCCTAATTTTGTTCCCCAACCTCTCTCTCTAACAGAGCCTACCGCTTCACCCCCGCGGCTCGCCTCTTAAGAGCCTCCCGACGGTACCCCACCTCTGACAGAAATCCTGGCCCCGTCATCGTTTCTGAGCCTAATCCGTGTTAAGGTTTCAATTTGACTGGGATTGAATAGTTCAGAGTGCTGATTACAGGGATTAGGAGTTCAGGGTTCGATTTAGCTTTCCCCTACGACTTCAAGGTTTGTTTTGGACTTTTTCCTAATCCCAACTGTGATGTTCAATTCATGACAAACCAAAATATGTGGGCCCATAACATGTGAAGGCACATCACCATGGCCATGTCAACAATTAACATGCTATGAAATGTGTGTGCGGTATAAAAAAATGCAAGATAAGTGAAATTATACTTGGCGCCTAGGGAAAAGAGTGCAAGGCGAGGATGATGGAAAGGTAAAACCGTGCCTAACGTGGCGAAGACATGCTGCAAAAGGCAAGATAACACATGGTGATGCAAATCTAAGGGATATTGATGGTTTATACATACAACCCATCTACACAACGATACTAGGTACAACAGAGACAAAGAAAAATAAAAGCAAGTGATGAGAAAAGATAGGACCCGGACAAAATACAAGAGATATCAAGGGCATAGAAAATGGCATGACGTCGAACGCCGCTCGGATGGCTGTCTGCGACTTCTCGGTGGGAAGATACATGACAAATCGAAAATCTGACTTCTCCTCGCAAGTGCTTACATTTTCTTGCATAAGAGATTTATCTTCTCTTTATTGTATAAGATTGCCTTTATTCTTCCGCATATCTACTCCATGTATTTCGAATTTAATACTAGCATTAGTTGTTAGATACGCAAAAAAGAAAAACAAATGATATCCATATACCCCAGGTGTTATGAAGAACAAGTAATGTAGTAAAAGTAAATGTTAATGTGGCAAATGTAAGAGACAAGATGATGTACACAATAAAACCAAAGAAATTGTGAAAATGGTATTTACATGGAGACACTGCGATGGTCTATAACATCCATCTTCTACTAGATGTGTCACATAGGGTATTAACAGGTTATGTTTTGAAAACCCGAATTGAAAATGCCAAGCCCAGACCCGACCCTGCCCACAATTGGAGACAATGCCTCATGGCTACTTAAATATAATGTTTTTAAAACCATTTTGGAGCAAAAGCTACATTGCTATACTTTTTTTTAAAATAATATGCTAATTTATTAGGTATCTTTGGTTTTCGGATTTTCAAGGCGAGGTTCAGGCAGAATTGGGAGCCCGAGCCAGTCCTAGACTTTGGGCGTTGGGTTGGGCCGGCCCATACCCGTACCCATACCCAGGCCTATGACAAATGTCCCAAGTGTTGCAAAAAACATGTACCGATAAAGTAAAAGGTAAACTCTCATTAACATTTTCCTTGGGAAGAATTCAAAAGACAAATTCCCCGAGAGTCCGATATAAACCATCGAGTCAACCTTGTGGGGAAAATACGCTTGCTACAACACTTTGCACTTGGAGTCCCAACGAGTTGGTACACATGGAGTTATTTCCATCACAAGCCAAGGGTTTCAAAAGAACCCAAGAGTATAAGCAACTTGATGAACTAGGGGGAATCATGATTTGGCTTGGTGGAAGTATAGATCCGCATCTCTTTTGTTTCCTCAAAGGGAATCAAGAGACCACTGAACTTTCGTGTTGCTTAACAATGGAGGGTAGAATTTGAAGATATTTCTTCTTTCGTGTGACGAGGTAGGTAAGTGATTGAGGAAAGGGGGATATAAAGGTCCACGAGAAAACTAGTTGTTTCGATGAATTTCGTGAAACCCGGATGATCCAGAAAGCTCTGAGTCAATTCAAAAATTAATTCCGGCACGATAAAAGAAGTTTACCAAAAATCCGGACATTGTTCAGAATCAGTTCAGATCGTGTACGAAATTCTGGATTCTACCACATATACCAAACTTTAGGGTTTCTGATGAAAGCTTTGGTGAAAGATGTTTGCTATCAAGATCATCCCCTCTTGAACCTCAAGTGACCCCTGTTTGTAATGTGGCAAACCTAAAAGGCAAGATTTAAAAGAGCATCCTCTTCAAGGCATTCCAACATTTTTCTTTGTTTTCAAATGGGGGAGGGGTCTCCTTTCTCATTTTTCTGAGTACTTCAACTCACTCCATAGATATCTTTGTGAACTAAAACCTAAGTACAACTTAGCAAGACTCATTAATTCCCTAAACCTAGTGTCATCTCACTCTTCCATCCCTCTCATGCAGACTTCTATGTTTCCTCTCAATATAGTCATGGGTGCACTAATATATAGTGAAGTGTCTAGAGGTGGTGTTACAAGGACATGGTTTGCACCCTTAGATCATAATATAGTCAACATGTCTACAGTTAATCCCAACTGTGATGTTCAATTCATGACAAACCAAAATATGTGGGTCCATAGCATGTGAAGGCGCATCACCATGGCCATGTCAACAATTAACATGCTATGAAATGTGTGTGTGGTACAAAAAATATGGAAGATAAATGAAATTATAGTTGGCGCCTAGAGGAAGGAGTGCAAGGTGAGAACGATAGAAAGGTAAAACCATGCCTAACGTGGCGAAGACATGCTGCCAAAGGAAAAGATAAACATGGTGATGCAAATCTAAGGGATATTGATGGTTTATACATACAACCCAACTACACAGGGATACTAGGTACAACAGAGACAAAGCGGAATAAAAGCAAGTGACGAGAAAAGATAGGACCCGGACAAAATGCTAGTGATAGGAAGGGCATATAAAATGGCATGACGTTGAACGCCGCTCGGAGGGCTGCCTGCGACTTCTCGGTTGTAAGATACACGACAAATCGGAAATCTGACTTCTCCTCGCAAGTGCTTACATTTTCTTGCATAAGATATTGCTATTATCTTTATCGTACAAGATTGCCTTTATTTTGCCGCATACCTACTCCATATATATCGAATTTAATACGAGCATTAGTTGTTAGATACGCAAAAAGGAAAAAAACAAATGATATCCAGATACCCCAAGTGCTACGAAGAACAAGTAATAATATAGTAAAAGTAAATGTTCATGCGACAAATGTAGGAGACAAGATGAGGTACACAATAAAACCAAAGAAATTGTGAGAATGGTATTTACATGGAGACACTGCGATGGTCTATAACATCCATCTTCTAGGAGGTATTATTAACAGGCTATGTTTTGAAAACCCGGATCGAAGATGCCAAGCCCAGACCCGACCCGCCCCACAATTGGAGACAATGCCTCATTGGTCTTTGAATATAATATTTTTAAAACCATTTTGGAGCAAAAACAACATCTCCAGGATTTTTTTTAAATAATATGCTAGTTTATTTGGTATGTTGGGTTTTTCGAACTTTCAAGCCGAATTTTGGGCAGAATTTGTAAACCCGAGTCAGGCTCAGACTTTGGGCATTTGGCCGGGCCGGCCCATACCCAGGCGTAGACAAATGCCCCAAGTGTTGCAAAAAGCATGTACCGATAAAGCAAAAGGTAAACACTCATGAACATTTTCCCTGGGAAGAATTCAAAAGACAAATTTACAAGATACGATCAAGATGGATGAAAGATAAGGCAGGTATTCAAAAGAGAGTTGAAGCGGCAATCGCGCGTGTCCCATTAGCCGTAAAGCCGGCCCCCCTCTTGTGACCAGAAGCGCACCAACGAAAGCAGGATTACAGCGCCAGGCAACAAAAAATGGCGCATTAATTAATCCCCCCTTGATTTTGTTTCCGTTCACGAAGGGAGGGATGCGCCGTACGTACGGTTCCAATCCGCTTCTTCCGGCTCCGCGGATCCTCCGCCGGCTCAGCCCGACACGGGCGGGCGCGCGCGCGGCGCAGTAAAACAAGAAAAAAACCCACCGACCGAGCGAGCCCGAAGCCCGTTAGTCCGTCCCGTGAAGCGGGCGGGGGCCCACGCACAGGTGGCTGGCTCCTTGGCGGAGGTCAAATCTGGGGGATATTTATGTCCACCGCCACTGACACGCGGGTCCGGGCCCCGCGGCGGCACGTGCTCTGCTATCTCTCAGGGGCGGGCGCGGTGCGGCGGGGACGGCCTAACTGGGCGGGGCACGCGAACAGAGGGAGGTCAGAGCGGGTCCCACCTGGCAGGCGTGGCCTAGGGCTGCACGGTATGGCCCGGTGCGGAGGTGGGTGGGTATAAAGGGGGGAGGCGCTGCGCGCAGCTCCCTCATCCCCTCCAAGTCCCACCCACCACTACTAATACGCTTCCTCTCCTCCATCCCGGAGAGAGCAGAGCTGCGCTGCGCTGCGTCGTGTATGGTAGACTTGGCTCTCTAGACAAGAGTTCGGAGGTCCTACGTGCTGCTGGTTCGGCGCCCCGCCGCCGCCGCCACCCGCCGCCGCCGCCAGCCATGGGTGGCCTCGAGGAGATCAGGAATGAAGCCGTCGATCTGGTGAGAACCCCTCCATCTCTTCCTCCCCATGATGCATGCGCTCTCTACCCACCTGCTTCTTCCTGTTTACGCTGCTTCGCCCGATTTCTCGGTAGAGTAGATGGGTCGACACTCGTGCTTGCGGCAGATTAATCTGCTCCTCGTACTGTTTCGCCTGCTGCGCTTCCTCCTCCGCCGCGGGGAAAAAAGCTGTGCATCAGATGGAAAAAAAATCGCCGAGAATAAATTCGGCCCGCTTTATCCCGTTTTCGAAAAAAGCTCATCATCCACCTACCCTTTTTCCCCCATCCTCTTTCCGAAAGCCGGTTTTAATTTTCTAACCCCCGATTCGCTAGATTTTTTCCCGTCAAAGTATGCTTTCCATGTGAGGATCATATCTCGCCATGTGCGGCTGCTCCCTCTTCAATGATAGAGGGCCAGCAGTCCATGGCCAACTCGAACAGCGAGTAGCACCCCATGTTTCCTCCTCGTGTGCTGCCCCAGCACAGAGGACAGAGCGCGTACAGCTAGCCTTTTCGGGGAGGAATTTTGGATCCTTCCCCTTGAAAAACTGTTTCGATCTCGCCGCAGTTAATACGTGTAATTCCATTCCTTCCTTCTACTTGCGTGAAACGAGATACACATCTTAGATCTGCGCGGCGTAATTTACTACTAGCCTCACAGCTCATCTAGGCTAGAATTATTATCAATTGCCTGCTCCAGATAATTTATTTATTTCCTTCACAAAAAATAAAAACACCATGAATTATTTCCAAACAGAGATAATAGTACTGGGACGGGAGTACTGCGGATTTTGTTTTTCAATCAAAAGTCAAAACATGGTTAGCACGGGTCACGCGGCGCTGGATTAGTGGCCAACCACCACGAACCGCGGAGAAATCCGTGCTCGCGTTCCGGCCGTTACCTTTTCTCGTTTTTCTACCTTTGTTGACCACCACAGCTCGCACGCGGCCCAATCCAAGCCAAGCAGGGGAGCCGTCGCTTATCTTAATACTACTAGTATAATCCTTCTTCTACCACCACACGTACCTTCCCGGCACGCATCTCGAGGCAGCTTTCTGGGCGAACAACGTACGCACGCACGCCGGCACCATGTGGGCGAAGAAGTACGCGTACGGGCCAGGACACCCTGTTCTGCCCCGGGCCTGGGCCGTCTGATCCTGATCGGACGGTCGTACGGCTGCCAATCATTGGCCCCACGTCGCCGTCGCATGTGGATGCGGCTGGGCTTGGACCCTTCCATGTTCCTGACCCCAGATTTGTCTGGTAGAGGCTGACAGGCGGGGCCCACAGCATGGAAGAAGCTACTGTGATGTACTGTGTAACGGCTGCTAGCTGTTTTGAGTTGTGTGTTCTCTGCTGTCGCTGACCCGCACCTACTTCCTGCACTTCCTTTGCATGCAAGGTCGTCTTCTAATCTAATCAATGGTTGTTCTACGCTTGTGTTTTTGTTTCTGCAGGAGAACATCCCCATCGAGGAGGTGTTCGAGCAGCTGAAATGTACGCGCCAGGGGCTCACCTCCGACGAGGGGGCGCAGCGTGTCGAGATCTTCGGCCTCAACAAGCTCGAGGAGAAGAAGGTGACCATACCGTCTATGGTTTCATCCGTGTTTGGTTTGTGCTTTCATGGCCTGTATTAATTTCTAACCTGTGGTTTGTCATGTGGTTGTGCAGGAGAGCAAGATCCTCAAGTTCCTTGGGTTCATGTGGAACCCTCTGTCCTGGGTCATGGAGATGGCCGCCATCATGGCCATCGCGCTCGCCAACGGTGATGGGAAGCCCCCGGATTGGCAAGATTTCATTGGTATCATCGTGCTCCTGGTCATCAACTCCACCATCTCCTTCATTGAGGAGAACAACGCCGGCAACGCCGCGGCAGCACTCATGGCCAACCTTGCCCCCAAGACAAAGGTGAGCTTTGCACTGAATGGCACCACTGCAGGATTGCGAATATATTCCCATAGTACTGTATCCATGATTTTTCAATGGTCTAGTTACAGTTTAGTGCACGGTGGAATCTTTTGATATATGTGCTTTTCAACTGTGTCATGTTCTTAAAGTCTGAATGGCTCTATGGATAAGTGTGTATATATATTACTGAATCACCCAAAAAAAGATTTATATTAGTTTATTGATCCTCACTTATCAATTGCCTTTTTTGGACATAATTAGTTAAGTACTACCTCTGGACCTTTTTAATTGACGCGATTCAACATATGTTTCTGAAGGATGCTAGCTGAAAACAACATCTACTCGCGTCAATTAAATCCGGACAGAGGGAGTATGATTTTACTTTTCTGTATTCAAAAGTCAAGCTCCAATATTATCTTTAGTATGTGTGCTAACAGGATACAGCCTTATGTAGAAGTTTGAAACTTGGAATTGGCTGCAGTAAAGTTACAACTGTTTTAACATAACTCGTGTTTGTCCCTTCTTTTCATAAATTGAACCATTGTGTTCGTGTATTTCAGGTGCTCAGGGATGGCCGATGGGGCGAGCAGGAGGCATCAATCTTGGTTCCTGGTGATATCGTGAGCATCAAGCTCGGTGACATCGTCCCTGCTGATGCTCGTCTCCTTGAGGGTGATCCTTTAAAGATTGACCAGTCTGGACTTACTGGAGAGTCCCTCCCAGTGACCAAGAACCCTGGGGATGAGGTCTTCTCTGGTTCGACTTGCAAGCAGGGTGAAATTGAAGCTGTGGTCATTGCCACCGGAGTACACACTTTCTTTGGCAAGGCTGCTCATCTCGTTGACAGCACCAACCAAGTCGGCCACTTCCAGCAGGTCCTCACTGCCATCGGAAACTTCTGTATCATCTCCATCGCGGTGGGAATCGTCATTGAGATCATCGTCATGTTCCCGATCCAGCGCCGCAAGTACCGCGCGGGAATTGAGAACCTGCTGGTCCTCTTGATCGGTGGTATCCCAATTGCCATGCCTACAGTGTTGTCAGTCACCATGGCCATTGGCTCTCACAAGCTGTCGCAGCAGGGTGCTATCACTAAGAGGATGACTGCCATTGAGGAGTTGGCTGGCATGGACGTGCTGTGCAGTGACAAGACTGGCACACTCACCCTTAACAAGCTCAGTGTTGACAAGAACCTTGTTGAGGTGTTCGCGAAAGGTGTCGACAAGGAACATGTTCTGTTGTTGGCTGCAAGAGCATCAAGGGTTGAAAACCAGGACGCCATTGATGCTTGCATGGTTGGTATGCTTGCTGATCCTAAGGAGGCAAGAGCTGGCATCAGGGAAGTGCACTTCTTGCCCTTCAACCCTACTGACAAGAGGACTGCTCTGACTTACATCGATGCCGAGGGTAACTGGCACCGTGCCAGCAAGGGTGCTCCTGAGCAGGTTAGTAAAACTGTAGAAGTGCAGTTATGCTTGACGCTTTCCAGTTAACTAGTACATTGTTGTTTAACGTGACTAATGATGTCTTGCAATGAAACTTGAACAGATTGTTAGCCTGTGCAACTGCAAGGAGGATGTTGCGAGGAAGGTGCACTCTGTGATTGAGAAGTACGCTGAGCGTGGGCTTCGTTCTCTTGCTGTTGCAAGACAGGTATTTTAACCCTAATACTTCTATATTCCATGCAGTCGTATTGGCTTGTGAGTCATATTCTTATGCCAAGTGAGACTATATCACAGGAAGTACCTGAGAAAACCAAGGAATCCGCTGGAGGACCATGGCAATTCATTGGTCTGTTGCCCCTGTTTGACCCCCCGAGGCATGACAGTGCTGAGACCATCCGCAGGGCACTTGTTCTTGGTGTCAATGTCAAGATGATCACAGGTATATATACCTTACTCATACCAATTTCTAACTTATTTTGATTTCACATGTTTTGTGTAAATAGCTAAATATAGTCATTTGATTTACTTTAGGTGACCAACTTGCTATTGGAAAGGAGACGGGAAGGAGGCTTGGCATGGGCACAAACATGTATCCTTCCTCTGCATTGCTTGGCCAAAGCAAGGATGCTTCACTTGAGTCACTTCCTGTCGATGAGCTAATTGAGAAGGCTGATGGTTTTGCCGGAGTTTTCCCTGGTATGTCTACATTGTGATCTTATCTGTTTGATTATGCAATTTTGCATCTGTTAGCTGAATCATGTGGCATTTGTTAACTTAATTCATGTTATGCAGAGCACAAGTATGAGATTGTCAAGAGGCTGCAGGAGAAGAAGCACATTGTTGGTATGACTGGAGATGGTGTCAATGACGCTCCTGCGCTTAAAAAGGCTGACATCGGTATTGCTGTTGATGATGCTACTGATGCTGCAAGGAGTGCATCCGACATTGTGCTTACCGAGCCAGGTCTAAGTGTCATTATCAGTGCTGTCCTCACCAGCAGATGCATTTTCCAGAGGATGAAGAACTACACCGTGAGTACTTTTCTTATTTATTATTAGTAACCTTCATAGCAGATGTTCACATCACAGTTAGACTCATTTCTCTTTTTCCTCTTGTGGTAAACCAGATTTATGCTGTTTCCATCACCATCCGTATTGTGGTAAGTGTCATTTCTCCAATTTAATGTGGTCTTCTTTTTGAATTGAGAGTGCCATTTCCCCAATTTAACATCACTGTGATCTTGCAGCTTGGCTTTATGCTTATTGCTTTGATCTGGAAATTCGACTTCGCTCCCTTCATGGTCCTTATCATTGCCATTCTCAATGATGGTATGTATTCTTCATTTTCCCAGTAGTATCATGCTCATGCAAGCATCATTTCTCATATGCTTATTAAAAACTTGCAGGTACTATCATGACTATCTCTAAGGACAGAGTTAAGCCATCTCCTTTGCCCGACAGCTGGAAGCTCAATGAAATCTTTGCCACTGGTGTTGTGCTTGGAACCTACCTTGCTCTGATGACTGTCGTCTTCTTCTGGGCCATGCACAAGACTGACTTCTTCACGGTGAGTTCTAAAAGCTTTCTGAGAAGATCTTTCTATCGTTGCATTAAAACCGTTTTTTTGGTGTGATCTTCTTTCTCACCAAACTTTCTTTGTGTAGAACAAATTCGGTGTCAGGTCAATCAGGGACAGCGAGTTTGAGATGATGTCTGCACTGTACCTCCAAGTCAGTATTGTGAGCCAGGCTCTTATCTTCGTGACTCGTTCTCGCAGCTGGTCCTTTGTTGAGCGCCCTGGTGTTCTCTTGGTCACTGCTTTCTTCCTTGCTCAATTGGTACGTGCAAAAACAGCTACCCAGCAAAGCAACAAATACAGTGCATTCAATCGTAAGCTGAACCTGATTCCTTTTTGTAGGTTGCAACACTCATTGCTGTCTACGCCAACTGGGAATTCGCCAGGATCAAGGGTATCGGCTGGGGATGGGCTGGTGTTATCTGGCTCTTCAGCATTGTGTTCTACTTCCCGCTCGACGTTTTCAAGTTCTTCATCCGCTTCGTGCTGAGTGGAAGGGCCTGGGACAACCTCCTCCAGAACAAGGTACTATAGCGATACATATCTTTCAGTACTCATTTTCTAGCTTGCATACATTGTGGTTCGCCTTCTTGAGCAAGTTGATGAACCTCTGAACTTTTTTGTGTGTGTAGACTGCATTCACCACCAAGGAGAACTATGGTAGAGGCGAGAGGGAGGCACAATGGGCTACCGCACAGAGAACCCTTCATGGCCTGCAAGCACCTGAGTCGACCTCCCACAATCTGTTCAACGACAAGAGCAGCTACCGCGAGCTCTCTGAGATCGCCGAGCAAGCCAAGAGAAGAGCTGAGATTGCAAGGTACATATCACACTTTGAAATTGCTACTACATCATCCAAGGTCACTGGTTAGCTGTAGATTGCTAATACATTTTCGTGACCACTACTTTGTGCAGGCTGAGGGAGCTGAACACTCTCAAGGGCCACGTCGAGTCGGTGGTGAAGCTGAAGGGGCTTGACATTGACACCATCAACCAGAACTACACAGTGTGAGGAATTTCTGGCATGGACAAGAAAACATGACATCCGTATTGGGGCGGGATTGAAATGGAGCTCCGCTTTAAGATTTTTCCGGTGAATGAATGAATGAAAGAAACTTGGCTGATGTGACCAGCCCCCTAGTTGTAAAGTGCTACCAAATATATGGTTTCGGTTTTCCGTCTTCTAGAGAGGTTTTAATGTTCTACTAGTGGAGTACCGTGTTTGGAGCACGGTGTGCTGTAATCGTTTTCGTGTTTTACACTTTCCCCTAACTAGTCGGTGATCTTGCGGAAGCAAGACGAGAAATAATCACTGCAAATTTTCTGGCACATGCTTGTTGTCCCTTGGATTTATACAAGACCATCTTGGTTGGTACTATAACACATGATAGCTTCTTTTCTGCAATGGAGTTACAATGTCTTTTGTCTGCTGCACTCAGACTGTTAATTTGGTACGAGCTAGTAACCATTGCTAGCATTGCCAGCCGGCTTTGTATTTGGTAGTACGAACAACTCTCTCCGTTTGGGAACAAGTGTCCTGGTTTTGTCCTAGATACATTTGTATCTCCGTGGATGTAAAAAGAAGAGTCACTTATTTCCAAACGAGGGTGTAGTACCAACCAAGATGTTAGTGGCGAACATGTGTGTCGTGAATGGGAAGTAGCTTAGTTGAAATTTTCTGAAACGTTTGTTGATAAAATTAAAATGCAGTGACAGGAACTTGGGTTGTGAATGGAGAAGACTTTATTTGAAGAGAAAACCAAAACACATAATGTTGATGAAATTATATTCGCAGTGACAGGCGTATAGAATAGTTTGGAAACTGAGGACACCTTAGTAGTTGAAAGAGATCAAAGACTGCATAAGTTTGATGAAATTATGTGCCTAGTGGCAGGCACGGAGATTACAGTAGTTTGTGATTGGAGAACACGTAGGTTGGGTTGAAGAAATCCAAGACACAACATAATGCAGACGAAATTATCTGTGTAGTGACAGGCACATCGAGTAGTTTGGGAATGGAGATCACGTACATACGTTGTGGTGAAGAAATCCGAAAGTATTCGACAGGTGTGTGCGCCAATTATATGTGTAGATTCTGTACGCCAGACGAGGACAGCCGGTAGATTTCCATATTTATCATTCTCCGGAGCCTGCGAAAAGCTATCCCCGAATTGTTCGTTCCAAGGAGAGCTAGCCATCTATCCTCCTCTGGAAATGCTTTGCGACAATCATTCGACGCAATAATACCAATACATACTACTATTCTTCTTCCGTGCAGAAAAGGCTGAGGTCGCAACCGTCCTCCACACAATTGTACGCCGTCCGCAAAAGGGAATCTCTCCGAGACGAATGGTACTCATTATTTGTAGTAAAGGGATACTCCTCTCCGATAGTGGAAGTGTGGAACCTGTTCACCGCACCCGGTGTCGCCATTATTCCCCGATTTCGTTTTCCAGTTCAAGTGGCGGAGTAAGAGTAGGTTCAGCAAAATCCCGATCGCCGTACACGGACAAAACGGTATCACATCGCGTCCGTCCGTACACCGGGCGGTGCCGGCCGAGAAGTCGTAGCCTGTGCTGAACCGTGGCCGTGATCTTCAATCTTCAGAGATCACGCACGGCGAAAAGCATCAGCAACCTCTTCTAGTAGAACAGTGACGGCGCAGCGGCTCCCGTGGTTAGGCGTGCGTGCGTGTGGCTTGTGCCGTCGGGTTGCCATCGCATCCCGATTATCCTGCCGATCGTCGGCTCGGCGCCACCGATAGTGCGCGTCGCTGCTGTACCTGTACGTCCTGGGCTCCTGGCCTCGCATCGCATCGCATCGCATCATCGCCTACCCTCCACCATCCTCCCCTAGATACAGGCTGCGTCCTCCCCCAAAAAGGAGACGGAGGATCCTGTTCCTGCACGGACGGAGGACGCTCGTCCGCTCGCCCAAAGTGGCCGGCCGGTCACGTACTTATCGCCGGAACAAACCCATACGCGCGTGTCGCTTCCCAATCATCTCACCAGGCATCATCCATCCTGTGCCCCGGTCGACTTTCCGTTGGCTGCCCGTTTCGCCCAGGAAAAGGAAACGGAAACGGTGGCCGATCACTCTCCTGCATCTCATGCTCTATCGTTTTCTGAATTTGGAGTGCGAGCTCATGTTTCTACTGAACTTTGAGTAGGGTGTCGTTCGTTATACCCTCTAGTCTAAGGGGTGTTTGTTTACCGCTGCGGCCGACCTTGCCTTGCCGGTGACTGAACAGAAAACCTTGTAATCGCCGTCACCGTGAGGATGATGGTATCACGGCCAACCGCTAGACCAGCATCATCTCGTGAATCCGCGTCCTCTCTTTTGGCGAAAAGCGAGAGTACCTGTACACGACTAGTAACATTGTTAAGATTTTCCTGATGGGGCGTTCATCTTTTTGAGTTCTGATTGGGGTCCGGAGGTGACTGGAGGGGCTTAAAAGAGGAGACAGCAGGAGCTGAATCCGTGCACAGGATAAGATTTACATCCGGATGGGGCCATGGGGGGAGTAGGAGCTACTACATGGTAGTATCTTTCACTGCAGCGGCCAAACCCACAAAAGTCGAGCTATGCTAGCTAAGCTAAACATGGAACGAAATGATGGCTGCTTCTTGAGCGATTCTTCAGATCAGGAGGACGGAAGTGTGTGTTATTGGAAGTGTTCGGCCGGTCCAGCAAGTGCCGGCAGGACCGCGTGTCCAGGGACAGAGACATCTTGGACGAGTCCAGATCGGCAGGATCTACGTGTTGATTAATTCACTGGATGGGTGAGCTCCGGTGACTCGGCGCGCATCGTGCCGGCGAAGATTGGTTTGTAGCTGCAGCCAATTTTTGGAAGCCACGGTGATGATGGGTACGTGAGAAGTTCTCGCTGGTTGTTCCGTGGAGTAAAAGGCTAGCTACGAGGATGCGATTGCAGCGAACCTGCTTGCGATTCCAAAGCGAGGGTCGAACGGGGTGTGTTGCTCCTGTCAGTGTTCTCGCTTTGTAGGGGCTTTTACATGAACACAACAAGTCTCTTACCCTCTTCATTTTTTCAGTGCTGAGAGTTGAAACAACCAGTCTTTAACATCCGCAACTATTTTACTGTTTTGGCCTAGTCTTTAGAAATACTAGTAAGTAGCATGTGCTTTGCATGTTGCAGCATATATAATTTTGAAATGTATTTTCAAATTTTTATTTATTTGGTATGCTAGATGATGATACTTTTTTCCCCTGCACTTTCTACACCATCCATTTCAATGAATATAAGGTGCTTTCTTTTTCCGTGTTTTTTCTGTGGCAAAAAATTACTCACAATATATAACAATTGTTTGTACAGAATTAGCATCACTTAAAAGTGTTTTTCAATACGAACCCGGGAATCTTAATTCCGTACAATATGATCAAGATTTTCTTGCTCATTTTTTCAGTCAAAATTTATCTTAAAACACGTGTGCGGCTTATTCATCGAAACAAAGGTAGTATTGGTTAAGCTGTGTGGATTTATTATTTATAAACAAATGGGACCAAAGCCTATTTTGAGGTGTTTTGTGTGTACTAATTTTTTTTATTGAATTTGATTTCTTAACTTAAGCGTGTTCTTGATAGGAGATATGGGCCAACAAATTAAACGTACATCACATTTTGAATATAACCATGCCAAATGGAACCAATTAGTTTGCTAAGGTTGTTGGTAATTCTACATTTTTTACTCATTAAGCACCTACAAATCTGTAAGTTCTGTTCCACATGAAAAAGCGGATTTTGATTATGGCAGAACTGGAGAGGATGTGAAGCACTTTCGCGAGAAACACTGAGCAAAGAGACCAACCTAGACGGGTTCGTCACCAACAAGAGGCGTGGCTGTTCACGAACGGCGCAGGTTCCAAAAAGAAAGTTCCATGTGCATGTCAAATCATAGTCCAAGCTCATGCAAAGAAAAAAAAACTCGCACCGCAGCATTAGTCGCAAATCGGCCGAAGTAACAGACTCTAGTTTGAGTAGTTTAAAATAATGGGTTCCGGTTTACATTTACTTCTGGGCTAACCGGCTAAGCCAGACAAGACAAATATTTTGATAGCACATGGGCCTCTTTGTCCTGCTAAAATTCTCTTCCCGGGTTTGGCCCAGCCCAAGTTATGCTTGATGGATGATGCATTTACGTTTCGACCATTTTCTGGTCGGATGAGAAGGATAATTCGATCAGATTTTTTTCTTGAATTTCCAAAATGTTGTTTTCCACTGTTTACTTGCGCGTTGGATCTGTTTCACGGATCCCACGTCACTGTTCCAGTTACTCTAGTGTGTTATATTAAATAAAAGTTACTCTCGTGTGGCTCTATCCACCTATGTGTACCGTCGGACGCCGCAGAAAAGAGAGGAAGAGAAGCCACGGCTGCACAGACCAATGCAATTAGGTAAGTATAAATTGATGGAAAACCAAATTAAGAAGCATTATTTGCTGGATACATGACTTTAGTTTCACTAATGCATGGGTCAATTGGGACATTTGCAAGTGTCCAAACACTCATGGTGGGTCGTAGCCGGACCGTCCCAACAATCATCATGACAACACCACCTGTGAAAGTTTGGCGGAAATAAGGCAAATCTACAACTATAGCTTTACATCTGCTATGCTGATTCTTGTGTTGTCGATATTCCGTACAGAGAAAATGCTGTAAGAATATTGTCCGCCAACATGATTTTGAACATAAAATCTACACGAAAAAAAACACTTCGGAACTTTCCATAGGGTGTATACTCAATGTTGATGAAATAACCTTAAAGATGAACTTTGTAATTCGTTCAATAACTGGGCTTATTTATCTTTTAGCTTACCTTGTAGTGTGAAGGAATGGCCTGGAAAGTCAGAAGCACTAAGAAAGTAGTCGGACACCTTGTCCATTATACTTGATGTTCTTCGCCAGAGTGCCAGAGATTAGCTTGTGTTTCTTTCCGCCAAAGAGATTCACTGTCTTTCGGTTGTGTATCCTATCCTCTACGTGCTTTGCCATCCATATGTATAGCATGACTGTAATTAATTTAAATACTAAAATCATATAATTTAAATCTCTGAACAATTCATCGACTCTGGAACTTTTTCGATAACTCTCCATAACAATTCCGGAATTCTCTATTATTTCTCCGATGATCCTGAATCAACCCCTAAGCATCGTATATCCTTAAGCATGCCACCCTACAGCTTGGGAATGCACACACATGCCCAAGACACATCTCCGATGAATATACAACGGGATCTGGAAACCCATGATGGTCCCTACGTTTTCCATTAATTAACTTTATCGCTTGAACCTTAAACGTCAAGTCCTAATCCATTTGTCTTTTGATACTTGGTTTTTCCGAGATCTGATCTTCGGTATCTCTATACCTAGTTCGATCTCGTTACCGACAAACACATTTACTCATTCCCGTGATATTACATTCCCATGATCTAGTCACATGCTTGCAAGCTTTGTAGATATAATCTCACCGAGTAGGGCACAGAGTACCTATTCCTCACGTGGATGGACAAATCCCGATCTTGATGCATACGCCTCAACTTATTCCTTCGGGATACCTGAGAGGCACCTTTATGATCACTTTGTTACGGTGTGACGGTTAATGAACTCAAAACTCATTTCCATAATTTTGATTAGATATGATCTCACTGTCAAATGATTGGGTTACTACGTTCTCTTAGATATCGCAATGTCGAACTTTGCGACTTGGTCTCATTGCAATACATATTTTTGGGTGTTCTCTATCACATCATTCATCCAATGACATGACCCCATGGTCAATTGACATAAATGTCCATGATCAGGAAACCTTGATCATCAGTTGACCAATGGACTAGTTGACTAGGGACTTGGTTTGTTTACATACCACACATGTACTAATGTTTTCGTTGAATACAGTTATAGCATGGCATAAAACTTACTATGAAATTAGAGGTATGACAAGAAGCATATTTATTATTTTCATATAGGGCACATCTCGTAGCCCAACCAGAACCTGTGGAGTGGAGCCGTTCCAAGCCATTGCCTTAGTCATATCTTCCGCTGCCATAAAAACTCTACCTTAAGCCATGTTTGGCATGATGTATAATCTTTCCTCAATGGCCATATAAACTATTTGTAGCACATATGTGCCTATTTTGTAATGATATACATGTATGTTGTGACTTTGTGATGTGTGTGGCCAATTATCCCGGGTTGGCGCACGAGGCGATTCACCGCTTGGACAAAGATGTGTTAGGGTGGGGTCTCACATGGATTCCTACATCTAGCTTTCTTGTTGATAGTGGGTGAGCCGAGACGGAAGGTGGAGGCGGAGGACAATTATATTGATGGAGTGGAGTGTGGTAGTGGATTGGGTGGAGACGATTGAGAGAAAAGGATAAATTTTAGGGCTCTGTGTCCCATTGTCAGCATTTAGCTGGTCCCACCTGTAAAACCTATTCTCTCTCTCTAGGTCTCATGGTCCCACGTGTTAGCATTTGCAAGTCCCATTCATGTCAGGACTCAACGGAATAACAACATAAGTGTTCGTAATATGCCTAGAAGTAATCATGGATGATGTATTTTCTAATATCTTTGTAAAGTTAACTAGTTGTTCTTGCATGGACATTTATATGTATCGTCGAATATGTTATTTGATTGTGGAACTATGTGTTTATATTGTTCATACTAGATTGTCTTTAATCATTGAGATTGTTATGGACGCACAACATAGAATAGGGTGCAAGTTGGCTCATTATTCGGTTCCACTCATCATGGGCATCATGATACTAATCAACTTACACTGATTGGGCTAAAGTGTTTAGCAAGTTGATTTGACCCATATTAAGAAGCAATGAGAAACTTGTCAATCGTTAGACCTAAAGTTTTTGCACGACCCAAATTGTGGATCGGCCAAAGGCTCTATCAAACATTGTTCAGTGTAGCTGTTATATAGGCAGAGTTCGAGTTGGCTGTGAATCAATTTGCATGACGCAGGATGACCAAAGATGGAATTTGCCCCTCCAACTAGAGATATATTCTCTAGGCCCTCCCGAGCGATATGATTCGAAAGCATAGCCATGCGTGACTCAGTTAAGTGTTAACCGAGTAGTTGGACTAAATGATTATAGACCGAGAAGAGTGTTGAGCTATGAATGGGATGACAAAAACTCAGCTTGATAAGGTAACATGAGGAAAATGGGACTTAGACGAAAGTCACATTGAAAAGGTTTGTTGTTATGACTTCATGCCACTTGAGAACTCACACATTATTAGGACCCTCTAATAGTATAGACTTGAGGCCAAGTGTACATTCATAGAGTAAGAGAGACTCAGAGGCATACCAGGAGTAACTCTAGACGTGTCCAATTTCTCATAAACCTACAGGGTCACCTACTTA